>NC_133503.1:101358593-101963437 GCF_049354715.1 Callithrix jacchus | reverse complement strand
CAGCAATCAGAAATGATGAGTTTGTGTCGTTTGTAGGGACATGGATGAATCTGGAGAACATCATCCTCAGCAAACTGACACAAGAACAGTAAATGAAACACCGCATATTCTCACTCATAGGTGGGTGAAGTAAAATGAGAACACATGGACACAGAAAGGGGAGTACTAAACACTGGGGTCTATTGGGGGGAAAAGGGGATGGCCAGTGGGAGGGGGAGGTGGGGAGGGATAGCCTGGGGAGAAATGCCAAATGTGGGTGAAGGGGAGAAGAAAAGAAAGCACACTGCCATGTGTGTACCTACGCAACTGTCTTGCATGCTCTGCTCATGTACCCCAAAACCTATAATCCAATAAAAAATTAAAAAAAATAAAAATAAAAAATAAAGTCACCAGAAACACTTGGGTTCCCAATACAATTTCAATCTTGTCTTTGCTTCTGTATATTATACTTGATATTGTTGTTTTTTATGTGTGTGTGTATGTGTTTTGTTTTTTAGTTTGCTTATGTGAACAATAATGAGAAAAATATACATATGAAATTTTTAAAGCCAGTTTTATCTAAGAAAGTAATTATAAATTTGGAAGACATCAACACATATCTTTGTAGAAGTAGCTTTCAAATTGCCTATCATTCTCACTATAGTACAAATTTAGGTTATGATAAGACCCACAGTGATAAATCCTGATACTTAAGAGCTACAGTGATGACTAACATCAAATCACTGTCATTGTCCTGTTCAAAACATAACAGGAAAGAAAACAGTGTAAAAAAGCTGTGCTGACACAAGGGGGTTATGCCTTTTTTCTTCCTTTTTGAAATTACCATTAATGTTCTTGTCTTACTCATATAAATAAAATTCACAGTCAAATTGGCATAACTAACAGGACTTTGGGTTTCAAAGATGATTGACATATTATGCTTGTTCCCTTGGGGAAAGGGAGGTGCTTAGAGTTAAGAAGATGATGAGAAAAGAGAGTGCTTAGAACATGGAATGAGCTAAGAAGGGGGAAATTATGAAGCACAGTATTGTTTCCAATTAAAAAAATCTTTAATAGATTTTTTAAAACTCTGCCTCAAAAAAATCTATAGAAAATATGATATATACTTGAAAGCATAATTTTTAACATTCAAGAAAAACTTCCCAAATGTTAATGGGTTTCAATAAAATTAATCTAGTAAAAAACAAGTATGAATTAAAAATTAATTTTTAATATGCTATGTATAAATCCATCTAAATATTGACAAACCTTTGAATAATAATCCCCTGGTAAGACTTTCTAATCAGAGTTGTACATTTTCATAAAACAATATGTTTTTTTGTTTTCTCTATATATCAATTAATTATTAAGAATTTCTCACTGGGTACAGTGGCTCATGTCTATAATCCCAGTACTTTGGGAGGCTGAGGCAGGTGGATTACTTGAGATCAAGAATTAGAGACCAGGTTGATCAACATGGTGAAAAACGTCTCTAATAAAAATACAGAAATTAGCTGGGCATGGTGGCTCATGCCTGTAATCCTAGCTACTGGGGAGGCTGAGGCACAAGAATCACCTGAACCTAGGAGGCGGAGGTTGCGGTGAGCCGAGATCATACCACTGCACTCCAGCCTGGGCAACAGAGCGAGACTCTGTCTCAAAAAAAAAAAAATTTTTTTCTCTTTAATCCTCAATTTACCAGAAAATGTAACCAACTTTCAGTAATCATTTTTTGTTTTCACTGGATTTCCATCTATGATGGAGGCCAATGTTCCTCATTTGAGGTATCATTTTCTCTAATATGAGCAGTCAGTAGTTGTGCAACTAGGGATTTTTTAGTCAACTAGCCTGGCTCAGCTTCAGTACTAAAAATGCTATTGCATTATGAAAGAAGGCTACAAAACAGATGAAAAGTGAAAGGGTTAATATACCAACAATTATTTGTCACCTTATTGTAACTTGCCCTATGGCAAATAGAAACTCTGTGATAAAAACAGCAACCATGAGTGCTCCCTCTGAACACAACACACTTCTGATGGTTTGTTATGATAACTGATTAAAATACCAAATTCAGCAAGAGTCTACAAAGCACAGTTAAAAATTATGTGAAGATCTACAGCACATTTTTATTTCAAGCAGTTTAAAATTTTAATGAGATACAGGTCACTCAACACTAGCTAAGGAAAGTAACTGGGAAACACCAGGGAGTACAGCTACATGTATATTTCTATAGATCATACCAACTATAAGGAAAACAAACTTTTCAAAAGTATATATAATTTCAACAGGAATATGTAGATATTTAAATATTTGCAACAAAATAATGAGCCCAACCAAGCTGAATTACTACATTTACGTTCATAGTATGTAGAAATTCATTTCCTTAAAACTATTTAAATGGGATTTTTTGGTTGATATAATTTTTAGGTAAATGTTATACCAATTATGAATGAGAGAATTACATACTCAGAGAATTGTATCAAATAGATTGACTTAAAAACTCATTCTATGGTCTTGACTATTGTTAGCAGAAAAATCTGAATTTCTGTATTTTCTTTCAATGGTAAGCAATCAATCTGATACTGCACCCTGATGGAGCACATGAGTTAAGAATGAGAGAACCGAAAGAAAGGCTCTTTCAGTAATGTCTTTTCAAGAAGTGGGATTTTACCAATTTGTTCTACAGTTGTATAGGCTGTCAAGTATTATGAAATCGATGCAATGTATTCACTAGTTGTCAGTCACAGGATGACAGTATTGTAAATTAAGGGAATGCATCTTCAAGCAGGGTTGCATACACAGATTTCTAAGGAATCTAGCTGTAGTCTGATTTACATTCTTAAAATAGACAACCTACCACTATCTGTCGAAAAGTCTCACAGGTATGAAATTGTCTAATTGAATATCATTTTCTTTTAGAATCCAAGTAGGCTCCCATTTAGCTTCAATCACTTTGCAGTTTTAACCTTAATATTTTCTATACAGTGAAAATGAGTCAAAAGACTTCAGGAATCATTTTGAATAACATTACTCATTTAAATATGTCTCTACTGAGATGAAAATTACTGAGTAAAAATATGTCATGGTAGTTACATAACTCCTGAGAATATATCAAATTGCATTTCTTATAGCAGTAATTCATTACCATAATAGATTGCTAAAATCTATTCCAAAACCTGAATAGAACAAAGATTTTCAAAATAAATAAAAATAATTATTGGCAGATAAACTAAGATCTTTTATATTTAAAATAATATTAAATTACCATTTTTTAAAATAATGTTGTTCAAGAGGCTGTTGCATAGTTTTTTTAAAATCTAAATAAGCTATTTCTTTTAACCACATTTACTTAATAATCTAATAAAAAGTGACCAGACAATTGAGAATCAATACAGGTTCTGGTAAGTCTCTATAAAAAATTCTACTTTTTATGATTGTTTTATTAAAATAATATTTTAAAAGGAGAAAAATTGTTTCATAGGAAGAATAATCATACATAAACTGTTTATTTTTCATGTTCTCTTTAAGACTTTGTTATATATTTGTATATAACCATGAACATAATAAATATAATTTACTTTTAAAATATAATTTTTATCATGGGAGAGAAAGAAAACACTAAAAAGGTTTTGTGAAGTCAAAACTGAGAGTTGGCTTAGGAAAGAAATGACAGGAAGAAAAAAAGAATCTCCCTTTCATATGTACATGTGAATTTTACATTCTAACCCAAGAATCACAAACCTTAAAATTAGCAGAAAATCTCAAATCTTAGTAATCAAGACGCTGTGAGTGGGAGTGGAAAATAATAACAATATTCAAAAGTATCTGGATATAGTAATATAATTTTAGGACATGCCCCTAAACCCACAATAGAATGATTACTAGGCCCGTGGATAAGACATCAGGGGCTGTTATTATATGCGATTCAATTTAAATGAATAAAGAAAACAAAAAGTATTTCAAGATTTTAACTTGGTTAATAAAATGTAAAAACCCAGAACAAGCTCATTTGTAAAGATAGCTTCTCTGTATGCTGAAAACATCTCAAATCAATTCTTTTCTATTGCTACCTTACTAGGTTGATAAATGTTAAAGAATGTCTGCTTTAATATCCTACTTTATTTTTTTAACTTTATATAGACTGTCAATTGTGTAAGATTTATGGGCTCAAAGATGGCACAACCACATTAGCCAGGTGTGCTGAGATTAGGATAGCTCTTATAAGTTCGGTTAAAAACACCATATTATTGGGTCCTAATCTAAAAGACTGACTTTGAAGTTCTGGTCCTCATTTTACAATATTTCTCATTTAGATTTTGTTTCTGAAGAAGGAAGATAGAATAAGTAATTTTTTTCATTGCTCTGAATTTTTCAAGTCTTTCTAAATCTTCAAATTTCAGAAAAACAGCAAAACTCAAGCGACATAGTTTCCATATAAATCTCTATGTAATTCTCAACTCTGTTACTGAAATAAATAACCTATTTCAAACAGGAATAGGAACAATTTTGCAGGTTTAGATCTATGCCTGTTTTATGTCTATTCTGACACAAAATTCTTGGTTCAAGTTGTTTCCAACCCCAGTAAATTATTACCTCCTGGTTACATTAAAAGGCTCCTTGAGCATCTAATGAATCTTAAATAATAAATGTGTTTCCTTGACTATTCACCAGTGAAAGTTCTGAATTCTATTATAAATAAATATGTGACTGTTTGGTAACAATATTTTTCTATAAGAGTGATTTGTGAAAGATTTGCAAGCAGCCCAAGAATTCAGTTACCCACATCACAAATGAAGAGACCTCCAGAGTCTTCATTAATAGGATGACTATAAATGATTTAAAATTGCAGTGAGGTGGATGTGTCTATGAAAAGATAACTTACATGGGCATTATTGGTTTTAATAATGAGAACCCACACTTTTGGAGAAAATGCTAATAAAACATTCCATTAGGGGGGTTAGAATATGGGGTGGGATTTACTTCTTACCAACTAATCACCACTGAATTCCCTTATATTCTCAGAGCAGCAAGAGAACACATTTTCATCAAACTATAAATCTTTACTACAGAGGGAATTTCAAACATTGATTGATTAGTAAGAAAAAATTATTATAGCTTTTGTTATAATAATGAATGCTAATTATTAGATAGCTATAGTAATTATGGTTCTATTATAACTTGTAGCTTTCTCTTATAAAAGTTATCTCAATAAATGTAAAGGCTAAATTTTTGGGTTTTATTTTTACAAAATCATTTTAATTATTTAAGAGTAATTGGCATACATTTACATGTACAATCATATTCAATCTAGTATTTTACTAGAAGGATAATCATGAGTCCTTCCAAAATGAATTATTTTATATTAACCTTGACTGAAGAAAGTCCTTTTTAAGAAATGCAAAAATGTAAACAATTCACACAGCTCTGTTAAATCAAAATTATCTCTTATAGATAGATAGCAAAGACCACAATAGACCAAGATCTGTGTTTGTTATGTTACATGCAGAAGAACAGAAACCCCTAATTACTTAATACACTAATGCTCACATCTTGTTAATAGATATTAACCAAAATGAAAAACTACTAAGGAAAACGTGTTCTTTTTAAGGGAATACATAATATTTTTCTCTATATAATATGTTGTATATATAACAAACACTGAAAAATTATGTAAATAATATTTTCTCTTTAAAAATTCAATTACAGAAATTTTATTTTCTAATTGATTTGATTAGCAAGTACAAAATGTCTGCATTTCAGTAAACTTTCAGTAAACAATGATTTATAAAATACCTTTGCCTTCAATATTACCTCCTTTTGACAGATATGTTATCTGACTAAGTAATAATGATGGCCTCACCATACAAAGCAGTATCTGATTTCCCAGGTCAGGCTGTGAAAAGATCACTAGGACCACTGAAGTTTACACTGCCAGCTCTCACCCACACTCTGTATTTCCAAATAAGCATAAGAACATCTCTGTTCCACTATCAGTTTACCTCTAACCTGGCATATAAACATGGAACCAAAATAAAGAAATGTCATAATAGCAGTGGGAAAAATAAAAATTTTAAGTGCCTTCAAAGAGAGAAATAGAAATGGTTAAGCAAACTGATAAATGCCCACTCCAATGCATATTGGGAAACAATAACCATCATTAATATGATCACTGAAGATTCTAGAAGAATGCAAAGGCTAACAGTAAAACTATATAAGCACTATGATGATAATTTTAAAAGCATTATTCATGAAGATGTAGAGAAAAAGCATAAAAAATTATGAAATGTTTGAAATGAATTTTAAACTTGCCCCATAAACTACCCCCTCTTAATCTTTTTCTGTCTGTTTGTATATCTAAAATTTTTTATATAAAGTTTGGCTCATTTTTTTTCTTCCAGGGGTCTCCAACTACTACTATACCTGGGGGAAGTGGCCACAAATGAGATATTCATACACTATATTTAAATATTAATAGTTTATACATTTGAATTCTATCTGCCACATTAGCCTTACATATAAGCAGCAATAATAAACTATTTGAAATTATGAGAGAAATTTGAAGTATTTATTTTATTTACTCCATTCATTCATTCAGAGCACAAATGAACAGTGCATTTTAGAGATTAAATTTTACGTTCCCTAAGAGCATCACTGAATTCCTACCACAATGACAGGAATCAAGAGAGCATACGAAGATCTGCTGGAAGAGAGAAAGAAATGGAGGGCTGAGAAGAAAGGAAGGAAAATAAGTTGGTCTGTATGAAAGCAATGAAAAGGAAGAGGAAAACAATGCAAAAAGAAGAAAAGACAAAAATGTAGGGTTTGGAGTCAAATATCTCAACTCGAATTCTGTGTCTATTCCTACCGACTGTAAAATTTCAAACGTATTTTAACTTTTATGCTCCCATTGCCTTGTCTGTAAAAATGAGTCAAATGAGTTGGCACAAGTAAAATGTTCAGCAGAAGTCCAATACACAGTAGGTATTCCATAAATACCAGCTGCTCTATTAATGTCTTGGTACACTTGGAAGAATATATGTTTTTAAATAACTTCTAATGTTCTAATACTATAAATTTAAGTATTGGCAGTAAGACAAGGTTAAAAATTGGCTGTCCTTAATAGCTGGTTTTGAAGATATATTACCATTATTTACAAAAGTCTAACAATCTAGCTTCATTTCTTCCAAAATGGCAAAAAACAATAAATAGTGATTCTCAAGATAATGCCAATGGCAAACAACTCTAATATTTGCTAAAAGACCACAATATTCCACTAAAGGGAAATTATGTGAACAACAACAAAAAAACCCAAACTCTTATATTTCATCTAAAAATCAGGGCTGGAAACAAACCTATGAACATATATGGAGTTGTAAATAGAGAAAATCTATCAGGAGAGCTGGAGAGAATCCTTCGTTTTAAGAAATTATTTCATAATGTAAATAATTCCCTGTTCCCTTTGTCTGGTTTTTACTTTTATAATTTAATACATGAGGTTTTCTTAAACTGGGAACATAGTTGTATTTCTAATCATAAGTTTTTAAATAACAGATAGATGTAATTTCAGAAAAAGACACATAAAAATCCAACTTATTTTTTCCCCAAAACCACGTATCTGAACTGCAGCCACTCTTTCTAGGATAATAACAGAGTTCTCTTTCCAAAATGAGCCCAGCTTAGTGTAGTGACGAAAAGAAAAGCACAGTTGTATCAGGAGAGGTACCACAGAGAACTACCAATGTGACAAGAGTAAATATTTGAAGAAATTCCCCATGAAGTAGAACATTTGAAAACCATACATATGTGTACTATATTGATGTATCTGCTGATTTCCGATCCTAATTCCAACATCCTCCAGGCTCCTGAATTCCCCATAGGTTGGCAGCTTCTTCTGTAGAAATCCTCAGATGATGCTTTGTCTCCTACTTCTACAAATTAAGCTTCTCCTGCATTTGCGTTTCTTTCTCCTCCTTATTAGCAAAAACAGCTGCTATGGAATTTGTAGTGCTTAATAAATTTGTATTTTAATAATGACATCATCTACATATATTTTGGTCATTAATATTTAAATAAAAAGTATTACTGTTATCGCTTATGTTCTAAAGTAATTTGATCAGAAACTCACAGACTCAAAAAGGGTAGCAATATATGTAGTGATAGCTTCAGAATTTCACTGAAGAAGGGTTCTGGGGACATCAATCAGGTGGAAGGAAGAGTACCAATGGATATCATAAGCTAAGACCCACAAAACACTCCTTACAAAATAGCTCCTTCATATCTAAAGGAGATAGTTTCAATAAGAACTAGGAGTGAAGGTGGGAACAAGGGTAATATTTACTCACATGTGCTGTTTCTGTTCCTGGTAATTTCACCCTTACATGTAAAAGGAAAAAAATTATGCAAGCATCTGGATTCTGATCAGAAACCACCTTAACTAATATCCTTGGAATCAAATCATGTTTATAAGAGATTCAGTACTCCACTAACATCTTAAAGTACATTTATCAGTAGTGAAGTGAACAAATCTAGATTTTTTTGGTCTATCTTCCTTCATAATTCCTCACACTCCTAAAAAATTTCTTTCTGAGTAGACAAGAAGGAACTTAGGCTACACATGGAATTTTGAAAAATCCAGAGAAAGGTGGGGAAAAAAAAGGTCTTCGTTCTAAATGCCATTTGCATTTGGCATTTCTTTTCCTCTTGATTTTCGATTAGGGCTTATGGAGTTTAGAAGCAGAAGAATAAGACAGTTATTTCTTCTCCAACCAGTCACTCTAAACTTTATGATAAATTGGACATATCTGATCTCCAATAAAATGAAATTTTTTAGATGAATTATTTTGGTAAGCATCAGAATGGAGGCAAAGAAGTAAGTTCTAAAATATTCATCTTTTCCTCATACTATCCAGGTGTCAATGCCTCCAATATAGTTCTTTGCAGGCCATGGCAAGTATAAGGGGTATTTCAATCATCAATGAGCAACAATGGTTGCTATTTCAAAATAGAAGGAAAATCAAGTTGAGTTATTTTTGGGGAAGAATAACATAAGATGACTTCTGAAGAACAATTTTTTTGTCAACTGAAAATATGAATAAGTATGCTGTTTATATGTAAAAGAAAAATATGCAGATAGGTCAAACCTTTTATATTTGGAGACGGGAAAACCTTAGACCTTTTTTGTATTTATGACCTTAACTCTTTAATTCAAATTACTACTGATAGTTTCCTGAATCATTCATTTATCCTGAACAACTTTCCTTTATTCTCACAAAAAAAGGAAAATGACAAACACATCTTAAGCTTGGTAAATATGAAAAATTAGGCATTCAAATAAAAGATCCAAAACCACTAAGTCACAATGATAGCAAGTTTCTCTAACACATTTCTGGGTACGCTATAACACCAAGTTAACACAATGATTTTTCTTGCTTCAAAGTGGGTTGTGGACATAGGAACTAGTTTTTCTTGCTCAGTCAAGCAATATAGAGCAAAGGACTCTAGTCAAAGAAATAGCTAGGAATAGCGACTGCAGCCAATCCATACAAACATACACAGTGATATTTAGTGGTACCTTCCTTACACCTTACTAATACACAAAACTGATTCCTCAGAAAAAATTTCCTAATTATATTAAATTTGCACTGGTGATAAAGCCCCACTGCAAAAACATACAAGTGCTTGGTAATCCCCAGAAATTTCTGTGACTGTTTATAATTAAGAATGTGTTCTAAACTCAATAGGAAACCTCATATTTCTGTTAGTAAAAAAAAATTGTTTTGATCATTCCACATTTTCTTAATATAGCAAAAAAGGAAGATTTGATGAATACAGAATATTACTGATGTTATTTTAAAACCAAATTTTAACTCATTAATTACTTCAAAACTATAACTTAAAATTGTATATTTAAAGAAATGGTAACATTCATTTCAAATTCCAAGAAACTCATTTTGATGATCATATAACATCATCCAATCTTTTAAACAAAGAATAATAAAATTTAAAAACCAGAGTTATCAGAAATGCTATATTAACTTATAGTATTATCAAAGTTGCCATAGCTTAATTCTCTATGAACTAAATATATCTCTTTTAAGATGACAATCATAATGTTAATCACGAAACATGGAAAAATCTTGAAATGTCTTTGGCATTTTTAAGAAGGATAATTACATTCAGTGTAATCTCTTATAAGCATACTTTATTTCATTCTAACTCTATGGAAATTGGTTATCTGGGCATGATACATAGCAGGTGTTGGCAAGCCAAGGCTTTTTTTTTTTTTTTTTTTTATAAGGGGAGGTAAGAGGATCAGCCTCTGCTTTCTCTCATGCATTATTTGGAAGAGGCTCTCCTCCCTGATTTCTGCCTAAAGTCACGGCATGTTGCTCCTTATCTCCCCACCACCCACCTTCACAGAATCAGACACATCACATAACCTCTGTGTTTTTAAAATTTGGCATAATCACCTATTAGTAATCATGCATGAGAATAAAGTGGCATGCCCCTTTTGAAAAAGCTGCCATAGATGATAACTGCCCACTTAGAAGATTATTTCATTATTCCGGAGCTTCTCATTGTCCAGCAATTACTCGCTTCAGAAAATGTACTGTACTTGTGAATTATATATTTCAAGAGAAAGTCATGAAATCAATTTGAAAAGAAAAACTCCTGGGCAGGTATCTTAGTAGCACCCTTCTTCCTCAAAATAAATGATCTTACAGGACCACCTACACATTTATTTCATACAATGTCTCTTGAACAAAATGAAACCTCAAATGTTGGGATAAAGAGAAGCATCGCATGTAATTTTAGATCCAGTAAGAACTGGATGAGTTGCTAAGAAACACATTATCTATGCCTAGACTATCAATAATCTGGGCACAATGCTTCCAAGATAAAAACCCAAGTGCTATTAAAACTATTTGTAACTGTACACTACTTGAATTTTATGTTACCTTGTTTTATTTTTCTAAAATTTTGTGTCAATTTTTTGTAACTTCCTAAGAAAGTTCTCAGGACCAGGACTTTATAAATGCAAATATAACTTAAAGATCCTAAATCAAAAGGACAAAATTGTTGGTAGGATAATGTGCTGTTCAGTAATTTGTCTAAAGTTATATTTAAAAGAGACCCTAGCTAATTGGAGACGTCTTACAAACAAAAGTAAAACAAGGTCAAGCAAAGAAAATATGTTTCAGACTATAAACATCAAGATTACTGAAATTTATAGAAACACTTTACTTCTCTCCCTTTTCTCCTCCTCTCTCACACATCTGGCTAATTTTTCATTAGCTTTACTCTAAATTTACATTATCCATAAAACCTAAGCATGAAGAATTTAAAACTCTCTTTTTATTTATCAATAACGTTGGTAGATTTAGTGTGGGTTTTTGGACTGTGTGTAGATATCATACTTTTTTTTTTCTATTCCAATGCCTAGTATAATTGGGCCTGATATTATTCAAGAAATAAACTTCTTCTCTTCAACTGGCCAAAGGTTAAAAAGGTAAATCAGATGATACTGCAGGTGGGAAGAGGGGACAAAGAGAAATTACAGATAGTCATAAAGTTTGATTTTTCCTCTCACTTAACTCATTTTGAAGAAGTAATGAGTCACTCATGAAATTAGTATTCACTTATTAGTGATTTAATGTGCAATTTGCACTAGGCAACAGGAAGATATTGGAAATACAAAGATGAGTAAGACTCAGTCCCCACTCTCATGGAATATGAAATTATCCAGAAAGAACCATGAAATTCTGTGATAAGTGCAATATGGACAAAATACGAAAAAGATACAGAAAGAAGAGATCAAGTTGCCTATCTAAGAGGGAAAATAAAAGCTTGTGGCAGAAAAAAAAAAAAAAAAAAGGGGAGGGATAGCCTGGGGAGAAAAGCCAAATATGGGTGAAGGGGAGAAGGAAAGAAAAGCACACTGCCTTGTGTGTTCCTACGCAACTGTCTTGCATGCTCTGCTCATGTACACCAAAACCTAAAATCCAATAAAAAATTTAAAAAAAAAAAAAAAAGCTTGTGGCAGATTTTATGGAGAGAGCCATATAAGAACTACATTTAGGTAAGACTTGCCCCAGATTTACTAATTCATTGGGAATGAGCATTCATCTGCCTGCAATAGAATCATTTATCAGGAGTAATCTTGTATTCATATGTGGACAAATTCAGAAATCTTTAATATTCAGATAAAATGCTCTAAGTGAAATAAGAATATTTTATGCACAAAAATAGGCACTGGAAGAATGAAGATCATGCCATATTTAGTGTGTGTGTGTGTGTGTGTGTACACACGCATGATAGGGGAAAGGGGGAAGCATGCATGTAGTGATTACAGTGTTTAAGTAATGGAGGATATTCCTGGATAGGAAACATTACATAGAAAACTAATTGTGTCCATTTAGCACCTGAGATACAGCATTCACTAATTTTAGAAATGACAAAATAATTCAGTCTATTGTCATCTACAAATCTGAATTTATGAAATTTGATAGGTGTCTTATACCATCTTGGGCTCACAGCACCTACAGTTTCAGTTTCAATCAGCATTTTTTGAGTTCCCATAACTGGACTGCTGACTTCTGCTGGAGGAAATACCACAATCACGTGGACTGATGCCACTAAAAATTTACAGTTTCCAAGCACTCAAAACCACTCAGCAATTCTACATTCTGCTCGTCAGCTCCCTCTGCCACTTCTCATAGCAGCTCTTCCAAAATTTAGCCTCTGTCCCAAGGGCCCTACCAATTCTTTTCCTGGCTCGGGGAATCGCAGAACCTGACTGGCTTGAAAGAACAATTATAAGACCTCAAGCTTGCGTTCTCTCAACTTCTAACACTCCACAAACTCTTACAAATGTTTAATCAGCATCCATCCTCTTTCTCAGAGCTGGAAGGCATCTACCTCTCTGCCTCCTTCAGGTTAATTCCTTCCAATATTAGCTTATTCTTAACTACTTACTTACTAGTGATTTAGTGTATAATTTGCATGCCTTCTGAATTCCTCCTGAACCTGCTCCACGAATTTCCCCTTCCTCTCACTTATATCTCTCTCATTCTTATCTCCTTTGCCTCAGTCCCTAAACATGTTCAAGTTTCTCCTACTTTGAAAGACTAAACAAAGTGAAACTCTTCAGTATACTATAATCTGGGTTTAGTTCCCCACCCCATCATTTTTTCTTTCTTTCTTTCTTTGAGACGGTCTTTCTCTGTTACCCATGCTACTAAAGTGCAGTAGCGTGATCTCAGCTCACTGCAACCTCTGCCTCCTGGGCTCAAGCAATCTTCCTGCCTCAGTCTCCCAAGTAGCTGGGACTACAGGAACATGCCACCACACCCAGCTAAAAATTTTTCTGATTTCCTTTTTTTTTTTCATCTTTGTTTTTCCTTTTTATGGAGAACAGGGTCTTGCTATATTGCTCAGGCAGGTCTTGAACTCCTGGGCTCAAGCTATCCTACTGCCTCTGCCTCCCTAAGAGCTGGGATTACAGGCATGAGCCACAGCACCCGGCGATTTTTCTGTTTTCTTTAGAGATGGGGTCTCACTTTGTTGCCCAAGCTAGCCTCCAATTCCTGGGGTCAAGTGATCCACCTGCCTTAGCCTCTCAAAACACTGGGATTACAGGTGTGAGCTACTGTGCCTGGCAACCCATCATGTCCTTTGCTAAGAAAAAAAAGAAAACTTATTTTGCAAGATCCTCCTAAAGCCAAATTCAAACTGCTTCCTATAGTCCTTAATCTTCATAACTCTCTGAGGCACCTGACAACCTCTTGCTCGAAATTTTCTCTTCCTTTGGCTTCAGGTGACAACTTTGCCTATTTTTCAAATGATTTCTTTGTTTTCGCCAGTGTTTCTGCTTCCTCTGCTCATCCCGTAGAAATGATGTTCATTGAGGTTACATCTGGGCCTTAATGCCATAGCAATCCTGAGAACGCATCCACACCCAAGGCTGCAACAGTCACCTATAAATTGACATATCCTGAATATCTGGCTCAGATTTCTCTCCCAAGTTCTACTCCATACATTCAATAGCTGAGTAGATGTAAACTCAAAAATATCCCCTAAAATTCAACATGACTCCTTATTCATTGAATGGTACCACCCAATTACACATACAAGAAACATCATTCTTTTTTTTTACTCCCCACACCAAATCATTAATTCTATCTCCTTCTAATTTTCACCTCTTTTCCCTTAATGCTTTCTCCCTATCCCTGCCTATAAACTAGGTATGTCATCTCTTGCCTGGACCACCTGAACTGTCTCCATCAATTTTCTTACATCTCGATATTAAACTTCTTCTATTTGTTCTATCACAGAAATGTGATATTACTCCCCTATCCAGAGTATCCTTCATGGTGGTCCCCGTCTACCTTGCCTGCTTCTTGCACACACTATACTCTAGTAACAATGAGAAATTTCTATTGCTTCACAAATGGCATTCCTCCTACAGCCTGGTTTTGTCTGCCCAGGATGGCTTATCTACCTGGAAGAACAGATCATCAGCCTGGCAAAATTCTACTTTGAGTTCAAGTCTCATGTCCAACATTTTTCCCTTCTTAGTGAAACCATCTTTGGATCCCCTCCCTTGACCCACCAACCCCAAAAGACACACAGACCTGGAAGTTTCACACATTCGTTTTTATTGTCAAAATGACTACTATCACTACAGACCTTTCCATACTATATTTTTATGTGCTAAAAATGCGGTATCCCTGCTATTCTCTGAGCAAGGCAGAGGCCAGGTTTTCTTTGCTTTGTAACTCAGGAGTCTCAAACCATATACCTAAGCCATTATAGGAACTAATCAATTTTTTTTTTCAATGAAAAAAAAAACATCAGTCCTTTCTCTTTCCAGCCACTCTTCTACACATCTACAGAAGTTCTGTTTCTAAAAACAGATCTGATCAGGTTGCTTGCCTAATTAATCTGAAGGCAATGTGGAGCCTCTGGAGAAATTTCCAAACACCTCAAGATGGCGTCCTAATCTCTGTAGGACCCACCCGAACCTTGTTTGCTTCAGTCACTTTATTTTTTTTTTTGAGATGGAGTCTCGCTCTTGTCATCCAGGCTGGAGTGCACTGGTGCAATCTTGGCTCATTATAGCCTCCACCTCCTGGGTTCAAGCGATTCTCCTGCCTCAGCCTCCTGAGTAGCTAGGATTACAGGCACTGCCACCATGCCCGGCTAATTTTTGTATTTTGATTGGAACGAGGTTTAATCATGTTGGTCAGGCTGCTCTCGAACTCCTGACCTCGTGATCCGGCTCCTTTGGCCTCCAAAGTGCTGGAATTACAGGCATGAACCACCATGCCCAGCCTGCTTCAGTCACTTTCTAACACTCATCCTCATGTCAGAATCCAGCAATCAGACTATACATTGTTTTATGCCCCAGGTCTGCACATGTGGGCACTGTTCGCCTCCAATGTCCACATGGGAAAGTCTCCTTTATCCTTCAAGCTTCAGTGTAAACATCACATCTCTATGAATCATTTTCAACCTCACGGCTCCCATTCCAAGTTGAGTTGATTCACCTGCGCTCTGATAAACTTCCAGCAGAGCTCAGTATGTTTGACTCTCTTTACGTGTTTTCATTATTGGTTTAAAAATGTGGTTCTCCTACTAGAATATCAGCTCCTTCAGAATGGAGGTTGTTACATTTATCTTTAAATCTCTGGCACTTAAAAGCATATGTTTCACATAGTAGCAGAATAACAAGATGAGCATGTATAAACACAAAAATACAAACACATTCTAATGTCACTTTGGTTGGCATTAATTTGTCTACACTTAAAATATTCTCTCTCTATTCCTATCATTTTTGAACTGGTACTTCAGAAACTGTAAGAAGCTCTACTCTAATTATAATTATTTTGAATTCAACGTTTTACTGCCTCTGTAATCTTTTTTGCAAATAGTAATTTTTTCAAAGACTGTTTTGGTACTTTTTCCCCAGTCTACTTTTAGCAAAAAGAGATTCTTAAAAGGTGTTTAATGAGCTAAATCTGTACAGACCCAAATGATAGAGTAAATGGTAAATCAGTTGGACTTGAATTTCTAGATGAGCCTTATTTATTTTCTTAATCGACTCAAAGCAGCAGTGCTTTGGCATTCACAGAGAGCATCTCTGTCCAAAATGTTGTTTATAAATAAATATCAATTTGTTAACTGATTTTTTGCCTACAGCCCACATAAATAATATCAATTAGTAATACTTACCATTTTATTTGAAAACAAGTTAGGAACAAGGAAAACCATAGGAAAAAAATGTTGATGAGAAGTTAGACAGGATTTCTTTCAAACTGTAAAAACCCTTATACCAGAAGTCCCCAACCTATTAGGAACCAGGCTACTAAGCAGGAGGTAAGCAGTGGCCAAGTGTTATGACCTGAGCTTCACTTCCTGTCAGATCGGCAGCAGCAGCAGGGGCATAAGGTTCTCACAGGACCATGAACCCTATTATGAACTGCACATATGAGGGATTTAAGTTGCATGGCCCTTTTGAGAACCTAACGCCTGATGATCTGAGGTGAAATGGTTTCATTCTGAGACCAACTGCTCCCCAACCCTGAGTCCACAGAAAAACTGTCTTCCACAAAACCAGCCCCTGGTGCCAAAAAGGTTGGGGATCACTCCCTTACATGATGAATTTAAGTGCTTAAAGGAGAAAATATGACATTACAGATCCCACCACACAAAATTATTCAGATACTAAACACATTCTTCAATAAATAGACAGTTAAAATGTTTTACCAGAAGAACAGCATTCGTGTGTGTGTGTGTGTACACAAAGAACATTCTATTAAGTATTTATTCATTTGCTATAGTATTTCATAAAGAACATAAAGTGTAACCACAGGCATCTCTTCATGACCAGATTTTCTACAACAGATTTTTGGTCACAGTGGAACACTCAGTCTTCTGATTGTACCCTGCTTTCTTCTGCCTCTGCTTTTACAAACATTTGTAGCTAAATTTCTTCCATCTTCTTTTATGTATATGAATATTTAAGTATATTTTGAAGCCCAGATGGCACCAAGAAACATCCAATAAACCTTCCTGGAGTCCCTTAGCCGAAGTAAAGGTGCTTCTATATTCTTCATACTTGTGAACTTGCTTTTTTTCATGAAAAAAAAAAACAAAAAACAAAACCCAAAACTGATTTCTTAGACTGATAATCATCCTGTCTGTGGATATGTCTGCAATTTTGCTCCATACAAATTTGAGAAAAGACTCCATTTTGGCAAAGAAAACATAACTCACACTGTTCAATTTCTTAATCTATGTCCCAGTAAGCTGGTAGAGATTTTGATTAAAAAAAAAAACAAACAAACAAAACCCCCAAAACTTAACCTAATAAAAAAAACTTATAATTGAAAAACGACAGAGAAATATTATAGCATCTCCTTATTTGCAGCTTTTGAAAAACAGAATAGCAACTCACATTTGTATGATGACAGCAGAACCAAGGAAGGGTCATATCCTTGGAAACCTTACTTTGGTTCTATAATTGGTATTTATAGCACACTTGACCAAATTAAAAAGAATCTTAAGTTAAAAAGAGGTTTTCTATTTGACCCATTTCAAGGAGAACATTGTTTTCTTCCAGATTATACTCTAATGCCCTCAAAGAGTTAATGCACATACTATTAGGGAAAGTGATTCTTAAAAGGCGCTTAAAAAAACTAATTCTGCATGAATCCAAAATGATATGATAAATAGTAAATCATTTGGGCCGAATTTTAGGTATTCACATGGACCAATATACATATGCTGGAATTATTTCTAACATGAAAAAGCCATAATTTAATCATGTGTTGACTGGAGAAAGCAATTTCCCACAGCTAAAAATATTTAAAAATCTGATATAAAAACAAAATTATATTAAAATGCCATAATACATGGATTTGGCTACTTGCCAAGGGTAGATACAGACTTCTAAAGATTTTTCTTTCAAAGATATACCAAGTGTTCCAACATTTCTAATCATTTGATAGTCAACTGCTGTAGGCAAAAAACTGTACCTAGTAATTCTATACTGTCTACATTTTAAACTATTTCATAAACATTCCTCATACAGTATGTCTAATAGATTTTGCATACTTTTTCTTATCAGAAACTTCTTTAACACATATAATCTACTGAAATTCTCTAACTAAATTAAATCATAATAGGAATGAAACTGACAAAATCTTTTAGTTGGCCTATTTTACCTGGAGGAACCAGTAAAATAGAGCTCATGACTCTGAATCTCCATATAAATTGAAAACAAACATGTTTAATATTCAAGTAATTTAGTTAGACTTACAGACTGATATTGCTAACTTTTCTACATTTAAAAATGCAAATGTGATGGAGAAGCATAATAACATTTTAAAAACATTGTTTTAGGATTATGCATTTTCAATCAAAACCCACTAGAACCAAGAAAAAAATGGCATTAGGTAGAGAAAACAGTTGCTGCACTATCAGAGTTTCACAAAAATTTTTAAGAAAATAGTAAATTAGGACCAAATTTTCCATATACTTTGATATATTCTAGTTTATAGCACTTGCCAATGATGGATTGAATAATATAATTTAGATTTAAAAACATGCATTAAGTTTACTGATCAGATAATTTTCTACTTCTGTCATTAGAAGTAAAGTACTTGTGAAGAAAATGCATCAAAAACAAAACAATGAACTTAACAGAAATAAATAAGTAGAGATCACATAGTAACAAGCAGAACTCTATTCCTCAAAGACAAGGGCATCACAAATTTCTTCTCTTTCAGAATTGCTAGAATTGGACAGAACTCTAAAGTTCATAAATTCCAGCATCAGATAGATAAAGACATCTTCAGTTTTATCTCCCCACCAAAGCAGCTTACTTAATAATTTCCCTCATTAAACAATACTAACTGGCCAATTTCCTTCCTTCTCCCACTTACTTTCATTTACTAACACAGAAATGTTAAGAAGTATCTTACAATGTTTACTATGGGGAAGTCAAGGATCTGAAACAGATTATATTTTTAGTCCCATTTCTACAAATAAAGAAAATGACTTGTCAGATAATGGAAATTATTTTAAACAACAATGAGGTCAATTTTGAAGAGTTATTTGAAATCAGAACTTTAAGTGGTTCTGTCAGTTCCCAAAGGACATTTTTAAAGGACAGCAAAGGAACCATTTTACTTACAAAATATAGCACTAAATCTTCAGTTGCCTAAATAATAATAGTAATAATAATTTATTACAATATAGAGACAATCACTATCAACATTGAGTCAGAAATGCACAAGACAGCAGTGGTAATCATAAGATATTAAGACTCATCACCAAAGCTGAACCAGGATCTTAGAACCTGTATTAATTTCACCAGTTTGGTACCAAAAAAAAAAAGGGAAGTACAAATCCCCATATTCAAATGAGGATAAATTTGATTCATGGCTTCCATGGTAATTCTAGTGGTACTTTCTCTTTCACTATCACTATAGTAGGATATATTAACAGGAGTTTCACACTCGCTCCCAGTTCAGTTCTTGAAATGCCATACCCTCTTCCCCCAATCAAAATGGCTACAAAAGTCTACCTCACAATTTTCTCAGAGAAGCAATCCTGAGAAAATAAGAATCGAATTCTTCTTTGAGTTTTATAAACCCTACCCAGGCTTTTGAGTTATAATAAATGGGCTTTTATGATTAAGGACTAAAGCTATATAACTTTTGCCATCACACAAAGATCTAGAAGACTCCTGGAGAATCAGTCATTTCTCTCATGCCAAAGACTATCTACAGTTTCCACATAGAGGAGAAGAGAAACATTTAGAGAATATGTACCCTGGGGTGGGGACCCTAGAAGTGTAGGCTAGAGATCCTCAAACAGATTCCAGCAAAAAGGGATCTGTGAAACCTTATCTCACACAGGCCACAAGACCAGGGTCTTAGTCTGTTGCTGCTTCTATAACAAAATACCTTAGGCTGAGTAATTAATAAGAAATAGAAACGTATTTCTCCCAGTTTTGGAGGCTGATAAGTCCAAGATCAAGGAACTAGCAGACTCAATATCTGGTGAAGGTTCTCTCTCTGCTTCATAGAAGATGCCTTGCTGTTGCATCCTCACATGGTGGAAGGAGACCGGGGCATTCACTTCACCTTCTTTTATAAGGGCACTCTGCCCTCATCACTTTAATCACCTTCCAAAAGTCTCTACCTCTTAATACTATCACAATAGGTATTCAATTTCAACTTGTAACTTTTTGAGGGACAACATTCAGACCATAGCAAGCAGCAAGAACTCAGTTTTCCAACATCCAGGATAAAGTGGAAGCAGAAAAAAATAAAAGCTGAGGTAACAACATCTTTCTCTCTTCTGCTGTCTCCCCTCTCCCCCACTTTTACACTCAATGGAAAGTATTGTGTTTAGACGAAATTGGCATAACACAATATTGATGAATTTTCATCAAAAATGTAAAAACTGGGCCAGACAGTGGCTCATGCCTATAATCCCAGCACTTTGAGAGGCAGAGGCAGCGAGAGGATCACTGGAGGTCAGGAGTTCTAGACCAGCCTGGGGAACACAATGAGATCCTGTCTGAAATAAATAAACAAACAAACAAGTAGAAGGATAGGTTACAAGATATTCAGTAGAATGCACGTAGAGGGAAACAACACATTTGTAATCAGAATCCCAGAAGAACACATCAGCATATGAAAAAGTAAAAATTTTTAGAGATACTAAGAATGTAGAGAAATAATGAACATCAATCCTCAAATGTAAGGAGCTCAATTACAAGCATAATAAGTAAAAAATAAACACCTCAGTATCTCATTATAAATCTGAATGGTACCAAAGACAGAGAGGAGATATTAAAACCTGCCAGAAAATAAAGGCTAATAAGATTCTTACCTATGTAAGAATCTTAATTAGATTTATAACAATCTTTTAATAGCAAGATAGAGTACCAGGAAACAGTAAAATAGTATCTTCAATGAGCTAAGAAAACATAACAAATAATGCAGAATTTCATATTCAGCCAAACTATCTTCCCAAAAAATAAAAAAAACTGTAACATATGCAAAGGGAAAAAATTGAAAAGGGTCTATTATTAAAGGAAATTCTAAAGAACACATGCAGAAGGAAGAAAAATTATCTCAAAGAGAAAGAGATGCAAGCAAAAACACTTGTATATATATGGGCAGCTGTAAACGTCAACTGTACAAAACAGTAATTATTTCTGATAGGGGAGGGAGTAGTAAATCAGACAAAAGAGTACACATTGATTACCTACATACTTTGTTAACTATGCATATTAAAATATAAGTGTAATCATTAAAATAGCAGATAATAAGAGTATATAACCACTAAACAAAGAAAAAACAAGTGCCAGGGAATCCTGACATTCCACTGAGACTTTCCACTGAGATAATCCAAATAAAACTAATGCTCCACTTTAACCAATCAAATATTTCGTTTGCCTTGCTTCCACATTCACCCTATAAAAATCATTCCCTTGTGTCCTTTTAGTGGAGCCCCAAACCATCTATAGTCTAAAGCTGCCTGTTTCATGAATCACTGTCCAAATAAATCCTCTAAAATTTTACTATGCCTCAGTTTATCTTTTATCAAACAAAAGAAGCAAGACATAGAGGAATACACACAGTATGATTTTATCTAAATAAAGAAATAAAAATAGGCAAAATGTATAGAGTTACATAGGTGACAAAATCTATGATAAAATGTGCCAGGCTAAGAGTATGGTGAGGTAGACTCTTGAAAAATTGAATATTCACATTCAAATATTACAGATTAATATCTCAAGATGGTCTCACAGGACACATCAGCCCAAATGATTTCATCCTCTACAGCAGCATATATAATTCTGATGGTTGCCACTAAGGGGCAGGTCACGGTATGGGTTCTGGAAAAAATACAGAATGCTGAACTATATGAAAGTATGTCACAATAATATCATTAATATGATCATGTTTATAATCTCTTCAATGTTAACTACATGTCAGTCCTGTCCTCATGACTCAAGCAAAACAGAGGTTCCTTACTTTGCTAATAATAAATGCAAGAAAAGTTATTTTATCAAGGTTATAAAGCACATGGCAAATGACAGGTTCTAATTACATGACTCCAAAGCCTGTTGACTTTCCACCACTGTTTTGTGGAATGTACACAGTGCATCTTGTAGGATGACAATGATTTATAGATAGATATATTGTAATTCAACAATATAACTTCCTTGAGGGTAGGGTCTATACATGATTTATTTTTCTTGTATCCTTCAAAGTAAACATTCAATTTTTAAAAAGCCTTAAACTTTTAATTTATTTATTTAAAACTAAAATTTATCATTACATACAATTTAGAGAAATTATGTCATTTAAAGAATATCTTAGCTATAAATTATTTCCTTCAAAGATAGTTTCTGACTACTCAGTTCCTGATTACTCTCATTTCTCATCACCTCCTAAGTAAATCTCACATTTAAGCTTCCTCAGTCTCACTTTGAAGTGCGTTACACATGTGTTAAGCATGAAAGGGCTAGGCTCTAGTACTGGCGTCTTTTATTTTAACTACTCTTGACATATGAGTCTCTTCGGACAGTCTGTAGAGTGGCTTCAGTTTGGAATTATGAAGACTCCTGCTATCTTAACCACCTTACATATCAATCTCTGAAGGTTCAGTAAGTCATATTCAATCCTTCTCATTATTAACTCCAAGTTAGTTATCCACTATTAACTATGAATGGACAAAACAGCCCTAATTTTAAGATAGTCCATGTTTCTCTCTGTTTTCTTACATACCATATGGCTTATGTTTTAAAAATATTCCTTTTTACCTTTTTTTCTAAGTCCAATGCATAAGGCAGCAAAAACTGACAGCAAAGAATTCTTTAGAGATGACCTCTGTTCTTAGGCACTTTAACTTTCCATCTTATATGTGGTTAAAAACCTAATGTTTATTTGTTGGAAAATTTTCAAACATACTAAAAGAGGAAAGAACAAAGATAACACCCATGAATGTTTATCTCAGATTTATCAATTGCTAACATTTCACCACATTTGCTTCATTGCTTTCAAAACCATTTGAAAGTAAATTTCAAACATCATAACATGTTGCCCCTAAGTATTCAGCATGTATCTCCTAAGAACTAGGATATTCTCCTATTAAATCACATTATATCATTATCATACCCAAGAAACTTAACTTTGATGCAATCATTTTTTTTTTCAGGTACAGTCTATCTCTACTTGTGCCAGTCATACTGCAGCTTCAACCTCTTGGGCTCAAGTGATCCTCCCACCTCAGGTTCCACAGTAGCTAGGACCACAGGCAACACACCACCATGCCTGGCTAACTTTTTTACTTTTTGTCAAGATAGGGTCTCTCTATGTTGCCCAGGCTGATCTCAAACTCCTGGGCTCAAGTAATCCTCTAGCTTTGGCCTTCCAAAGTGTTGGGAATATAGGGGTGAGCCACCATGCCTGGTCCCCAGTCATGCTCTTAATAGATTTCTTTCAATCCAGGATCCAACAAGAGATCACGCAATGCATTTAATTGTCATTTTCCTTTTCCTTTTGCTCGTGTTTCATCACAATGACGATTTTGAAAAGTCTGTATCAGATGTCTTGTGAGATGTTCATAATCTTGATTTGTCTGTTTGCTTCCTTGCGATTAAATTCAGATGAAGCGTTTTTTGGCAAGAATACAATAAGAGGTGCTGTATTTCCCACAGGATCAGAGGATCACATATGAAGGCACATAATAACCATTTTCCTCATTATTGGAGGTGATATTTGATCACCTGATTAAGGTGCCATCTGCTGGATTTCCCTATTGTAAAGGTATCTTTGCCTTACATAATTAATAATTAGTGAGCTAGCATTTTGAGACTACAATATTATCTTTTCCACAGCTTTCTACACAGTCATTTTATCGTGATAATCTTACGACCTTAGGTTTTGTGTGGGTCTCTTATTCATTTTGGATGCTACATTGACCAGTTTGTCTTTCTCGGAATGCTTACTTTACTAATGGTACTATAAGTTCTTTTGTGAGGCCTGTAGTTTTAGCGTAAGTTTGCTGAAGTACTCAATGTAAAGAGTCTTGTTTTTTTCCCCTAAATCTTTTGAAGTTTCTCTGAATTACAGCTTCAAATACAGTATTTCCCATCATAAACTAAGTCTATCACATTTCAGCCTATCAGACTCCTTACTTAATAAGAAAATTCTCTTTGCTTCACAAATATTACAGGACAATCTGTCAATCAGACTCCTAACTTGTCTCAAAAAAGAGTTTTAACAGGTTGTCTGTCACATCTCCAATGTTCTGTATTTGCTGTGGATTTTACTTTATCAGCCCTAATGAAGCAAACTACATAGGAAGGTGAGATAAGGTTTCTATCGAAATCTTAATTCCCAAAACAGAAGTCAAGAGGGCAATTCAAGGCAGAGCATAGCTATTTGTAGACAACCAGAAAAAAACTTTACTAAGACAGATAATTACAATAGTGAAACTTTTTGAGAAACTAACTGTGACCTAGGCTCAAATGTTATCCATAAAAACCAAAACTGATCCTCCTATTATGCAAAATGGAAAGGCAATTTATATAACGACACCTATGTTTCCATTTACATTTTTACCTCTGTGAAAAACCTGGCAGACATTCAAAGTAAGTGATCTAGGGATGATCAACATGCATTCATGGTTCCAATAATGAACACAATATGCTCCAATGACATTCTTTATTCTTAAGAACTTTAATATCAAAGGCAAAAAGAATGCTTGAATTAAATGATTCATTCTTCCCCAGGGAAGCCTAAATGGCCAGCAGAAATAACAGCAAGTTAGAAGTTCTGCTCTCAACCTTGCCATTGTGGTCAGTTTCTTCACTTATGAAAATAAAAAACTCAATGAGTCCTCAAGATTTTCAATCACCTGTGAACCTGAATACACTGGTGACTTAGATATAAAAACGTAAGTAGATACTAAAATGAAATTACTCCATGAATTCTCCCAAAAGATTTAACTAGAAGTACAAGACTTAAGGGGTACCCAAAACACTCCAAAGTCAAGATAATAATTTAGTACAACAGTTTTTAACATAAAAATTAATGCAAAAATCTATGATGAACAAAATATCAGAATTTTAAACAAACGCTGTTATTTTTTATAACCCTCTGCTATTATGCTATGGAAATAGCCATTTCTACTCAACTGGTAGAGTCCCCTACTTAGAATGACATAATGGTGTCCAACAGATTGGGCACTGTGGATCTTTCTATACAGTCACTTTTTCTTATTGTAGAGTTTTTATTAACTTTTTCTCATTTGGTACAAAATATGAGGAGATATTTTGTTAAGTGTATATACAGGCACACTTTCTTTTCTATTTTTGCCTCAGGTTCCAATATGATTCAGCAGGGTACTAGATTTAAGAATTCATTCTGTCAACTGATAGAGCATCAAAATGCTTAAAACTAAATGCCTCTACTACAGGAGCTTTCAGTCTCATAAAAATGAAGAATCAATTTTCCAAACAAGTACAGTGAAATACAAAGTACTGCAGAGAGAAAAAAAAAATCTTGGAATTCAGGGAGCATCATGTATCCTTCTGTTGGAAGGCATGAAAATTAGAAAAGGACCCCTGGAAGTGACACAGGAGTATTATATTTAGTAAATAAAAATGCAAATACTGCATGAGATATATTAAAAAGTATTTCTTGTTTATGTAAAATTCAGATTTAACTGGGCATCTAATATGGTTTGCCTTTGTCCCCACTCAAATCTAGAATTGTAGCTCCCATAATTCCCATGTGATGTGAGAGGAACCTGGTGGAAGGTACTTGAATCATGAAGGCAGGTCTTTTCCATGCTGTTCTCATTACAGTGAATAAGTGTCATGAGATATGATGGTTTTATAAAGGGCAGTTCCCCTGTACATGCTCTCTCTCTTGCCTGCTGCCATGTAAGATGTGACTTTGCTCCTCCTTTGCCTTCCCCCATGATTGTGAGGCCTCCCCAGTCATGTAGAACTGTGAGTCTGTTAAACCTTTTTCTTTCTACATTACCCTGTCTTTGGTATATCTTTATTAGTAGTGTGAGAAGGCACTAATATAGTAGCCTTTATTTTATCTGGCAATCCTGATGTGGTAGCACATAAACTGAATCTTGAAATATGGATCTAAATTAAAAATTCCTACTTTACTATTTGGAAACTACTATTCAGCTACTAGTTACTATTCAGCTAGGAAGCATTATGACAAATGGCACTGAAATAAATTCACCAACTAGCAGGATAACACTGGATAAGCTACTTCCCTGAATTTAGTTTTTCCACTTAATATAATAATATAATTTGTTCTACATATTTTGCAGGATTGCTAGGCTCAATAAACCTGATATTAAATATTTGTGGAAAAGACTTATAAGGTATAAGTAATAAGAAAATAAGAATTTAAGTTTTATTATAGAGTCTAGCCTTCACATTGCTGATCTACTAGGTGGTAACCCAACAGTTCCACAATCAGCACTTGGTCCACAGACAATTAAGTCTGTGACTAAGAGTTAAGAAATTTCATTTTAAAAATATCAAGGTTGAGCCAGCTTGCCTTCTTGAACATGGAGCTTCATTCATAGTCAGAACAATTCTTTGACACAAGGTTCAATCCATGAGAACACTCTCTACATTGTTGTCAGGACTAGTTACAGATGATTAATAATTCTGTAAAACTGTGTTTAAAAACCAATTTTTAAAACATCCAGAATGCTCAACATCCTTTACACCTGTATTTATGAACCAACTAGGTGTCCAGGGCCCAATTAACCTGTAAAATTTCCTTCTTGCAGGCAGTGTTTCTTTTCTGTGGCTTTACAGGAACTCTCACATAGCCCAAATGAGAGTTCCTCAAATCTGCTAATAAATAGCTCAAATGAGCCCATTCCTCAAATTTGCTAACTGGGACATCAGGTTAGTGGATTACTTGACTCACTATTCTACCTGCCACCAAACAGAAAACATTGAATTTGGATTGGTAGAGAACAAGATTATCTTCAAAATGGGTGAATGAGAGAATGGGAGAGAGGAGAGAGAAAGGGACATTTCAGAGATAGGTAAATTCAGAGGGAAAAAAAGATCACAGCTGACAAAAAGACGATATGAAAAAAAGGAGAAAAAATATTTTTAAAAAGATGAGTAAAGCTGGTGAAAACAGGAAGCACAAAGGAGACCCAGCCAATCATGACCCCTGAACAGACCAATGAACCCCAGAGAAATCAAGAAGGACCTAATCCTCATGGACTGCTCTGAAAGCAGGAAGCAAAACAAGAAATCAAGAAACTGGGGATTTCCATAAATTTAAGCAACAGATTAGAGATTAACAAGAAATCAGGCCACCCTTCAGATTTAATAAGAAAAAACAACCTAATTTGGCACTTTCCTATAACTAGCTACCAGTAAAATTAATCTAATAAAACTAATATTCATGATAAGCTGATTAAAGTCTTTTGTAACCAAGTACTAACTAATTACACACATATAAACTCAAAAACAATATATATATATACATTTTAAACCTCAGGTGAAGTTTCTCAGAAAAAAACTGAGATATTAACACATCAAGTAGGATCCTATAGCTGTTTGTGGTTTCCAGTTAGAGATTAATACAAATTTTAGGCCAGGTGCAGTGGCTCATACCTGTAATCCCAGTACTTTGGGAGGCCAAAGCAGGCAGATCATGAGGTCAGGAGTTCGAGACCAACCTGACCAACATGGTGCAACCCCATCTTTACTAAAAATACAAAAATTAGCCAGGTGTAGTGGTATGAGCCTGTAATCTCAGCTACTCAGGAGGCTGAGGCTGGAGAATCGATTGAACCCAAGAGGCAGAGGTTGCAATGAGCAGAGATCGTGCCACTGCACTCCAGCTTGGGTAATAGAGAGAGATTCTGTCTCAAAAAAAATTTTTTTTTTAATTGGTCCTGGTCTCTACAATTAACCCCCAAGTAGCTAAGTGGGTTAAAACTCTCTGACTTTGTACAGTATTTTGACTAGCAGATCCTTGAAATGCTTAGTAAGAATTTATTTTGATTTCTGATGAGCTTACGAGTGTGCCTTTCTAATTTCCCTAGCTCCTAATCCTTAAACTGATTTTTGTAAACACCTAAAATACCATCAGAATTCAGATATAAATTAGTCCTAGATTAAATTATGATTTAGAACAAAAATAAATAAATAAAAATTACTTACAGAATTCATCTTGCAATAAACACTTTATGCCCTCAGGTTATTTTCAATTTGAATTATTATCTTTCTCTGCAGTTTGCTTTTTAAAATTTTATTTATAGCATATCAAAATTATATAATTCTTATATGCTGCCTGGAAAGTTACAGTACTGCAAATAAAAAGACTACCTTTTGCTAGAAAAAAAGACACTAAAATTTAATCTTAATTTTAATTTTACAGAAGCAATCTATAAACAGTTCTAATTAGCTGAGGACAGTTTTATCCAAGATAAACTATTAAAACTTGGGAAGAATATTTGCTTATTTAACCTTAACAGGGAATTATTCTCAATTTTGCTTCTCATTATTTCTATTACAATAGGCATCATATCATGCTTTAGTTATTGGTTCATATTTATGACAAGAGATCACATTATTTACTTATCTTTTTGTGCCCAGCACTTACCACAGTGTTGGTATATAATAGGTGTTCAATATATATACTTGAATTTGAAAAATTAATTGAAAGGACAAAATCCTCTATGAAATGCAAACTGTATATATTCAAAGTAGAAAAAAATCAATATATTTGATAACAGTAAATAATTTCTGTAAACATGTACAGTAATATGGCTAATAAATAATCCTATTTATATATATTAGACATATTACACTGAAGTTTTTTTTAAGTTATCTTTTTTACAGTGTTGATAGTTAAAATTTCTTGTAGTAGAGAAAGTAGCAAAGCTGGTTGAAATGTTAGCATCCTACTAGGAATCCTTAGTTATTTCTGTTTTTTCCTTACTTAAAGAAATTAGAAATGTGTTGCTATAAAAAATATTTAGTATAAATAAGTTCTCATCTTCTTTCATAAAAGCAAGTTTTGGGAATCACTTTATGACTCAATCTAAAATTATGTTTTCTTGAAATATATTTTTAGTTTTATATATCAAATTTAAAAAAAAATTAAAGGAAGCAATTACACTCCTGCTCTAATCTAAAGTTCCAAGAATAATAATTTGTTTCTAATGCAAATATGATAGCACATTTGCATGGCAAACAGACACCAAAAAATTAAAACAATTAAATTAGTGAGGGCCAGGACAATGAGTTATACAAAAGACTAAAGTAATAATCTTTCAAAATTAAATTATATAACTTTATGTCTAATCGTTCTTTAAATAATCTATATTTTCCATATTTAAAAATAAGAATCTCAATAAATCTATTTTATACAATGAATCAAAACACAAGAAATAGATCTAGCTCTTAGATATGCAAATACCTACCATCTGATAATATGCATCATCTAGTATTCGATTTTCCAGTTCATGCACTCCTACATGTGGCACTGAACAAACTGGAAAAAAACTAAGATAGGGACAACATACAAATGTGACATAATTAGAGACAAAAATTAAATAAATAAATGAAAGGAGAAAAATTTCTTCCCAAAAGACTTTTCCATTGCAAATAATTCATTTCCTTTGACAACACGGGGCATTAATACAAATTCCGTGAACAAAATGTTCTAAAATTCTAAATCACTACTAAGTTACATTATTTTATATAGATCTAGTCATGAAAACATGTCAAGATATCTCTTACAAAAGGTTTGTTCTTTTAAAGAGAAAATAGGAAAACTCACAAATAAAACATTTTTTATTTCAAAAGATCATGCTTGCTGTATTCTATGAACAGCTTTAAAAACAATCTATGAAGACTCAATAACCAGTGAATTGAACTTTGATTTTTCTTAGCATACTATATGAAAAATAAATTCATAGAATGGTACTATTTGAGAAGAGCCATATTTTAATGACTACTTCAGAAAACGAAAATATATAAAGAAACAGAGAAACACTAATTTTTTCTTGATAGAAATTAAAAACAAAAATGTAACCCAGTTTAGCTTTTTAAAAGTTCAATGTTAAGTAGAATGAATGTATCAATTCTATCTATGTACCACCTTTCAACCCTACCCAGAAAATGGTAACTTTCCATTAATACTTGTTGCCATTTTATTTCATTTATCTGTTTAAAAAATAGAGAAGAAAAAGAAAAGAGGGAAAGTTCACACAAAAAAACAAGAAGTAGATTTAAAGAATGAAACTTTACTTACAAAACTTGCCTTTTGAATATCTACAACATACAATCAGGTATATAAAAGAAATAAAAGGGTGTGGAGGTGGATCCAAGATGGCCAATTAGACACAACTCCAGTGCACAACACCCAGCAAGAGAGATGCAGAAATCCAGAGATCTCCTCGCTCCAACCAAGGTACCTGGTGCATTTCAGTGGGTCAGGTTCAGTGGTGGGCAAAGCCCACTCAGGTCAGACCAAGGTGGGGAGGGGTCCTGCTTCAGCCAGAAAGTGCATCTGACCACTAAGTCAGAGGCTCCCCTTCTGGCACTCCGGTCCAGATACAGCACTTCCCCCAAAACCTCAGCAATACATGGAACAGGGGATCTTTGCCAGTCAAGCACCGGGAATTACAAGCACAGAGTTGAATAAGAGCCTGCGGACTGAGCTATCATTCCCTACCCCCACCCAGAGAGAGAAGGAGCTGTAAGTGGGAGCAGCTGGGCGGGCCCCCACCCCATGACCAGAGAGACAGGAAGCTGAAAGGGGGAGACAGCCAGGTGCAACTGAGCAGGTCCCTACCCTCCCCCATAAACCCCAGAGGGCTGAAGCTCTGACTCTAGTGGGTTACGCAGCCAGTGCCACAGTCTGAGATGAACCCTGAATGATCCAGCCCAGTGGAGGAATGGCACAACCCACCACTAGAGGGGTGGGATTGGGCTACATGTTTTAACGAAAAACACAGGAAGCTTACATAGCAACAGGAAGGCACATTCTTGACAAGCCAGCAGCACCTACAGGTCACCAGAAGAGGCAGGCCTAATCTCCCAGAATAAACAAAAAAGACACAGGAAGCTTCCCTAGTAACCTGAAGGAATCCCTAGAAACCCAGTAGCACCTCCAGAGACAGACAAGTGACCTCATCAAGCAGCTCCCTGACACCACAGCCAGGTAAATCCACAAAGATGGGAAAAAACCAAAGCAAAAAAGATGAAACCATTAAAGACCAGACCTCTTCTTCTTCAAGGGATCACATCTCAACAACACAGGATCACAACTTGACAGAGGAGTGCGACGAATTGACAGAAACAGACTTCAGAAGGTGGACAATAACAAACTTTTCTGAGCTAAAGGAACATATTCTAACTCAATGCAAAGAAACCAAAAACCTTGAAAAAAAGTGAGACGAAATGCTAACTAGAACAATCAGCTTAGAGAAGAACATAAACAATGACTTGATGGAGTTTAAAAACACAGCACGAGAACTACGTGAAGCAAACACAAGTTTTAATAGCCGAATTGATCAAGCAGGAGAAAGGATATTAGAGACTGAAGATCAACTCAATGAAATAAAAAGAGAAGACAAGAGAAAAAAGAGAGAAAAGAAATGAACAAAGCCTCTGAGAAATATGGGATTATGTGAAAAGACCTAATCTACGCTTGATCGGTGTACCTGCAGATAATGAGGAGAATGAATCCAAGCTGAAAAACACGCTCCAGGATATTATCCAGGAGAACTTCCCAAGCCTAACAAGGCAGTCCAAATTTCAAATTCAAGAAATACAGAGAACTCCACAAAGATATTCCTCAAGAATAGCAACCCCAAGGCACATAATTGTCAGATTTGCCAGGGTTGAAATGAAGGAAAAAATGTGAAGAGCCGCCAGAGAGAAAGGTCAGTCACCCACAGAGGGAAGCCAGTCAGACTCACAGCAGATCTCTCGGCAGAAACCCTACAAGCCAGAAGAAAATGAGGGCCAATATTCAACATCCTTAAAGAAAAGAACTTTCAACCCAGAATCTCATATCCAGCCAAACTAAGCTTTGTAAGTGAAGGAGAAATAAAATCCTTTATAGACAAGCAATTATTGAGAGATTTTGTCACCACCAGACCTGCCCTACAAGAGCTCCTGAAAGAAACACTAAGCATGGAAAGGAACAAGTACCAGTCACTGCAAAAACAAACCAGTTGGCAAAGAGCAAAAATGCAATGAAGAAAATGAGTCAACTAATGGGAAAGAAAACCAGCCAGTAAAAAAATGGCAGATCAAATTCACACATAACAGTATCAACATTGAATGTAAATGGCCTAAACACCCCAATCAAAAGGTACAGACTGGGAAACTGGATAAAAAGTCAGAACCCATCAGTGTGCTATATTCAGGAAACCCATCTCACACATAGACTCAAAACAAAAGGATGGAAGAAGATTTACCAAGCAAATGGAGAACAAAAAAAAGCAGGGGTTGCAAACCTAGTCTCTGATAAAACGGACTTCAAACCAACAAAGATCAAAAGAGACAAAGAAGGACACTACATAATGGAGAAAGGATCAATCCAACAGGAAGAGCTAACTATCGTAAATATATACGCCCCCAACACGGGAGCACCCAGATACATAAAGCAAGTTCTTAATGACCTAAAACGAGATTTAGACTCCCATACAACAATAGGGGGAGACTTCAACAGTCCACTGTCAGTGTTAGACAGATCAATGAGACAGAAAATTAACAAGGATATTGAGGACCTGAATGTAGTGCTGGACCAAGAGGACCTATTAGATACATACAGAACGCTCCACCCCAAATCCACAGAATATACACTTTTCTCAGCACCACATTGTACTTACTCTAAAATTGGCCACATCACTGGAAGCAAATCACTCCTTAGCAAATGCAAAACAACAGAAATCATAACAAACAGTCTATCAGACCACAGCACAATCAGACTAGAACTCAGGATCAGGAAACACACTCAAACCCGCACAATCACTTGGAAACTGAACAACTTGCTTCTGAGTGTCAACTAGATAAATAATGAAATGAAGGCAGAAATACAGATGTTCTTTGAAACCAACCAGAATGAAGACACAACTTACCAGAATCTCTTGGACACCTTTAAAGCAGTGTCAAGAGGGAAATTTATAGTAATAAATAGGAGAGATCTAAAATTGACATCCTATTGTCAAAATTGAAAGAGCTAGAGAAGCAAGATCGAAAAAATTCAAAAGCTAGCAGAAGACAAGAAATAACTGGGATCAGAGCAGAACCGAAGGAGACAGAGACACAAAAAACCCTTCAAAAAATCAATAAAAAGACAGACTGCTAGCCAAATTAATAAAAATGAAAAGGGAGAAGAATCAAATAAATGCAATAAAAAATGATAAAGGGGATATCACCACTGATCCCACAGAAATACAAACTACTATCAAGGATTACTACAAACAGCTCTACTCACATAAACCAGTAAACCAGGAAGAAATGGATAAATTCCTAGATGCTTGTACTCTACGAAGACTAAACCAGGAGGAAGTTGAAACCCTGAGTAAACCTAACAAAGGCTGAAGTAGAGGCAACAATCAATAGTCTACCAACCAAATAAAGTCCAGGTCCAGATGGGTTCACAGCCAAATTCTACCAGACGTACAAAGAAGAGCTGGTTCCATTCCTTCTGAAACTGTATCAAACTATACAGAAGGAAGGAATCCTTCTTAACTCATTTTTTGAGACCAACATAATCCTGACATCAAAACCAGGCAGAGACTCAACTAAAAAAGAAAACTTCAGGCCAAAATCCATGATGAACAACGACGCAAAAATCTTCAATAAAATACTGGCAAACAGATTGCAACAGCACAAATTAAAACCTCTAAAAAGGGGCTTAAAGCAAATAAAAAGTGCTGTGTCTTAAAATATTTTAAAGGTATCAAATTTCTACAAATAAAACTATAATGGTAAAGCAGTAATAGTGGTGTGTGTGTGTATGCATGTGCGTGTGCATTTGCACACCCACATGTGCACATGTGTATCCATGTGCCCAAGGTGAGGGGAGATAGAGGGTTGCATTGTTCAAACATTAAGAAAACTAGAAACTGGGGCAGAAAAAGCAGAGCCAGGCACTATTTGGGTGACATATGAACCAAGAATTAAAGATTCTAAAATCAATTCAATCCAAAATTTGATTTTTAGAGAGTCAAGATAATAGACATTGATTATGCAGATAATTGGAATGTCTCAGCTTCAGTTTCAGTTAGAGTAAAGTAGGCTCAGTAGGAAGTTTAAGGTAATCAACCAAGAAATATTCAGATTAAGAAACTCAAGACAATAGATCTGGGATCTAAAACAATAAAAGAAAGCCTTGACAAGTCTTTTCAGTTTTACATTTTTTTCTGGGGTGTAGAAGATACCAGAAGAGGCAAATGTAGCTAAGGAGAGCTTCAAAAATTGGAAAATATATCTCAAACCTCACTGGAACAAGGAAAAGGGAACCAGTATAATATGTTTCTGACAAGTGAGTAGTGGTATTTCAATTAGTAATGCAGTATTTTAGATTTATAAGGGTATCAGAGAAAAAGATCAGAATGTTCTTGACCTTATTATGACAGTTACTCTAAAAAGAGAAATCTACATCTCAGTATCAAGATGTAGGTGTTTTCTCATATCCCTCAAAACTCTAAGCCAAAAAACTTTCCTTTTGCTTTTTCTTACTTCAAAACACAATGAAATTTGATCCATAAAAATCTTACAGCAAAGGAAAATTTAGGAAGACAACATTTCAAATTTGTAATAATTTGTTGATAGGTGATATATCCTGCATAGCATACACTATGGTCTGAATGTCTGTATTCCCTAAAAACTCTTATTTTGAAACCATAATCACCAAGGTGATGGTATTGATAGGTGGGGCCATTGGGAAGTAATCAGGTCAGAGGCAGAGTCCTTCTGAATGGAATTCACTCTCCTATAAAAGAGGCCACAGAGAGGTAGCTCCTTCCTCTATGATGTGAGGACTCAGTGAGAAGTGCCATCTATGAGCCAGGAAGTGGGTCCTCACCAGAGCCCAGCAATGCTGGCACTCTCATCTTAACTTCCAAACCTCCAGAAATTTAAGACATAAATTTTTGTTGTTTATAAGACACTCAGTTTACGGCATTTTGCTATAGTAGCCTGAATAGACTAAAACATTGTTTAAAGTACATTCAAAAGTGTTCAGATAGACTTTTCATAATGGTGAAACTAATGAAAATCCTTTATTTTTATCATATTTTCTTTAATTCTACTAAATCTATGATGTCTCTTATGAGCTAAAATCCCTTAAATACTACATGAAGATATAAAAGTGGAAATAGCAATGATAAATAAACCCAGGATTATTTTCTCTTTAGGATAGTAAATATTTATACACTTTGACTATATACAAAAGAAACATGATTGCAATAGTATACAATGCATGATTATATAGTATAACCCCGTTAAAAAAAATTAGAGAAACCTCAATCTCAACAAGTTATTTTGCTTTGTCAAATGTTAAAAATAAAAGGACTAACCAGTGATTTGGAGGATCTATTTGTACTCATGTTGGCTAGGTTTTACAAAACTCAGATCTTAAAAGGTATGATAAGCTACATGAAAAGATAGATAACCTATAGTAAATATAGGTTGCTTGTAATAATCTCTTCTCTGCAGCACCAAAGGCCTTTAATAAGGTGAGTGTACTATAATACCAGGATTAGATTTATATGTCTTAGAAAACGGGTTACACGCTGATGAACAGCATTAAATTGACATAATGGCACTTAGTGATTATAAATGTGGCTTTTTCCTACTTTAATTGGCAATGACTAGACTGACCTTTTCTCTATAATGGTAACCACAGTATAGTAATTAGACAAACCACTACTTTCTTGTGAAACAAAGAGAAGAAGAAGAAAGTTTTCAGTCAGTAGCTTTAAAAATACAGAGTGAAATTGGGTTGGCATTCTACTGGGGCAAAATGAGCAACCAATAAGAAAATTGGTTTTTCATAAATTATGTCCCATGTTTAGTTTAATATCTGAACTGTAGACAAAAATTCCATAGGAAAGCCCTTCTCATATACTAGAGGCAGCCACTGTGCGGACAAAAATGAGACCTAAAAACAGGGTTGAAAGTCAAAAAGTGAATTCAGATGTTATTTAGGACAGTTGGAGAAAGGACTAGAGAAGAGAGAAGTTTACTCCCAAAGATCTAAAAATAATAATGATTGAAAACAACAAACTGTGGTCCACAGGCATGCACCTTTTCCGGGCCCCACATAATTCTGTGGGGAGGTAAGAGTCTTGACGAGGGCCTTGTTGGACAGTTAGCTGCTAGTCAACCCAGATGACTTATGGCTGAGTCTGTGAAGGGAGCCATTTCCTTGCTGAGAATAAGAACGCTTTTCTTCACCCTGCTTTTGGGCCTCTGAGAAGGTCACCTAGTCCCCAAGCCTTTAAGCCTTCACATTGGGAAATACTAGGTCCCTGGAGGAGAGGAAGGGGAAGGGAATTTATTTTTCAACATCCAAGATTATGCATAAATAGTAACATGTTTAGAGAGTCCCTGGAGAGAAAACTGTGGCATCTTGGGAAGAAATAAATACATAAATAACTCACAAATTCAACTAGTAAGTTGATTCTTTTCACAAATTGCTACCCATTTGCATCCCAAGACCTCCACATAGGTTAGACCTTCCTCATCAGCTGCAATAACCAGTAGGCATTCACACCACTGGGCAATAATGAATCAACTCAGGGTCCAAAATTACTTTCTCATTATGATAATAAAAGCATATTCATTTTCTCTACATATGTAAAGAAATTTGATTGCAATAGGATTTTTAGTTAAATACTATATCCCTGTTAGTTCATAATTAAGTTGGAAAACCTAAGTGAGAGCCAGGAACCACCTCTCATCAGCAAGTGCAATGATACTAGACATATAAAAGGCAGGTTAAGGAATTTATTGTACAATGTGTGAAAATCTAGCTTATAGAAAAGTACAATATACAGTAATTAAAAATGTCCACACATGCAAATTGGAAATCATTAATTATAGGAATAGCAAATAAGGTTTCAGAGCATGCTCAACAGAGTTAAAAGTGGTAAATAAAAATTATGAAAATGTAAAGTGGCAAAAGCATTATACAATTATTCTTGAATTATAAACTCTATGAGGCAAATATTGCTAAATTATAAATTCTGTGGCAAATTCATGCTGACTTTTAAACTATGTGAAGGTAGGAAACCCGAATGTTTACTCACTGCTTTATTCCAAATGTTGGATCAAGGTAGGAGCTCAATAAACACTTGGGGTTGGGTGCAGTGGCTCATACCTATAATCCCAGCACTTTGGGAGCAGAGGAAGGAGGACTGCTTGAGACCAGGTATTTGAGACCAGCCTGAGTAAGACATTGAGACTCTACCTCTATAAAAAATGTAAAAATTAGCTAGGCATGGTGAAGTGCACCTGTAGTCCCAGCTACTTGGGAGACTGAGGCTGGAGGATTGCTTGAGCCCGCAAGTTCAAGGTTACAGTGAGGTATGACACTGCACTACAGCTTGGGTGACAGAGCAAGACTCTGTCTCAAAAACAAACATACATACAAAAATCTGGTAAATGAATGAATGAATTATATTCAGTAATTTCCATATATTCATTCTTGAGATACATAAGCAACTACTTCTCATAATATAAGACACAAAACAGTGACATGTGAATAGTGCTTCTCAAAACAGTTCACTTGGAATAGAAAATTGTTTTCTACCTATACAACATTGAGCAAGTTAATCTCTGTGCCTTGGTTCTCTCATTTGAAAACTGAGCACAATAACAGTATCACCTCACAGGGTTACTAGAAATTAAAAATATATAAAACACTTGGAATAGTAACTGTCAGAGTCAGTGCTATAGAAGTGTCAGTGGTCACTGGTATCATTCTGTACTGATGTGCAGACATTTCTGAAATCCTAAGTAGCCATCCACAGGCCCTATTAACCCCTCAGAATAGAGCCCATTTCTGATTCAACTATGTATCACCAGTACAAAGCACAGTGCCTAACATATAAAAAAGGATTTTTTAAGAAATACAAGTTGTATTGGATCAAACTCTTATAATATTCTTAACAAGTTCAGAAAAAAAGTCATCTAGTCCCATTATGATTCAGAGCATAAATTTCCTACATAATAAATCCAAATGTGACAAGCATTTTCCTCTCACATTTGATAATATCTAATTAGAAGACAGTCATAACGAAAGAGGCTAAAATGTTTCATTTTTGCCAGGGACCATCAGAGAGTCAACCTCTATTCCTTTACATTCTCCTTATCATTTATTCATAATTCAAAGACTAAACTCTCAATTCTTTAAATGTATTATTGTGACTCCAAAGGCAAGAAAAGAAGGTTCAACTGACAATCAAATATAGGAAAATGGGCTAAGATGTCAACAATACAGGACATTAAAACATTTTTAAAAATCTGCATTGAAGATATAGAGAACTATGCATTGCTCAAAATATGTTTAGCATTACATGCAAACTTGTGTGCAAAATTATATGTTAGAAGTCCAAGAAACACTGGATTTGTTTTACTTATAGTTATAAAACTTTCCACCTAATTGCCTAAAATATTGCTCTCTTTAATCTCAGAAAAATAAAGTCTTCGTTGGTTATCTTAATGCAACATGCTAGATCATCTAAAACTTGACAATAAACTATTTTTCTAGATTTTCTCTCCTGATATTTATAAGCAGTACATGATAGGCAAGTACAAGCTTTTCCCTGAGCACCTGAAAATAGGATTGTCCTCTAAATCAAACTATAAAATCACTCCAAAATAGAACAAATGAGCAAAGATGACTTAGTAATCAAAATAGTTCTCAGGCCTAAGCAAGAATCAACATCGCAATGACACTGACAGAAAGAAGATATCAAAAGGAAATAAGATAAGCATATAATTAATTAATTATCCAACCATGACATTAAGCCATATGAACCAGGACTGTGCTGCACCAAGTGAGACACATGACCACTTTAAATCAGAAGGTTTGTTCCTGTTAGAATAAAAAAGTAGAAAAAACTTCATTTTTGCCCTTCCAAGTATCACAAGAGGACCCTATTTCATGAATATGTCAGTCATTTGGTAATTAACAATGCCTTAGTCCAAACCTCTTCTTAGGCTGTGGTTCTGCTTTATTTAACCTAATTATGCAACTTTCATTTACTTAACATCTTATCTCCTCCAGTTTTGGTAGGGCTTTTTTTTTTTTAAAAAAACACTGTGGTAATTTCTCACATTTCTTTTCAAGTTCTACATTCCAACATCATGTACTATAAATTGTAGGCAGAAATCAAATACTCACTGACTGATAATAATAATTATTATATTGAGTAGTCAACTATGTGCCAGGAACTATTCTAAGTACTTCACATATATGATCACACAATAAATTTATATCACACAATAAGTTTATGAAATAAGTACTACTGCTGTCCCCATTGTACAGATGAGAAAATGAGAAACAGGGAAGTTAAGTAACTTGCCCAACAACAAGCAGGTAAAGTGGCAGAGCCAGGATTCAAGTCCAGATGGTCTGGCTCCAGAGCTGATGCTGATACCTATTACTGCATTCTGCCCCTTAGTGAAAAATATGCTTGTGCCTAAATAACGTATTCCAAATTTGTCAGTTCTTAAACCTTAAAGTTATTTTTAAATACTCCAAAACAGCTGATGGTAACATCCACAATTGGCATAGGTATGGAGAAACAGACACAGACATAGAAATTCCATTTCAAGAAATTATTCCTAAGGAGACAACAAAAAAGTATACAAAGGTATGTGTATAAGAATGTTTATCATACAGTTATTTGTAGGAGTAAAAATTTGAACTAGTTAGAATGTCTGTTAATAAGCAATTCATTAAATACACTGTGCTAAATCTTACCACTAACCTATTAGAAATGGTGACATAGGTCTATATTTATTAAAACAAAAAGAAGTTGAGTGACAGACGCAAATTGTAAAGTATTACGAACAGTGCAGAAGGGAGTGGGTAATTTACACATGGATATACATATAACTGAAAAGATGATCACCAAAATGTAAACAGTGAAAATCTCTAAACAGTGGGATATTAGGTAGTCTTAATTTTCTTTTAAAAAAATATTTACTAAATATCTACTGTGTGCATGCTATTCCACTCAAAGGAACATAAAAGAGATACAAGAGCCTACAATCTAGAGACCACAGTCAATTCTATACCATGAAAAAAAAACAAGTGTTGGTGACAAATAAATTTCTAATAAAGAAAGGCAGGGGAGTAGCTGAGCATAGTGGGATATAACTGCCTCACAATTAATGCAAAGCAGCATTCAGGCTTCACCTTCATCACTAACTAGCTGCATGAACCTGGACAGGTCACAGATTATCCTTGAGCTTCAGTTTCAAAATAGCAAAATATAGGTGTTAGATGGGTTGTACTGCTCAGAAATTCTTTACAATTCTGAGTATCTGTGGTTAAAAATTTCAGAAAGACATGTAGGAACATGAAAACTCCATCTGCTACAAGTCACAAGTGGATTACTCTGCAGTTTATTAATCTACACTTCAGTCAGTTTGCATAAGATGTGAAATATCAAAGCACAGAAAATGGAAACAACAAAGGAAATCCACAAATACATTTGAGTGCTTGTTATTGAAAATATGATTATTCTTCAGGGAGTGAAATAATACACTAACCTAAGGAAGAAGCCCACGTGAGACACCTCACTATCCCACTAAAAGCTCATTTTCAAGCAGTTGACCGTTCCCTTATAACATTTCACTTTCATACAGATTTAAAAGTACATATGATCTATCTCACACTGAGGTATACATATTTCCACAGACAAAAATCTAAGGAAAAAATCAAGTGAGACTTAGCTGTTGCATTCCACTGTAATTCAGATATATCAATAAGCAAATCTGGAGAGCTGCCAATAAAAATGGAATAAATAGCATTAGCATTTTAATAAACCTGCAAGCCACGGGCCTGGAAAAACAGAGCAAGACCCAAGCAAAGAAAAATCGGCAGCTGCCAGTATCTCACCTCTAGCAGTGTGCCCTTTGGCAGTCCACTGTGCCCTCCCTGCTCTGCTACTGCAAAACACACACTCCACGGAGACACCTCTGTATTTTTAAATTTCTCGTAGATGTTTCTAAGCTACAAAGTTAAGGGGATGTGTTACAGTCTTTTTAAAAAACTGATAATGAATAACCTGATTTAAAAAATACCCTCCTGATTTAAAAAATACCCTAAGAAAGTGCTGATCTTTTAGTTGTAAGAAACATTTTGAGTGTCAGAGTGTGATTTGATATGTTAACAAAGTGGACCCAAATGGTATATGAAGAAAACATGGTAACAAGAGGAGAAATAAAAAACAATGAGCTATATGCAATAGATAAAGAGCCAAGAGCTTGTTGGGAGAAGGCTAAATTAGCTGACCTTTGACACTACTTCCAATCAGATCCTGATTCCTGAAATACATCAAGCTCAAAATTATACATAAACAATCAAACAGTTAATTTTCCATCACTAGATCATTTTTTTCAACTGAGCTAGAAATTAGAAATTAAAAGCTATGCTTCCTGGAATATTTTGAATTTCATTTATCGCTTATTAATCCATCATGTGTGTATGTGCAGATAATGTTAAAATCTATCTTTTTAAATGTAACTCATTAAAATATATTTGGATGAAAAATTCAAATGAAAACTATTTCACAAAAATACAAAATAGCTATATACTAAGGAATCTTATTTTATTACAGAGTAAAACATAAGAGAAATCGCTGTTTATTTTCATCTCTACTTATGAATTTGAATACACTTTGCCCATTTAATCTGAAAACAGAGAATACAATGAGTATACTATAATTGTCTTACATTCCTCAGATAATTGTGAACACTTCAGTGCTACCATACCATAAGCAATAAGTAACCTTCAAGAATCTGCTAGTGTCTTTACAAAGTTTGATTTAAGACCTTCACTGTCAATTTGCAGAAAACCATGAGGCTAAGATGGTGATAAAGCATTGATGATTGATGGTACCACCCAAGCCACCATTCTAATAATGAACTAATGATTCATGCTCAAGGTGCTTTTGAAACATGATTAAGCCTCCAAACATTTCACTAAGGTGGGTTCCCATTACCCCAAGCATAAAAGATAACTTAAATAAGTTTAGCAAGGTTATATAGTGAATGACCCAATGATAAAAGTTTGGAACAAAAACAAAAACATAAAGGTCCTCAGTCTCCTAGCTCCCACTGCAAGCTCTATTCACAGGTATTTGAAGAAGCCTTTCAGGATAATTTATGTCACTGCTTTGAATCTAACTGACCTTCTCTGGTGGCCACTGGCAAGTGTTTGCCAAAATGTCAGTGACCAAAAAACTCCTTACAAAGCCATGTTTTATAAAATGAATATGTCAAGAATCAGATGAAAATGTCATCAGTGACACAGACAACAATAAAAGAAAATATTCTACAGATTTAAGAAAGAGAAGAAGATCCGTATTACAGGGGAAATAAATTACCTGAGAAAATGTCATAAGAGACTACAGTGACAAAAAAGTAAAGAGAAAGAAAGACGCCTTTTACAAAAGCTGGTGGAAAAACTACATCTCTTTTAGAGATCATATCATTGCGCCTGGGGAAAGAAGGAATGAGGAGATGGGAGGCAACATATCTAAGCACCTGTGAGGAGCTCTTCACATCTGAATCCCAAAGTTATTCATTTTCCTATTTGCATGTCAAAGTGAATGATATAATTTGTGAACGTCAAAAGTAGTCACAGCAACTTAAATAAAAATTGAACAAAAATTTACTCCAGCTGCCCTTAAAATAGAAAGTCAAAAGTTGTTGATTTTCCTACTTCACAGTCTTTGGAAGTAAGTTTCACATATATATATTTAAAATGAAACAACCCAGTTGGATACATCTACTCTCTGAAATTTAACAAAGAGAGGGGAAGGGTAAGAGTGATCTCACTGAGAAAATTACTTTTGCAATAAGAATGGAGATCTTTCTTTCAAATAGGTCTAGCTTACAAATGTGATAATCTAAAGAGTGACTGCAGTTCATTACAGATGTACAGAATATATTTTTTGTATATTCCGAAATTTTCATACATATATAATTGGCACATTTCAAATGACTGCTTTAATAGAACATTTGAAATAACACATATGTCGACTTTCCATCAACGGCCTAAGGATTAACTGTTTCCAAGATTAATCTGCCTAGGTGTAATCCTAGGCAGTCTGCTCTACCTAAATGCTTATAGGATATCATCCTCCCAACATCCAGCTGAAGTGAAATCAATGCGAATATAAGCATTAATAAAACACAGTTAGAGAGCTACAATTTAGGATCTCCTACCACTCTGTATTACTATTCTATGTTCTCTCCTATGCATACCCCTGAAGACAACCAGTGTGGATCATTACAAATTCTAAGTGCTTTACCAAGTGCAATGTGCAGATAGAGAACCTATTTAAAGGACTAAAATACAGTGTACAACTAAGAGTAGCAAGTTAGTAAAGATAAATAAAACCATTCAAATTAAACATAAGAAAAACACTGTCACTGGGGAAAGAATCAGGAGTAAAATATATGTGCATACCATAAACATCAGGAGTGTAGCATTGTAAAGTTATTGTAACCTTGTCCATTTTTAAACAGCTACATTTTTCACAATGGAAGATGGCCATCAAATAGCAACAATGTCTGTGTGGATGTCTAAATGTCTGTCAGGGCCTGCCTGGTAATATTTTACACTTCTCCCCTCTAACAAGCTTCACTGTTATGTCCTACTTAGAGATGGATGGCTGCCAAGAGCCATCACACAAAAAAGCTCCTCTATAACATAATGATGTCTCCATACTGGGAATAAACTTGTGAGAAAAATCTTGGAAATAAAAAAAAGATAGACATCTATTTAAGGATATAAATTACTGTGAGCTTCTAATTCCAACAAGATCATAGTACCCAAAATATTAACTCTATGTAAATAATATATATTTCCTCAAAGATAGTCATCCCATAGATGTCTATTAATCTGCAGAAAGAAATGTTATAGAAAACAACTGTTGTTTTAGTTTTCTTCAAATGTATTTACTGAATTTAATGAAGAAAGCCAGGGCATTGTCTTGACATATTTTGTCATCTCTTTCCAAATAAACTGTTGCCACAAGAATATTATGTTTTTCCAGCATTTTCATTCTCCTGTAGTTTTTTTTTAAATCTAAGGTTAACATGTTGTCAGTTAGACTGAAACTGAATCCACGTACCTCATACATAAGCCACCATTCTATGTTAGCGAATTCAGTGAGTGCTGTTTATTGTTAAGGGCTATGTCTACCCCCATTAAATAAACTTGAAAATTTTTACTGACTTATTTCGACTTGCTCTATTTCTTGTTCAACTTGAGTAAGTCAATTTTCTTTTATCTTACCTTGAACATAGGCTTATATTCACTAGGTTTGATTTCCATCCAATCAATCAATCAGCATGCATCTACTGAGCTTAGTCACAATTCCTGCCTATAATTGTAATACCCATGCTGTTATCAATGTAACATTCTAAAAAATTTATAATCCATCTGAGTGTAAATTAAAACTAAAAGAAAAAAAGTATAACCCTCTCCCTTCTTTTCCCAAACCTAAGATTCTCCAAATATATATTCACACATAGCAATATATTCATGTGCATGTGTGCACAATACAATAAAATATTAAAATTGTTGGTAATTTATTAATGAAAAACGATTATGTCAAAAGCAAAAATGGGAGTTCAGTTTAAATTCAGGTTAAAAGGAAAACAAATGGAAATCGTATTTCCTAAATGAAAATAGCTCTAAAAATACAAAAACAAATCACAGAGAAAATGCTCCCAGGCATTAATATTTAACAAGCAATAAAATCCCGAGGCAGGTCTGATTAGTGTGTCGCTACGGTAAATGGGTATGATAAGATACATATATGTCAGAATCACCTACTAACTAGTTTATGGTTGTATTGTCATTTACGTATTAGTTAAAAGAATTTCAAAAATGAAGATTCCCATTTCTATATGTGAAGTTTTTTGGTAGATATTAGTACCATTATTACCTGTGTACCATAGAAATTATGTTATTATAAGACTTCTTTTTCCTTTTTTTGAGACAAGAGTCTCACTCTATCTCCCAGGCTGGAGTGCAATGGTGCCATCTCAGATCACTGCAACCTCCACCTCCCAGGTTCAAGCAATTCTCCTGCCTCAGTCTCCCGAGTAGCTGGGACTATAGGCCTTGCTACCATGCCCGGCTAATTTTTGCTTTTTTCAGTAGACAGGGTTTCACAATGTTAGCCAGGCTCATCTCAAACTCCTGACCTCAAGTGATCCACCCACCTTGGCCTCCCACAGTGTTGGGATTACAGGCATGAGCCACTGTACCCAGCATTATAAGACTTTTCATTAGACGACAAAGATGTCAAAGACAAAAATAGAGTGGTGATTAAGCCATAATCACAATTATTCTAAGGAAGGGTCTTCTTTCCCCTCTCCATTTCTCCATAACTTGACAACAGAGAAAAGAATACAGATATTTAATACTGTGAAATACTAAAACTATCTTCAATGTATATAAAGTCAAGGGCTTATATTTACATGTTTTAAATTTTGTTTTTACATTCTCCCTTTCAGACTTAGGCCCTTATGAGACCAGAAGAGGTGTCTTTTTCTCCTTGCATTCACTAAATGAATACTCAAGATTAAATAGCAGTATTAGAAACTGCAAATGGATGTTATTTTATTGTAATATTTATTTTATTTAATTCTTATTTTATTGTAATGTTATTAGCTAGCACTTGTATTTCAGAGACTCCCAGGTAAGTTTAACTGCTTGTTGCAACCAATCGTATTTTTAAATTCAGAATAAGGTGTTAGAGGCAGTTTGATAGCTAGGAAATAGCAAGGGCTTTGAGGTCAGATAGATCTGCATTCAGTCTTGGCTCTGCACTTGCTATCTGTGATCTTCAGCAAGACACTACCTCTCTGTGCTCCATTTTGTTTTATCTGTATAACAGGGCATAATGAAACCTATGTCATATAATGTGATAATTAAATAAGTTAATGAATGAAAAACTCTTAGTCTGACTTAAAATTTACCACATAGGGCAGCTACAAAGTCAGTGTCTTAGTCATTCATTGCTGTATAACAAACCATACCAAAACTTAGTAGCTTTAAAAAAACAACTCTTACTTGCTCACAACTCTGGACCGGCTATTTGAACTGGACTTTGCTATGCAGTTCTGCTAGTTGTACTACCAAGGACTGCAGAAATCTGAAGGCTTGACTGAGATTGGATGGTGATACGGTTTGGCTGTGTCCCCACCCAAATCTCATCTGGAATTCCCACGTGTTGTGGGAGGGACCTGATGGGAGGTAATTGAATCACGGGGGCAGGTCTTTCCAGTGCTGTTCTCATGACAGTGAATAAGTCTCACAGGATCTGATGGTTTTAAAAAGAGGAGTTCCCCTGCACAAGCTCGCTCTCTCTCTTTTTGCCTGCTGCCATCCATGTAAGAGGTGACTTCCTCCTCCTTGCCTTCTGCCACGATTGTGAAAGCCCCAGCCACATGGAACTGTGAGTCCATTTAAGCCTCTTTCTTTTGTAAATTGCCCAGTCTGGGTAGGTCTTTAACAGCAGTATGAAAATGGACTAATACAGATGGTCTAAGATGGCCTTAATCACATGTCTGACAGTTCATGTCTGTCCTGGCTGTTGGTTAGACTTCCATCTTCATGTCATTTCTCATCCTTAGAAAGACCAGTCTGAGCTTATTTAAATGTTGGTGGCAATATTGCAAAAATGCAAGAACAGCAGTTGCAAGGCCTCTTGTAGCCAAAGCTCAGAAGCTCCACAACAAAATTTCCACCATATTCTATCAGTCACATCCAAGTCACAAAGCCAGCACAAATGCAAGGGGATAGAAGGAGAGAGAAAAAGACTCCACCTTTCAATGGGAGGATAGGCAATGTCATATTGCACAAAAAAGTGCATATATAGCCACAATTTGTGGTTATATTTTGACATCTTCTACTGTCTACAAAATAGAGAAATTTTTATAGTACCTATATTTTCAACTATAAATAATCACAGAAGTCAACTTTCAAAGGGCAAAAGTAAGTACTAGTTTGCATTTTCCCCAACATGAAGTAATATTACTCTGCTGCTTCAGTCACAGATTTCAACAGAAGACCAAGATCCAGACTCAACATCTAATACCATCATTTAAGTTGCTTGGTTGGTTGGTTTTTCTGTGTTTTAAGAGCCTCCAACACTTTCTATCTGATCTAATCAATAACTTGATTTCCATCTAATTTGGTATTTTTACCTACAAGAGCAGTTTTCTGTGTTTTATTTTATTTTATTTTTTTGAGATGATGTTTTGCTTGTTGCCCAGGCTAAAGTGCAATGGCATGATCTTGGGTTCATTGCAACCTCCACCTCCCAGGTTCAAGCAATTCTCCTGCCTCAGCTCCCAAGTAGCTGGGATTACAGGCAGACTCAAGTGATTCTCCTGCCTCAGCCTCCCAAAATGTACCACCATATCTGGCTAATTTTGTACTTTTCTTTAGTAGAGATGGCGTTTCACCATGTTGGTCAGGTTGCTCCTGAACTCCTGACCTCAAGTGATCTACCTGCATCGGCCTCCCAAAGTGCTGGGATTACAGGTGTGAGCCACCATGCCTGGCCAACAGCAGCTTTCTAATTGGACATTCCACAATAAATAGGAACACCAGGAAATCTTGGTTGAGTAGGTAGCCTTTCTAGAAACTATGAAGTTTATAAAAGAAGAAAAATATATTATAAAAAGCACATATACTTTTTTCCTATGAAAATAATCCCTAGAGAAAAATTTAATTTTGTGATGTAGTTAATTAGCTATGTCCAAAGATCTATTCATACTGAATTATGAAGAGATCAAATTTATTATGGTGAAGAAATGATAATTGCTACCAGGACTTCCTTTAACACGTGTGTCTCTAAAATATTCATTTGAGGAGCCACACTCCTTAATATAATGCAATATATTTTCTTTGAACAATTTCATGGGGCAGAATATGTCACTACACATACTGCATAAGAATTGCTTCAATGGAAGGAGAGAGGTAAAGGAAAGAGCTACTTGCTTGTTTGACAATATGGTAAACAGACAGTTTGGGGAATGAAAGGTTATTCCCCCAATAATGGCATTACTACATTTCCTAACAAGGAACTGATTCCTAAAATTGTCATTCTTTTCAGATGGGGACATGCTATAACACTGCTTCATAGAGAAACAGCTGGAAACTTAAGTAGTTACAATTTTAGACAAATGGGTGCTTTCAAAATTATAATAGTTAATAACAAGGAAAACCTCAATAATGTGAATTGTGTCAAATCTGGTTTTTAATACTTTTTAAAATCCTGATTATGTTATAAGAAGCCATATGAGAAGCCAAACATACGTTCATCTGGAGAAAATGCCACTAGCCAATGTCACCTTTGGTGGCTAGCTGTTTCTCACCATATTGAACAAGCTGTCACAGCATGAATTATTGGAAATTAGCCAATTCTAACTAATAATTAGAATTAAAGATAACCCTATGCTATAGTTCAGGCATAGGTAATCTACTCCTCAATTAATTTTTTTATGGAGATCTTATAAAGATATAAAATAATCTTATTTTTTAAATTATTTCAAAGTATTACATGGATGAGAGATATACTGTACAGGTTTATATGAAATAGTACCACTTTTAAAAAATAGTGACTATTCCAACATTTTTTAATTATATTGCTCACTAATCTTAATTGCCACAATTTCAAAAGACAGTTCCAAAGTGCATCTTGAACAAACAGAAAAGCAATTAGGCTAAATTAATTGCTTTGCTGATGTGATTTGCAGTAGGTATGCTTGGTGGTTTTGAAACTCCTGCCAGTGCTTTCACAACTTGATGTTCTGATGATTTTTTAGCCTCTTTTTGCACCAGAGCAATTAACCAGATAATTGTTCTAATGTGAACCTGGCCTTAATCAGTGTGTTTAGGTTCATAGTAGCAATTAACCAAACACTAAATATACGTTTTTAAAGTAGCACTTAAAAGTACTACAAGAAGAGCTAAAGAAAAACTCATAAGATTTTTTTCCTCATATAGCCATATTTTTTTCACCAAGAAGAAAGAAAAGAATGGAAGGAAGGAAGGAAGGAAGGAAGGAAGGAAGGAAGGAAGGAAGGAAGGAGGGAGGGAGGGAGGGAGGGAGGGAGGGAGGGAGGGAGGGAGGGAGGGAGGGAGGGAGGGAAGGAAGGAAGGAAGGAAGGAAGGAAGGAAGGAAGGAAGGAAGGAAGGAAGGAAGGAAGAGAGGGAGGGAGGGAGGGAGGGAGGGGGAAGGAGGGAGGGAGGGAGGGAGGGAGGGAGGGAAAGAAAGAAAGAAAAAGAAAAAATAAGCTGCGACTGTCTCCTCCATCTCTTTTCAATTAATACAAGGTATAAATGGAAGGCAAGTAAAGTTTCTGGTTCTTCACTTCTTTACTCAAAGTATTCCAAAGTCCCTACTAAAAGGGCAAAACCCACTGATTGAACATTGAAATTCTATTTCTGGCTCAAAAATGAGACTATGGCTTTCAGACAAATAGCATGTACTACATAAAGCAAGCTCTATCTGAATCTGAACAATGACATTAAATCCTCACTTTATGAAGCACCAACTTTATTCAGAAATAAATAAATCTGTTAGAAAAGAGAATCTGAACCAACTGCCTGGATTTTAGCCAGAGTTTGAGCCAAATTTAAAAGAAAATTTATTCATCATACAAAAGCATGATCTATCATTCTCTCAACACAAATATATTAAACTTATTCTCTGAGCAGGGAGCTGTGTGAGGTGCTGATTGGAAGCAGGGGTGGTAGGCGGCTGTGAGGTGAGGGAGTGGGATGCAAGACCCAGGTCCTCCTTACAAGGAGAAAGACTCGTAAACAAAATGTCACACAGCCACACAATAATATATGCCACCAACAGGGCCATGTGCTATAGATTTAGCTAGACAGTAACATGATACAGCACTTCATTACAATCACCATTATTATTTCATCTTTTCTTTAAATAAAAGGAATTCATATTCATTTTAAGGGAAACTATTAGTAGCAGTGCAACTATAATTGTTAAGGAACAACTTTGGGTTTTTTTCATACTTCAGTAAGTAAGGAGTAATTTTATACTGTCTTAAATTAAATGTTTTATCAGTTGAAGAGTGATACACATAAAACCTTTCCATTTTCATGAGGCATAAAGGTTCAAGCTGAAAGTATTCTGTCATTCTTCATGTCTCCAGGGAACACCTCCCTTTCTTAATTTCTGAAAGTACTTGTCATACAGAAAATAGCCCAGACACTTGCATGTCATGTCTGCCATTTTTAATTATTACCAATCAAGTTCCAGCAATTTCTCCTATGGTTAAACATGTGTGCACTTATCTTCTAAAATATTTCTTTATGCCACTGTTCATAAAATATTTCAGGCTGAAGCAAAATCCCTTGCACCAAATTAATAACTAATCACAGGAGATATTTATCATCTCAAGTCTTTTACAAGAAAATTGTCAGATTTAATCACCTTTCTCATATTTTCACTATTTACTGGGCTTCATTTATCATACATTTTAAAAATTTGACAACAGTGAGTTATTTTAATTGCCACCTTTGGTTTGGTGGATTAAGAATAAGACAACACCTGGGAGAAATGGAAGACGAAATAAATTTGTCCAAGCAGTCAATAAGCTATCATCATTTTCATCAATAAATGAAGATTTTCTTCATTGCTGGTAATTTTAAACAGATCTGAGACTAGGAAGTCTCTAAATCCATGTGCTTATAGCACTGTATTTATCATTATATAAACTGTATCTCATTCTTTCCTATAATTTAATCACAAATTACGACTTCATAACATGGAAAATACATTTAAATCCTGCAAGCTAAATGCCTACCTCTGTTCACTCAACTTTTTATGGCCTAAAAAACACAAAAGCAGTTTCAGCATTTAGAGTAGTACATCCAGAAATATCCATAAAGTGGTTCTATGGAAGTTGTTAATTACTACTACTTGTATTTACAGAAATGTTCGCTTATGCACTATTGCTCACTAGGAATCAAAGAGAACACAGAAATTTAAAAATTACCATTACATGTTAGGACTCTATTAAATATTCACATTATTCTATTTGACAAAATAGTGTCAACATGGAGAATCAATATGCCAAAATCACCCACATCAAATTCAGTCCCTTCTCTCTCTTGGAGTTAAAAAAGCAGGCTGAAATATACACATATATTATAGATTTTTCCTTTAAAGTTACCTTACCAGGTTAAATACTCTGGTGTTACATAGCAATTAATATTTCCTTAAAAATGATATTTAGTTACTAGAAGTACTAAAAGAACCAATATCAGAACTGATATCTAATACTATACCTACCAAACAACTGAAAAAATTTCTTTAAATTTGAATGCACTAAAAATCTCATCTGAAGATAAATGCACAAATAATTTTACCAGAAAAACTTTGCATTTTGGAGTAAAATATCACCAATTTTTATTTGAAAAATCCCACATACTTAAAGAAGTATAGACATTAATTGTGCCAATTATTTCTTTCTTTCTTTTTTTTTTGAGACAGAGTCTTGCTCTGTCTCCAGGGTGAAGTGTAGAGGTATGATCTCGGCTCACTGCAACCTCTGCCTCCCAGGGTCAAGCAATTCCCCTGCCTTAGCTTTCCAAGTGGCTGGGAATACAGTCACATGCCACCAAGTCTAGCTAATTTTTTCTATTTTAGTAGAGATGGAGTTTCATCACCATGCTGGTCAGGATGATCTCAATCTCCTGACCTCATGATCCGCCCACCTCTGCCTCCCAAAGTACTGGGATTACAGGCATGAGCCACTGTGCGGGGCCAGCTTCCTTCTTTTTAACAGAAAGACAACTTATTCAAAGTATATAACCTGTAGTCATACAGTGGTTTAATCTGCAGTGGTTAAGCATTTGCTACAAATAACAAAGTAGCATTTACAGATAATGAAATATTTGTAAAAATAACTGTGCATCATTATAAGTTAAATAAATACCTATTCAAAATTCATTAAGGAAATTCTTTTTCAGACCAACTATGAGTCATGTGTAGTACAAAACAAAAAAGTGGGCAAGATTTTCTACTTTTCCTCAAGAAACATCATAAGAAATGAAGAGTTACAAATGGGGTTGACTGGAAAAATTACTTTTTACCAAAAATAAGCTGTTTCAAAAAATATTCACAACTTGCTATATGCTCTAAAATATTCAAAACATGTCAACTTTCAGATATCCCATAGGAATAAGAAAAGGTATCATTCTAACTATATTTAGAATGATCAACCATATCTGATGTCTGAGGGCGTATGACCATTTATCATCCAAACCAAGATATTCTGGAACTTAGGAAGAGCAGCAACACAAATACTAAACCTCGCAGAATGCCAAAATAACAGGCATGGGCTGTAACTATTCTGAGCAAACCAAGCTATATGGTCACTCTAGGTCTGAAGCAGAATAAGGATGTGGAAGACAGTGAGCCTTTCATAGTAGGATCTTGGACATTGAAGACACATGAAAATGGGTTCCAGTCTTGGTTCTACTAGTTGTGAACTAGTCAAGATGTCTGGGCCTTAATTCCTTTGTTTGAAAATGGGGATAATTCCTTCCTCAGGGTTGTAGAGATTAAATAAAACAACATGTATAAACAGAACAGTGTCTGGAACAGATTGTAATTAAGTGGTAACTATTACAGTTATTGCTATTATCCTGGCTCCAGAAAAAAGAAAGAGAAAAAATATACACTCTTACCTTACTAGCACTACACAGCCAATTATGGTTTTAGAAAGAAGCTCTGATAGAATAATAAAGAAGACATGGTTTTTTATTTTATTTTATTTCTTTGAGAAAGGATCTTCCTCTGTCTCCCAGACTGGAGAGTGATGGCACGATCACAGGTCACTGCAACCTTTGTCCCCCACTCTCAAGCGATCCTGCCAGCTCAGCCTCTCTCACATCTGGGTCTACAGTCACGTCCCATCACACCCGGCTAGTTTTTTAGAGATGGGGTTTTACTATGTTGCCCAGGCTAGTCTCAAACTCCTGAGCTCAAGTAATCTACCCTCCTTTGCCTCCCAAAGTACTGAGATGACAAGAGGTGAGACTACTGCCTGGCCTCATGATTTTTTAAAGATAGTTTGGAAGCCTGGAATAATAGTTACTCCAATACCAATCTATTCTTCTAGGGATGGTCTTACACATAAATGTAAATTTGTGAATAAAAAAAATAGTGCCAAAAATATGCTTACTTCAAACTGATGTCACTAGTTTAGAAAGACTTCATTCTGTTTCTACAGTAGTCTCAGAACTCAGCAAAATATATTTCATTATTCTTTTTGCAAAAACACAAATAATGTCATAGAACATATGCAAAACTATTCAGTGTATTAAATAAATAAGCTAAAATTCAATTTTACTAAAGCTTTACCTAACCAGCCCAGACACATTATTAGGCACCAAAAGTTTGCAGACAGATTGCTCTGCATTCTATAGAGGCAGGGCGGTGCTGCTATAAATACCACCACCAAGCAGTTTCAACAGTCAGCATTATTTTTGCCACCTCTTTGATTCCAAGTTTTCAGGTTTTTATGATAGAAAATTGCTCAAACTTCACACTCAATACTCCAAGGTGAAAAGTATTTCTCTCCTCTACACCACTTAACTTTAACAGAAAACAAAATATTCTCAAACTCATTTCAACTCTGCCTGCTGGATTTAATGGATAGGTTTGTTTCCCTTGGGCAATCTTTAAAACCTCAGTCTCTAGGAGAATTAAGTAATATTAGGGGATTGAAATGAAATAAAATTCTAAGTCCACTGTGACATGACATTCACAGGAAGATGGTAGATTATCTACCCAGTCCTTGAACACTTATAAATACAATATATAGCATATGTTCACAAAACAATTCTTGGAAATAAAACACAATGGGCACTCAGCAAATATTTTATATCACCAACACCTGCTCAAATCCTCTCTGAACTTTATTTCTAAATATCACCGTTTTTTATTGAATCAACGGAAATTTGAAAGAAGAAACAGAATAAACATCCAGAGAGGATCAGGGGAGTTAGAAAAATCTTTATATAAAGACTCATTGAGTTTTACATGAGCCAAGGTGCTGTCAGTCTCACTGAAAGGGATAGTGAAGTAATCTGTCACTCTACAACTTTCACCTCAGTATACCTAAAAAAAAAAAAAAGAGGGATTTTTCCATACAAAAAAGAAAAAGAGAATAGTATTAAGAGTTTTCTTAATATTGAAAACAAAGGAATCATGAATCAAACACTAAACATTGCCAATGAATTCATTTTAAAATTAGCAAGTTTAAATCATAGGTTTGGAGTTGGAGGAATGTTAATCAACTAGTCCAACCCTCCTTATAATTCAGGAAACTTTTTACAGCACTCTGTTTGGACACTAACAAAGAGTGCATTCTCTGTTTCGGAAAGCAGCTGATGAAAATCAAGGTTTTAACTTATTTTAAACTTCATTCTGTCTCTATCTATAACTTCCACCGGTTGACTAACATTTCGGTGCCTAAAATAATAAGTAACTAATTTAGGTAAACTAATGAACTCTCTTTCATTTTTTAACATATTTTATCAGATGCAATTTAAAAAGAACTGTATGATTTCAGTATGAAATATCTAACAAATTTCAATTTTAAGGAAGGAGAATTCAGTTTGTAGACTAGATGGGGAACAGGCAGATAATATAAAGAAAATGGATCATGCCTGGTGGGAAGAGTGGATAAATGGAAAATGGCCAAAGAGAACAGTGCATTCCTCATCCTGGAAAGAATGCTGACATGAGAAAATGTGGGCCTATTATTATTGGGTCCACAACTTTTCCAAAAGAAAGCCTGAATTCAGAATATTTATGCTAAATATCCTAATTTTTAAAGTGCTGGCAACTAATTCAAAATTTTTAAATACTATGTATGCCAAACAAAACAGCTTTGTGGACTAGACTCAGCTGTTGCTCACTAGTTTGCAACTTCAAATGGTCTTATTTAAAAGTTATATTTAAAGAGAAATATCTGGGTCGGGGGCAGTGGCTCACACCTGTAACCTCAGCACTTTGGGAGGCCAAGATGGATGGATAACTTGCAGTTAGGAGTTCTAGACCAGCCTGGCCAAACTGGTAAAACCCCATCTCTACTAAAAACACTAAAACAAGCCCCACATGGTGGTGAATGCCTGTATATCCAGCTACTTGGGAGGATGAGGCAGGAGAATCACTTGAACCCCAGGAGGCAGAGGTTGCAGTGAGCTGAGATGGTGCCACTGCACTCCAGCCTGGGCAGCAGAGTGTGACTTCATCTTTAAAAAAAAGAGAGAGAGAAATATCTATAGGCACTATTTTAACCTCTAGCACATACAGAATAAAACAGTAATTATTTTGTAAACCTTATTTTTTACTTGAAAGAAAATGGATACCAGTCTAAGATTTAAAATTTTCCAAATTTTAGAATATGCAGTGATGAAGTAGCTTCCTTAACATAAATACAAGATTCACACAGCAAATTATGGCAACATAATTGATATTAACAACAACACTGGCTTTGTTATGCTTTGTGATTTTAGCTACTTATTAGATAATGTTATTTGCCTTGTAGTATTTTCTATATTGTTCTCCTAATTCATGAGCAAGCATGGTCAACTGTCAAAAAAGGCTCATATATTTGATAATGGGGATATAAAACATAAGATTAAACTAATTTAATTTTCAGGACCAATGTTAAAAATTGAAAATGAGATTAGCTCTTTGATAGTTTAAAAACTAAAAACAGCTTTTGTAAAGATCTATTAAAATCAGTTAGATTTTATTTAATTCTTATTAACAAAAAAGAATAAAAGAACCATTATAAGTATATTGCTATAACAATGCTCAGACCATTCAGTTTTTCATACATCAGCTTTTACACCCAAAACTTGCTGCTTTTAGACTCTGTGTCAAACATATAAAAATGTTGTAGACCAAATTGGATGTGAAATAATAAAGACTAATATAAATACAAAAAAAATTTTCAATAAACTTAGAATCAGAGTGGAGGAGACATAATAACCAGATGTTTAATTTAAATCAGTGATAGAAATAGTCAGTGTCCTCTTTTCATAAAACACTTGGATTTTATTTGTATTCAAAAGCAATGGTAAATGTCAAATGACTACCAGACCATCCTTCTGAATACAAGAAAATATCATGCTGTTTAACTCTCTAAACACAAAAAGTGCTTTTAGAAAAACACAGATAAAGAGCAGCATGTCTTAGTCACAGAGATCATCAATTCAAGGACCAGAAAATGCTAAAAGGCACCATAAGAGTAAAGTCTTTCAATTACTGCATGTTTTAAAATTTTGAACTTAAAAAAATGTTCACAGATAAGAACTTTTAAAGCCTAGGGTAAATCTTATATATAAGGACTGTGACAAGTATTGAAGTTTATCTTAATGTGAGAAATCCTTTATTAAAACCAGCAACATTCAGGATAAATCCTTGTAACAGATATTGTATAGAAATTAATATCTAAAAGTTCCACTATACTTTCAGTATGAAAGAAAATAATGAGCTTAGTTTAAAAATTAAGAATTTTATACATGTTAGTTGTATGTGAATCCCAACTATGACATGGAAAATTGACTGATTAGCCATTCATTTTTTCTTGTTTGTCCTCACTTAGTTTTTATTGCAATGACGATGGAGAAATACATCCACTGAAAAGCCAAAGAAAAGTCAAAGGAATGGTCTAGACTTAATAGAAATAGTATGACTTTCCCCAGAATAAAAGACGTTGAAGAGATTAAATGAGAATACTTGTAAAGTGCCTATCAATTACCTGGGTAATAAAGGTTACTTTCATCCCCTCAATCCTTACAAGGCTCACTATTATCATTAAGTCTTATGTCACCTAAAGAGAGTGACCTTTGAGAACAGCAGGAACTCAGTGCCCCATAGTCTGAGACATACTAGCAAGTATTTAGTAGGGGGCTAATAAATGCTTTCTGATTTATTGGAGGATAATAATAATGAACAAATGTAAAACAGACTTAATTGATAGGCTAAATGCATTAGTGCATTCCAGTGCCCTCTATGTGGAAGGTTACTAACCCATCTCAGCTAAGTGCTGAAATTATAATTAAGTCTGATGAGAAGTTCTAGATTTACACCAATATAATTACAAATGTTACTTAGCTTAGTAATATAGTATGGCAAGAACAATGAGATGAGTAATTTAGATCATACTGCAAAGTGGGTTTTAATGTTTGAAACTTCTATTACAGTATACAGGATAAGTGCAAGTAGTGTAATTAAAACCTAAAAGAGCCTGATCTTTAAAATGCTACTGTTCAACCTCATTAAAATGCATGTTTTCTCAATCCAAACTTTTCCATTAAGAACATAAAAATACACTTTCATTCCTTACAAATAAATCTCTACAATACATATATTTAGCATCAAGCACCAAATAACCATTACAGTTAAGTAGGAAAAAATGATTGAAAAAGCATAAAGTTTGAATACAGGAAGCCTAACAAAGGGAAGGATAAGCAAAGTGAGAGCTCCCAACATTTTCATTTGTAAATTACCCAGTTACAACAAAATTAGCATTTAAAGAACTAGAAGATTAGAAATCTATTCTCCCATCTTTAATTAGATGATACAAACCTAAGCAAAATATTTACTTAGATAATTCATATAGCCATGTATAGACTGTATCTTATTTATCAATTATAGTAGTCTCCAATTAGTGACTCTTCTACACATGTCCTGTATACTGAAAACTGTTTTGGAATATAATCATCTTGTTGCAGAAACAGTTTTCTCCTTTTAATTCAACGTACTACCAAGAAATTTCTGGTAATATATTAAACTAATGTTAGATACCAATGCCCACAAGATATTGTTTATTTATGTACTTTATTATTTGTTGTGAATAGCTTTTTAAAGATTACTTTAAATTTTTATATAGAATGTTGATTATAGAGAATTTTACTTTGTACACTTTCTTTTCAGGAAAGTTAATTTATTTGAATTTTCTTTTTCTTAATTTTTTAATTTCAATAACTTTAGGAGCGTTAAGTGGTTTTGGTTACACGGATGAATTGTATAGTGGTAAGGTCTAGGATTTTAGTGCACCCCTTACCTGAGTAGTGTACATTGTACTCAATAGGCAGTTTTTATCCCTCACCCCCTTCCAAGACTCCTCACTTTGAGCTCCCATGTCCATTATACTGCTCTGTATGCCTTTGCATACCTATAGCTCAATGCCCACTTATAAGTGAGAACACATGGTATTTGGTTTTTTATTCCTGAGTTACTTCACTTAGAATAACGACCTCCAGTTCCATTTTTTTTAGAAAGTGATATATTTCATAGGGTGAACAGTACTCAAAAACGAGAGAATTTTTATAAATGGTGATCACATACCCATTCTAGATGAGTACATTTTTCAAGAAAAATTTCACTAAGAGTGAAGTAAAGGCTATCACATAATTTAAAGGGTAATTAAGGGTAATTTAAGAAAATGTCACTAGAATTTACCAAAATTGGGAAAAATGGAGTCTACATGGTTTTATTTTTAAAGTATAAAAGGAAATTAAAAGAGGGGAGGCCAGGTACATTGGCTCATGCCTATAATCCCAGCACTTTGAAAGGTCAAGGCAGGGGGTGGGGGATCTCTTAAGGCCAATAGTTTGAGACCAGCCTGGCCAACATGTCAGAACCCCATCTCTACTAAAAATACAAACATTAGCCATGAGTGGTGGTGCCCACTTGTAATCCCAGTTACTGGGATGCTGAGGCACTAGAATCCCTTGAACCTAGGAGGCAGAGGTTGCAGTGAGCAGAGATCGTGCCACTGACTACACTCCAGACTGGGTGACAGAGCAAGACTCAGTCTCAAGAAAAAAAAAAAAGAGGGGAAATATCTTAAATTTAAAGCATTATCTGACACCAAAAATTATTTCTCCTATTTTTAAAAGAATATTTAAATCTAAATAGGTTCTAATTTTAGCTGAAGTAGTGCTTTCTATTTTGAAAGGAAAATATTTTTAGAAACTTATCTTAAAATAAAAATTCTTGGAAACTTACTGGGCAAGAATCCTCTCATGCCCATATTTACAAATCTACCTAATCAGTAGTACTAGTGCTACTCTGTAGTTGTTTTCATTATAATAGGCTACTTTTAAGGGTTTTCCTGTATTTTTTTCTTCCTTCCTGAAATATTTCAAAGAAAAATGAGTTAATCATTATTCATAAGAAAAAAACTTTCAATTCTATACTGTATATTAAACTATTCATCACGAGACTTCCATTTCTGAAACAAATTGCATGTATATACCGAAAGGAAAATTTCATCCTTAGGCACTGATATGGTTTGGTTTGTGTTCCCACCCAAATTTCATGTCAAATTGTTACCCCTAATGTTGAAGGAGGGGCCTGCCTGTTGGGAGGTGACTGGATCACGGGAACAAATTTCCCCCTTGCTGTTCTCCTGATAGTGAGTGAGTTCTCATGAGAACTGGATGTCTAAAAGTGTGGAGTACATCCCACTTCACTACTCTCTTCCTTACTTCTCTGGCCATGTAAGACGCGTCTGCTTTTTGCCATACTTTTAAGTTTCCTGAGGCCTCTCCAGCCATAGTTCCTATACAACCTGCAGAACTATGTATCAAACCTCTTATCTTTATAAATTACCAAGTCTAAGGTAGTTCTTTACGGCAATACTAGAATGGACTAATATAGGCACAGTGGCATATATGCCTGTAGTCCAAGCTATTCAGGAGGCTGAGGTGGAAGGATCACTTGAGCCCAGGAATTGCACCTGGGAAACACAGTGAGACTCCATCTCCAAAAAAAAAAAAGTCACCTTTAGGAAAGGGTTTAAATGTATAATGTTTCAGATGCTTTCTCCAAATCATTAAAATCAACCACAAATGTTGCAAAAATGTTAAAGCGACAAATAATATATCATTACAAACTTACAAGCATGGCAAAAAGCAGGCACATCTTAGATGGATATCAAAGAAAAAATTCAACAGCTTACTATTGTTACAACTGTTGAGGCAAACATTTGTATTAAAGCACCTAAAAACTTTGCTGCACTTACAAGCAAAAAAATGCATTAAATGTATAGATCTAGATAGTTTTCAAAACTTAAACATATCTATTTGAAAAGGCACAACTGCATTCAATTTTAAAGACATGCCTTGTTATAATGATAATTAGTATTTGCTACATGTCTTCCTCCAGAAAAGTATTTTTAACATGTTACAATGGTTACCTGTCATTTATGATCCAGTTCAGACAGAGATTGAGAGAGCTAAGATTTTTGCACCTCTTGACAATTTCCATCACGGTTTCATTATCCAGTTCAGTGATATGACGTAGGTCCAAGCTGGAAAGGTTTCTTAGCTAATGAGATAAATAAAATGAAAGATGAAAAACGTAAATACTGCATTCATTCTTAAAACTTATAAATGGAGTTTATTAAGGTAGCATATCATTGTAAAATATTTAAAATAGATGATAAACTAGAATCTTTTAATTAAATATATTGTATAATATTTTACACATTAAACATGAGTGTAGTACAGAAGTCTACGGTGAATATTTGAATGGCAACAAACATTAAAAGAAAGTAGATTTTACTCAAGTATCTTAAAAATCAAGTTAGAAATCTATTGTCTGATAGGCAGGCAAGCTATTGAGTATATTACAGTAAATACCTACAATTTGGTAAGATTATTATAACATTGTTCAATGTCAGATATTATCTTCATAATTATAATGTCATTTCTGTATAGATTTTTTTCATTTTTTAAAAGATGAAATATGAGTAAACGTTTAATTCAGAGATAGCTTGGTGATAAATTATCAATGTACTCTAAACTGTACTATTATGGATATGTGTTTCATCATGACATGATATAAAATGTGTTTTAAGAAACAAAAATTCCAGGTTCCACCTTCTCCATGTCTTCATCTATGTCTTTAATTTTCCTGTTTTCCCCTGATGTTTAACCTCTAAAGCAAATTAGTGATAATATTTACATAAAAGTGGTAGAATCTTAATTATCCTCTTCAAATAAGCTACCTTTTCAAATATTAAGTAAGCTCTTTTTGCTTAATAATTGCAAAACTTAATCTGGAGGCATATGATAGACCAAATAACACAAATACCCTCCCACCGAAGATATTTATGCTCTAATATGTTACCTTATAAGGCAAGAGATTTTGCAAATGTGATTAATTAAAGGTATGGATCTTGAGATGGGGATATTATCCTAGATTATCTGAGTAGGCCCAGTTTAATCACTGGAGCCCCTTACAAGCACAGACTTACTCAGAGAAAGTCAGAGAGATGTGATGGAAGATACAGGAGATGTTTCAATCATGAAACGGATTCAAGCTACTTTTACTAGCTTCGACTATTGAGGAAGGGGCCAGGAGCTAAGGAATATGGGCAGCTTTACAGTTGGAAACAGTCCTCAGCTGACAGCCAGTAAGAAATAAGGACCTCGGACTTACAACCTTAAGGAACTTAATTCTGCCAAACAACCTGCAGAGGTGAGCAAGAAAATAGATGCTCCCTTCAGGCTCTTGGAAAGAAAAAAATCCAGCTGACACCTTGAATTTAGCCTGGTGAGACCTGTGTCAGATGGGTGTCTGTTTTATAGAATAGTGAAATAATAAACTGGTGCTGTTTTAAGTTGCTAAGTGTGTGGGAATTTAAGTCAGTTTAGCTTAAACCCCAAGGGAAGAGTAGACACTTGAATCTCCACTGAAAATGTTCTATATTTCTGCTGTCTGATAGAGTAACCATTAATCACTTGTACCTATGGAGCACCTAAAATGTTACCAGTGTGACAGGGAACCTGAACTTTTAATTTTATTTAATTTACATTTAATTTTTATATCTATATGTGGCTAATGGCTATAGTGTTGAACAGCATGGCTCAAAAGAATGGTCATTGGAAGGGTGGGAGGCAAACGTGCCAGGCAGTACTCACACTCTCTTTCCACCTCAGCTCCCAATGGGAGAAGCTATACAGAGTAAGTTCATAGAGTCACTACTCGATGCCCTCTGAAGCATGCTGCCCAACTATGGAGATAAAAAGAGATAGCTGCTGCACATAAAATACAGAAAGGTCCACAACAGTAGGTAAATTCTTTCTAATGGAGACAGCGAGCATCTGTACCAGCTTCTTCTAAGGGCTGGATTGTAGGCATTAGAAAAGGCAGAGCTTCAGGAAAAGCTCTCTGCAATTGCCTTAACAGCTGGGATGTTCAAGGAAGTCACATCCAGTCCAGTATGGGACTCAGCAAAATGATGCTCCAGAACAGAGGCAGGACAAGCAAAGAAGAAATAGGTTCGGACAAAGCCCATTCAATAACTGCAGAGTAAGGGCTTTAGCAACATCAGAACATACTTTGTACTTGCCAACCAAAGCACACAGGAATGGACTCATTCTCATTAAAACATAGACCTTTCTGGCTATCTTGACAGCTTCAGGCAACTGACCAGTCAGAACCTGGGTCAACTCCCTCAATTTCCCTTTCTTCAAGGTTCGCCTTACTGAAATAATTATAGACAATACTAAGCCCAGGGCTCTTAAGGTAAGCTGTTTGGGCTCTAAAGTTTTGCTGCAAACAAACAGGAGCTAGGGATCTAGCTTCTGATCCCTAGATCTTACCTCTCATTGTAGCTAACTTTTTTTAAGCATCTACAGGTACCAAAAAGAGAGAAAGAGAAAGAGAGAGAGAGAGAGAGAGAGAGAGAGAGAGAGAGAGAGAGAGAGAGAGAGAAAATACAAAATAAACAGCAAAATACATTTCTACAACTTTTCTGACCTCACTAGAAATCACCTAAAGGAACAAAGGGTTGATATGCATGCTCCTTCCTAAGCTTTCTTCCTTCCCATGCCTGATCTGCATGTGGTGGGCCCAGAAATTGAAATCACCCACAGTCATGGCTAGGCTTGGAGCAAAATGAAAGGCCAACATCTTTTATTAACAGGACATACCAGAAGGATAGATGGCAATGTACATTGATCAACTCACTAGTTCTGTGGGTCAGGAGACCAGGCATGGATTAGCTGTGTCCTCTGCCTATGGTTTCATAAGGCAATCAAGATCTCAACTGGGGCTGTATTTCTTTCAAGAGCTCACATCCTCTTACAAGCTTATGTAGTTGCTGGAATAATTCATAGGATAGTATAGGATGGCAATAAAATGAAAGAGACAACAGTAATAGCAAAAAACACAGGTCTCAGACACAGTGTTTTTTTGTTGTTATTTCTCATGAGAAGAAGGAAACTAATAGTCTGAAAGCAGCTATGGAAAGCAAAGAGAATCCTGCCCCCTCCTCCTGACACTGAGAGAAACACAGAAAATAAACAGGTATGGTAGGCGAAATTCTAAGATGATCCCAATGGCCTATGCTCTACCATAATCCCTGCCCCTTGAGTGTGGATAGGACCCATGATTAGGATGGAAATTCTCCTTATAAAGCAAAAAGATTTTGCAGCTATAATTATGGCTCCTGATTAGTTAACACTGAATGAATCAAAAGGGAAAGTATCCTAGGTGAACCTGACCTAATCAGTTGGGCCTTTACAAAGGGTCTGGAGGTCAAAAAATTATCTTGCTTGGCCTTGAAGAACTAAGCAGCTGTGTTATAAAAAGGACTGTGAGAGTCTTCTGGGGATTGGCCACTGGCTGATGGCCAGCAGTCCTACAACCACGTGGCACTGAAGTCTTCCAGCAACTACATGAACTTGTAATAAGAGTTGAGCTCTATAAAGAACATCCCCAGTTGAGATCTTGATTGCATTGTGAAACCCTAGGCAGAGGACACAGCTAAGCCATGTCTGGTCTCCTGACCCACAGAACTAGTGAGATGATAAACGTACATTGTTTTAAGCTGCTAAATTTGTAGTAATTTATGTGCATCAGTAGAAAACAAATACAGGTAAGCTGCAGGGGACACTGTATTGCTGAAAAAAAGCCAGGTTTCACTCAAGAGGAATATTCTTGCCCACTTTAAATGCTGAGGCTTTCTGCCCTCTTTAGATACTTATGCTCACAAAAGCACAGAGGGAGAGGCTTGGTCCATTTAGCCTTCTCGTCTAGGTTTGTCTCCAGCTTCCAAGAAAGTACTTCCTAGAAAACAGTCAGTTAAGATGTGGCCACTCTCATCAGAAGAAAAAGAGAGAGAGAGAGAGAGAGAGAGACAGAGACAGAGATAGTGAGAAAGTGGGGAGATCTTCCTAAATTTCTTAAAGCGACCCTTATTCATGGAAAGATGGGCTTAATGGAAACGCTTTATGAAAATATTTGCACACCTTCTGGCTTTTACTCAATTCATACTTGTCAATAGTCATGTGCTTCCATATACATGTATCCTTAAAACAGGTTAACTGCCTTTTCACGTTTCCTAAAGTTTTATTTTTCACAAGATTTTTGCATTAGGGCTAGAGAGGTGGATAAAATGGTTTCACTGGTCAGGTTTTCTTGTTTTTGATTGAGCAAAGATGAACTTGTATGTGTCAAGCATCTGAGTCACTGTTAAATTTGATAATCCTCATATTGCTGTTCCCCGCATTTCTATTTTCTTCCTTAAAAATCACCATTTTTTAAAACCACATTATCTTTACAGTTAGCTTCCTTTATAGGGTATTTTTTATCCCCACACCCAAAAAGTTTTTATCACTGTTGGAAATATACTCTTCCAGTAACATGTAAAAAGAAGCAGACAGCCCTTGTGAACTGCAGATGCTGTGTAGCTTTCTGGCCTCATATGCTGACAGTCGCCTCATGATGGTATCACAGGAAAATCAGAAATAAACTGCATTAAATGGACCCTCAAAGCTGCTTGAAAATACTTTGACATATGACTCTTACACTTATAAACATTAAGCATTAATTTTGCTATTTGTAACCGTATGCATATGTGAACCACTAAATATAACCATGCAAAATACACATACAGCATGACCTTATTTTCCCAATTTATCTTTAATTTCTAGGAAGATTCAAAGTCACAAAAATTTTATCCAGCTACATAGCTATCTCCTCCATATGCATATTTGGGGTTCCAGCACAGCTTCTGACACAGAGTTTCCATGTGAATCCTTACCTATCTCTTGGCTTCCTTCATTGTAATGTATCTCTTCATCACAACAGTTTGAATGAACTTGATGCCACTAAACTGTACATTTTAAATGGTTAAAATAGTAAATTCTATGTTATGTACATTTTACCACAGTAAAAAAAAAATCACATATCAAGAAGAAGATTGGTGAGAGCCTACAATAAAAATTGTGTAAAGAAGAAAATATAAAGCTGCTCGTGCCAGTTCAGTCTTTCCTCATTGAAAAGATAACTAAGTGCTAATGAAGAGGGAATAACTTATCAAATTGCAGATGCTTGATAGACAGATGTTGGCAAATCTAAAATATTTTATAGACTTGTGGAAATCCAAAAATATCTAAAACTTGAGTTCTATTTGACTCTTGAACTTTTAGAATCCAGGCCTACACCTCATAGTAACATAAACTAGATGACGGATGACACTGGTCTACTTGTGCCTCTTACTGCCCTGTATGTACTGTCCATAAATAAAAAGTTTCTCACTCTTGAATCCTTGAGGAAAACGGTTTACTTGAGCTCTTACACTCCAGGATTCTACGGGGATCTTAAGGAATATTTTACTTTCATTTTTTCATGCGCCGACAGTCACTATGTTCACACGGCCTTGCCTATAACTACTGTGGCTAACTCAACATGAAATATGACAGTATCCAAAGGCAGTTCCAAGAGACTAATACCCAGTTACCAGCATCATTACAAGACACAAAAGTAGCACTTCTATGAAATGTGTCATTTTTATTCAAAACTCCACAAACAGTTCTGTCAAATTCATCAAACTCCCTTCCTTCGCCATGAGAATTTCATAATGGTGCCCTACAGTGTTTCATAAAAAGCTACCTAAAATAATCCTTCATAGTCTCAAACAGATAATTACATTTAGGAAACTACATTTTAATTAAACTTACTTTCCTTATAATTCACTGGTAGTTGTGAGTTACATAAATCACAGAAGATTTGAATAAGCAAAGCCTTACAACCAAGATCTAAATGTTTCATTCCAATTTTTAAACACTTAGTATTTTAACAGAAACCCAAGTCCAGAATGTAGAATGTAGGTAATCATCTTTCAGTTTAATACTGCTTTTATTAGAAAAAAATGTGACATCTAATTAATTCATGTTAAAGACTAAAATTAGTCAATGATTGGTATGGCCATGTATGTACTTAAATATAAATGAGACACTAAAATGTTACCTAGGAAACACAGGCTTGGTGGATTATAGAAAGACCTCAGATGGCTTCCAAATTTTCTTAAGACCCTACAAAAGTTGAAAATGAAACAAAACCCCCAATTGTGCAGGGTGACTGAAGTGGATGAACTAACAAAAGAGTACTCACAGTACCTTGGCAAAGGCAGGATGGATGTTCTATCACTTCAGGACACTGAGGATAATTTAAGTGACACAACTTAGAAGTGGTCATTTTTGAAAATAATAAAAACTTCTATATAGTTAAGTATGTTCAAATGTTAATTAGTACCTAAATTACTTCTTGCCAGTACTGCACATATTGACTTTATTGGACTAGGTTTTAAGCAGTTGCAATGTTTAGGGAGCAAAGTCAAGAGTTAAGACAGGCTGCCTCGCTGATGAAGGGGTTGCTTGTTGGGCATAGATTAGCACCACGCACTAATCTGCCAAACAGCTGTCAGGCTGTCAAGATGGAGACTATGGGTGAGCCTAAAGGCAGAGGAAGAGAGAAGGGTCAGAGAAAGGCCGCTATATGAAAACTAGGGAAAGCTTCCTATTAAGGACAGGGTGAGTGATTCAAGGAGAAAGGGAAGGGGGTGGTAGCAATAGATATTGAAGTATAAAAACAGAAAAAAGTAAAGAAACTAAGACTGCTGGGAATGAAAAGAAAAGGGGCAGAGAGAATTTCTGTTTCCAAGCCTAGAAAGACTTCTACACTTTGAGAAGGTCTGGTATCTAACTTAGAAAAGGACTTGTTTGAACAAGAGAGGGAATAGGGTTATCCCTTCTACTGATTAACTAGGCTGGAATCTCAGCTAGCATATTAAATGTAATAAAAATCTAAATAAGTCATATTTAGGAAATCAGGCAAATCCTTCCCAGCCCTGAGGGTGGAACTGAAAGGCTTCTAAAATCCTTAAAGCTTGGTAGAGACAATAAAAATTGCTAGTACTAACTATGAAGACAGGACTTCCAGGGTCTTGGAATCAATAGCAGCTATGATCTTAATTTTGAGGCACTTTCTCTATGTATTCTCTTTCACCCACTGCCTTCTTAATCACACTGGGCTTTTCTCTTCGCATTATTTTCAAATTCAAGACCTGTTTGGTTTTGCCATTCTCCTAACAGATCTGACATTATTCTCCATTTTATCCATTCTGTTTTGCTTTCTAGGATATGTTACAGCCCAGCTTCTCCTCAAAGTGGTCCCTTATAACTCCTTCTTGCCACATCACCAGCCAGATTAATCTTCCTGAAACTACTTCAATCAAATCTACCTTCTCCAAAGCCTTTAAGCAACAAAAATATTTCTGCTGCAAAAAGGAATCTCAGAACTTCCCTATCAAGGCCCTTCACTGTCCATCCCTACCATTCTCTGAAATCTGTTAAGCCAACTAGAATCTCTTTCCCCAGATTTTGAGAAGTTGTTCTCACTATGTTCGGTGAACTGTGCTCATTATTTTAAATCTGCTCTCACTTCACTTATTTTACTCTGATAACTTAGAAGTATCTGCTCCCCTCTCCCTTCCTCTTATTCTACTACATGGTTCAAATCTCATCTTCTACACAAAGCCTTTTTGATTCATATATGGAGAGCAAAAAATAAAGTCTTGGAAATATAATAAACTTGCCTTAATGCAAATTATTAACTAGGTAATTCCCAACATATCTATGCTCTTTAAATGGGGAACCATTAGTAGGCAACAGCTGCCAAGGGACAAGGCAACAATCTTTTGTTCCTGCTATAACTATTTAGGAATGCCCTCTTTGACGTCTCCTTCTCTTCACCCTCCCTTCCCTGACCCCTTCCTTCCACCTCTCCAGCCTTTCTTAGGCTGTGCTTCTCAGAATCAGTCTCTCATTACAAACATCTGAAATCTAATCTTGATGCTTAAGCTGGGCCTTTTCTGAGTCTCTGAGGTAGTAGCTGTGGTAACTCTTTATTCATTTATTCACATTCATTTAAATGTTTCCTGAGCACCTGGCTCTAACCCTGGCTACAAGTCAGGATAACCAGGGAACATAAAAAGAAGACTGATAATCAGGCCCCATATTTAGAGATTTTCATTTAATTAGCTTGGAACAGGGCAAACCATTAGTATTTCTGAAAAAGATATCCAGTTGATCTCAACCTGGACTGGTAACCACTTCTCTGGTGCAGAACAATTGATATTTAAATCCAGTTACTGAAAGTACAAAAAATAATTTGTAAAGCGTAGTCTCTTTAATCACTCAAAAAAAATGCAAAAGGTATTATTCATGTAGTCAGTAACTATTGATTAAGCAGCTATCATGTACCAGGAACTTCTCTAGATGATAAAAATACAGCAGTGAACAAAAAAGCAAAAATCTCAGTCCATAGAATGATTATATTCCTAGTTGGGGGGTTGGGGGTAATAAATAAATAAATTATAAAATGTGTTAAAAGGTGTTAAGTACTATAGAGAAAAATTATGGAAGACAAGCTGGATGGAGAAGAGAGAGAGGGAAGATGGGGTGTAATTTTAAACAGACAGTCAAAGATGATCTTACTGAAAAGATATTAGAACAAAGATTTAAAGGAAGTGAAAGAGCAAACAAAACCAGGCTGATATCTGGAGTAAGAGTCAGAACAGTGCAAAGGCCCTGACGTGGAAACTGGCCCAGTGCTTTGGAGGATGATTCAGGAGCCAGTGGTGCTGCAACAGAGTGAATGGAAGGAACACCAACAGGGCACACGGTCAAAGAGGGAAGCTAAGGACAGATCACACTGTCCTGTGGGTCTGTAAGGCTTTTAGCTTTTGCTCTGAGGAATCTCGGGAGCCTCTGGAGGGTTGTGAACAGGAGTGTACCATGTTCCAACTTATGTTTTGAAACAATCACCCTAGCTTCTGTGTTGAATCCAGAATATAGACACAAGGGTGGAAGCAGAGAGAAGCTATATTGAATTAATCCAGTCAAGAAGTATCAGTGACTGGGACCACTGTGATGGCTGTTGGAGGTGGTATGAAGTGATTTTGGCTATACAGTATTTGAAAGTAGAATCAACAGAATTTTTTGACAAATATCTTAAGGAGCATCAGAGAAAAAGAAGAATCAAGGACGAAGCCAAGAGTTTTAGTTTGAGCAATCAGAAAATACTGTTGCAACTAACAAAGACATTTTTGGGGCAGGCAGGAAAGACTGTTTTGAATATACTACGTTTGAAATGCCTAGATAATCAAGTAGAGATGTCAAATAAATTTAGGTGTCAGTAGCACACAAATGACATTTATGCCTCTACATTTAATATATAATTGTAATAATTATATATAAATGTGTTAAATTCATTAAGTTAGCTAGGTACAAACAGTAGTCTTACAATTTATGGTGAATCAATTTTGAATTAATTGATTGAATTAATGTGCAGGCACACCAGTAATAAAACAGAGTGCAAAAAGCCTAGCCCAATTCTTTAAAAAAAAAAAAAAAAAGGCTTATAGCAATAGTGTCACCCAGGCCATCTGAGGCAGTTACAAGGTGAAATTCATTTCCTTAGTCTATAACAGCATAAGTCAGTCTTCACAGCCCCAGTGCATGTCCTCTGCAAAGCTACCTGGGATGCGAGCATTCACAGCAGGAGACTCTGCCCTCTGTACACACACTGATGTTGCTCAGCCTTTCACCATGTTGTTAACTACGTTGCTTTATAATCTGGTCTAATTTAAGTGTGTGTTCCTCCCACTAGAGACAAAAGGAAGCTACTGCAGGTCAGGACCATGTCTTATTCACTTTTGTGTCACCAGTGCTTAACAGAGTACTAGGTGCATTAAACATGTTTTTATTTTATTTGAGATAGAGTCTCACATTGTCACCTGGGTTGGAGTGCAATGGCGCAATCTCAGCTCACTGCAACCTCTGCCTCCTGGGTTCAAGTGATTCTCCTGCCTCAGCTTCCCGAGTAGCTGGAATTATAGGCATATGCCTCCATGCCCAGCTAATTTTTGCATTTTTAGTAGAGAGTTTCACCATGTTGGTCAGGCTGGTCTCAAACTCCTGACCTCAGGTGATCCACCCAGCTCAGCCTCCCACAGGCATGAGCCATAGTGCCTGGCCTAAACATATCTATTAAATGCTTAGAACTGAATGAGTAAATTTTGAAATCAGGATCAAAACTTTAGATATAACTATTTATTGAAGTTTCTACAAATCAGTTCTGTTCTTTTAACTTCATCGAATGCAGGATCTGCAGCTCTGAGGCTACATGCTTTTAAAGTTCTTCTATTTGAACATAAAGTTAAGTAATTTGTAAACATTAAATACTAATAAAAAACAACATTCTCATTGCATACAATTAAAGGTCATTTCAGAACATGAAGCATAATGAGTGCTATATTTACACATTTGTTCTTAAAATGAAGAACTTTTTTTTTAAGAGCCTCTATAAGTTATCTGTTTGAAGTATGTGGCAGGAATTTTGAGTAGTTCACCAAAATTTTAATCACTGTCTGCTGCTGCAGAAATGTGAATTTGTTAATTGGATTTCTGCTTCTCAATATACCAATTCAGAATGGTTGCTCTGCTCCTCCTCTTTCACTCTGGCAGTCACACAGTCTCTAATTGACTTTTTTCCTAGGACTTTTCTTTCCACCAAATCTCTTTCATTTCTCCATATAAGATTTCTAGAGCTCATAACAGACTACAAACAGCTCTTAAAGTTAGCAGTGCTAAGCAACCCTGTCACTTTTTTACCCAGCAGGAGCTAAGAATGAAAATTTCCCTTCAATTAAAAAATAAAATATTCACACTGTTTCAGTTAAAGCAGAAAAAAAAATCAAAGCTTAAGTAAATTAAGGGTAAATTAAGTCAAATGTGAATGCAAGCGAGAAGAGATTGCTTCAACTAATTGGACTGGTTGTGTACTTCACTTCCTCATATCAAGTCCAGTGATTTACAAAAAAGAGAGACTGTTTACAAAATTTTGAACCAGCTTCAGTCACTTGCACTCATGGATCACTCTTCGAAGGGTCAAAAGTTTTGGAAATACATTCCAAATGAAAGTTTTACAATCGTATTTTTTAAAGTAATGAAATAACTAAAATGTCATTAGCCCAAGACAAAAGCTTACCATATGCAAACCAATGACCTGTACATTGGCCTCTTGATCTTATACTGTCTATTAAAGCAATACAGTCAAATCATTTCACTCATTATTTCTAAATGGGCTAAGCTGAAAAACAAAGGAATGACAGTAATGATTTTTAAATTAATGAATGTTCTGGCATATATTTTTATTTTCTGGCATTCCAAACATGTTACAGAAATGTTATATCTACACCCTCAAATAAAATATCTTTTTTTCCTGGTTTACAGTATAGAACTGGGACTCACCTTTACATGGAAAATCTCATGGCCTTACATTTTCATTTATGGGCCTCAACCTAAAGTGAATAAAAAACTCCTAAACCTTAATTTCAGAAATCAGTTTTTCTATTCCGTGACCAAGTACTGTTTCAAAGAGTGGATGAGAAATTTTCATCTTTTGAGCCAAAAAGCTGTGGTGCACAGGATGATAACCACCAGCTGGGCCACCTGCAATCTTTGGGTCTTCTATCACAAAAGATTCTCTAATATGTTGAGAAACACCATGAGGCCCTGTCAACAGGTCCCTATGGCTTCTCTCTGTAGAAGGGGTTTACTGCATAGGTCTAGAATGCTCCAAGTCGCCCAGGAAGAAACGAAATAACCTAGGCATTCAGTAGCAACTCTCTCTCCTTCCAATTTTAAGCCATTTTTTATGAGCAAAAAAATTCCAAAATATATACTTCTCTCCCAATCCCTGCTCCAAAGTCTGCAAAGAAAGCCACAAGTCTGATATTAATAATCTAAAAAGGAATCAATCGGGTCTTACATAATACTGCAATAGAAGTCACAGAATAAATAAATAGTCCTAAAATAAATAACGATGCAGATTTGAGAAAAATAGTATTTCTTCCACAATCTTCAGCATTGTACTTGATTTCATTTTTCATGGTTATTACCAAAGTGCTCCCAGTCACCTGTGATAGACAGTGAAGGAATGAACACTTTCCAGGTGAGAACAATCTTAGAAGAGTCAAACTTTTTAAAGGGCCGGTAAGGATTCATATTCGAAATTCAGGTCAATAACTCCTGAAACACTGAATCAGTTCCCATTGGTTTTATTTCGTTTTACATTGTTCTACAAATAGTTCCAAGAAGCAACAGCATTTGGTCCACAAAGTATTTCAATTTGGAATTAGTAACTTTTACTTCCTGACTTCTGTAATTACACTCAATGTTATGAGCTGGAAGTGAAAGAGCTAAAAGTCTAGGTTAATGACTATGCTACAGGGAGTAAATCAATTATCGGTAAAAAATGGTAATCAGAAAGATCTCTATAAAGTTTTCCCTGATATTAAACAACATGGAATATAAAACTACCATTAAGGGAGATGATAAAAGTATTTTTAAATGAGGTGTAAAAATTTGTAACTTTGATTTATATATTAAAGCTCTACTTTCTGATACAAAGAAATGTCCATTGGTAAAACTGCTCTCAACCAATTTTAACCTCCTCTGAGTTCAAAAGCTTCAGCCAATTGAAATAAAATTTAAAATGACAATATCTAGTGTACATCTAAGGTAGGTCTTTAAATATCAATTTATAATTTACCTTAATATTGCATACTTTGGGCCGGGCTCGGTGGCTCACGCCTATAATCCCAGCACTTTGGGAGGCTGAGGCGGGTGGATCACGAGATCAAGAGATCAAGACCCTACTGGTCAACATGGTGAAACCCTGTCTCTACTAAAAATACAAAAAAATTAGCTGGGCATGGTGGCGCAAGCCTGTAGTCCCAGCTACTCAGGAGGCTGAGGCAGGAGAATTGCTTGAACCCAGGAGGCGGAGGTTGCGGTGAGCCAAGATCGTGCCATTGCACTCCAGCCTGGGTAACAAGAGCGAAACTCCATCTCAAAAAAAAAAAAAAATTTCATACTTTGGTCACTTATACCTTCTCACACCAATACAAAAACATGACCAAGATTTTTAAAAACATATGAACAAGTATAAACAGGATAACATGAATTGTTTTTTAATTGTCAATCAAAACTATCCAAGACATAGCTTCAAATAACTAGTAACCAATAACTCAAATAACTAGTTCGCAAGTTAACTTCTTTAGTCAAATACTTTTCTTTACATTTGCTTCTGTAGGTTGATATTATAGATTTTGGCACTGAGAAAACATTACAACGCTGTTGTTGCTCGGGGCATGTATGAAAACTATCTTTCTGTAATTAAGCAGCTAGTGCTCTACCCTATTCTTGGAACTCATCATGGACTTGTAGCTTTATTATTCTTAATTTCATGTAACTGGCTGCCCTTATGTTTCTAGCTACAGCTTGTCTGGATTCAGGACATCACTATGGACTCAGTGGTGGTCTAAGAAAGAGTCAGGTCTAATTTAAATCTTATATTATGTTCAATTCTCTGCTGTTCTTTGATCCCAATTGTTCCAATACTCTCATAAAGAAAATAAATATCAGTTCTATTGTCTTAAATGTGATTTCATGTAAGAAACCCAGAATGACATGGACAGGAAGATGTGTTAATCAAGGTATAATTAAGAAAACAAAAACTACTATAAATATGAAATTACATGAAGGGAATTTGGTTAAGGGAATTGGTTATTTTGGTGAAGGAGCAGCTAAGACGACAAACTGAATATGGTAGTGTAAGCCACAAATTTTACAACAGCAGGAAACCACCAGATCCCAAAGCTAAAGACATTAAAGCTGATCCCTTCAGCATCCCAAAGCTGAAGACCTAAAAGGAAGAGTCAGCGTTACTGGGACCCACAAGCCACAGTCAGCCAACATAAGTTGGAACTACTACCCTGGATCAGTCCAGGGCTGGAAACGGAGAAGACAGAGGTGTTGCCAAAATTGCTACCTGAGACAGAGAGGGAGGGAGAGAAACATTTATTGTAGTTTCTGCCTCTCTTTGGCATTCCTGTCTCTCACTAAATGCAGCCTGCAAAGTGAAGCCCCCTATAGAATATAGCTATAGAAGAGCATGATTAGAGAGAAGAAAGGTTCTGAGGGCAAGGAGACTTGGTTTTGAGGGCAAGCAGCATGAAGCAAAAGAAAAGGAGGAAGTGGGGCACAGGTTTCTAGCAATGAAAAGAAGCAGAGTCACTCTAATGGGAGTTCTTTTTAACTATCCAGAAACAGGAATAATTGCCAGTGTATTCCTGTACTTTGCCTGAGAAACCCACAGTGCTGACCAAGTTTGTTTTCTTCTTTGAGCCAGATGAAAGCTGCTTTCTCAGGCACAGGAGTACTGTTTCATTGTTGAAGATTCAAGATTGATAGTCAATTGCATGTTGAAAAGGGCCTCTGATAAAACACAATAACCAAGCATTTCCTCTGGTGAATATAACAGAGAAAGCTCCAGTGGAAAGCTTTTTCTTGAAAAAAAAAAAAAAATTGATGGCCAATCATCCCACTGGGATAAAATCAATTGAACAGAAGTCTACAGTGGGGGAAGCAGCTATGCTCCTGAAGGTTTTGTAAATACACTGTGATCAACAGCTTTTGTGTAAATGCCTGTAATACCTCTGGGCTAGAGAGCAAACATGTGGGGAGCTCAATTGCCTTTAGTCAATGTATTCTATTGGACTCTATTATTGGGCAAGTGTGTCTAGAGAAGCGGGAGCTCAAAACCAAACTCTAATCCAAAAATTATTAGAGAAAACAATGAGTAATAACATGTAGGCCCAAATTCTGCTAAAATGTTGAGTTTCCAAGCTAAAATTTCACAACACTCTGTCTCACAACAACCAACTTGTAACTCTTAATAATAGGGAGTTACTATGATAATGAATTCTCTATTTTCAAAGAATGTTACTACAATAAAAACACAACATTATTTGTTTGCTTTTAGTATCCAGGAGCCCCTTTAGACTCATGTAGAATATTTTCCATCACGACTATAGACTTCACACATCATTAAACAAAATTGCAAAGGAAAAGATAATACATAGATTCTTTGGATTATCTGTGATTAACAACTAGCACGGTGTGGATGTGTGTATTGTGTTGATGTATATAAATGAATAAACAATATGTACATAGACATGTACTTCCCTGTGGCTGATTGTGGCAGGCAAGATCTGCCCAGGTGGAGTAAAAATGGTGCTAAAATAAGATAGTTGAATTAATTAAAAATAAAATATGGTTAAGTATTTTATACATGTACAAAACAATTGCCTATAACTATCAATGTCTTTAATCAATTATGTTTTTTAAATTAACTGGATTCTATTTAACTCTGTAATTCTCAATACATGTTTACTTCAAGTTTATAAATGAGATCTGCATATTTTTTTCTCATTAAATTAAATTACTAATTTATTCTCATTAAGGTCCAAACCTGGTTTCTCGAATTTGGGCAGTCTGTTCTGCTGATTTAGAAATGGGACCCCGTCCATGTTCATGATCACTCTTTATGTTATAAACCACAAGATAGGGGAAGCAGAGTGACACTGATCCTTAAATAAAATTTCTGCCACAAAACACTGTGAATGAATTTGAAAGAAAAAACAAAAAGGAATGAAAGCAACAGCTTATAATATCTTTCTTGGATAAAGACTGACCTCATGTGTTAGAGACCAGATAAAATTCAGTGGAAATCCTTTTTATAAGCGTATTTTCAACAAAAACCACATTTTGCAAACAAGTATATGATAAACATTCAAAGAGTGAACTGAGGATAATATAAACAAAACAAAATAATATTTAAAATATAAAGCCATAATCCAAGAAAGGCCCTTTCAAAAACAATTGCCAATTCTCTTCATTTTATATTTATATATTTATTTTAAAGCCTGAAGCAACCATTTTACCAAAAGATAGATGCCACAGAGAAACTCACTGGCTCACTTTATTTGTTAGGACTTTTACAAACTGAGCTATTTGAAAGATGAATTCATTTATTTTAGTGGTGTGATATTGATACATATTGCCATTCCAGTTGCTGAAATGAAAACGTAGCTCAAACAAATACACATTACAACTAGAATGTGAATAACAGAGTTATAAAATATAAAAAGAGTAGCCTCACTGATCAGGTATTACTGACTAAACAGCATCAAAAATAGATAAGTTGTTATTGCTTATGTAGACATTGTCTATACTAATTTATAAAAACACTGAAGTCACTAATTTGGGCAATAATGATGAGGTAGAAGAGTATATCCCAGTTTCCCCTTAGCCAAGGGAGATGCAATCCAAGAATCCCAGAGGATGCCTGAAACAGAATAATGCTGAACTCTATCTATACTATATGTTTTCCCATATAGTAACAGGCAGGTAGCATTTACATTGTGGATATGCTGGATAAAGATGATTCACAGCCCTGCCAGGAGGGAGTGCAACAGTGTGAGATTTCAACACACTACTTAGAAGAGCTGCAATTTAACACTTATGAAGTGTTTATTTCTGAAATTTAACATCTAACAGTTTCGGCCTGTGGTTGACTGCAGGTAACTGAAACCTGGGAAAGTGAAACAGTACATGGTGGGATCTACCGTATACCCCGGATTCAGTGTATTGCTATAGTGTGAGTTTTTTTAAATGATTTTTAAAAAATACTATTTTAGTTACACAGTGTGTTTAACTTAAATAATTAAGCAACCTTTAATGGGTCAGCAGAAAAAGAAAAAAAATTATACAATGAAGAGCAAACAAACAGTTATTAATCTTAACATTCAGCACTGGCACTCAGGTAGAAAAAAGGTTATAAAGTTTTTAAGTAAGATTTATTTTCATAAAATTATTTTATCTTATGTTAATGAAAGGATATAAGTGAATCAGGACTAACAAGTTATGAGGAAGTTTTTTTTATGTCATGATTTATATTTTTTAATTTGCTTTTTTTTCATTTTTCAATCATTTCTTTAGTTATGTGCCAAGCACTCTTCCTGTTACAGCCCTAGAGGTAGATAGATGCTATTATTATCCTCTTTTTACAGATGAGAAAACCGAGGCAGAGAGATTAGGTGATTTGTCCTAAGTCATACAATCAGCAGTCACAATTAGCTTCGTTGACAGCAATAAATGCTTTGCTGGCCTTGGCAAACTTCTAAGAAAAAAAGATCAATTAACGGATCACCTCAGGCCTAGATAATCAATGCTTATATTCTCAACACTCAATTTTTAGCTCAACTCTGAAATGCTAAAAAGGACCAAAAACATGGTCCTCCAACAAAAGCCTTTCGTAATACTGTACTCACTAAGTCATATTCATTAGGGAATATTTCAGAGCTGAATGGATTTAAGAACATATTTTCCACATCTCAGAATACCACTCAAGCACCTATAATTAATCAGAAACAAATGAAATAATCTATGACAAAGCAGCAGTATTCCCATTTAAGTGGTAAAATAGTATGTTATTTCTGTAGAGTAAAGCAATCTAAACTAATCAGTGGTTTGAAAATTTGGAAGGCAAGAAAGTTCATTTTTCATTTCTAGTCTCTGAATAAACAAAAAAAAGAAGATGAAAATTGAGTTAGCTGCATGAATGAACATTCTTTCAGTTACTTATGTTAAATCAACTGAAAAAAATCAATTTTGTTTTCCTTTAAAAAACATTTCATATTTCCAACCATAAGCACTTTTAAAATATGTGCTTTTTCAAAGTTCTTTAAATGTGATTATGATACAAGAAAATATCACAAGTTCTATTTAGCTGTTTGTTACCTTCCTAAGGAACTTTGTTTTTAAAAAACAGTATCAAAAAAAACTCACCAAACTTATACTCAACAAACTCCAAGAATTCAGTTAATGTTTATAAACTGAATGTTGATAAATAAATACTATAAATATAAATAAAAATTCTCTACCATCTATTTAATATCTATATTAAATAATAGTTATTTAATATAAGGTCTTTTTTTCTTTTCAGAGACACGGTCTTGCTGGATTGCAGGGGTATGATCATGGCTCAGAGTAAGTAGCCTCAATTTCTTGGGCTCAAGCAATCCGCTCACCTAAAGCCCCCGGAGTAGCTGGGACTACAGGCATTTGCCACCACATCCAGCTAGTTTTTTGTAGAGATGGGTCTTACTATATTGCCCAAGCTGGTCTTGAACTCCTGGGCTCAAGGTATCCTCTCACCTCAGCATCCCAAAGTACTGGGATTATAGTAATGAGCCATCACACCCAGCCTAAAAAAAGGTCTTCTTGACCACTGACTAAAAGCATTTAAACTGATTTGATATAAATAAAATCACAAGAAATTTGTGACATTATACTGATGAATTAGCATCTGTAAGGCTTGCCTTTGAACTACATGTAAAAATAACTTGCCATTTTTGGCATTTCAGATTCTACAGGTAACCTATTCAACTGAATTTTAAAATAATATTTGTTAATACATATTATTATCCTAAGCATTTTTCATGTCATTATGTATTCTTGAAAAGTATAATACTGAATGGTACAATTTTATTAGGTTAGACTAACATCAACATTTTTAATTTTTTGAATCCTCAAAAGTTTTTTTTTAATCATATGGAAATTATTAAATATAAACAAAAGTATTCAGGAGGTATAATAAACCTTCATGTCTTAAAATCCAGCTTGATTATCAATATTTTACATTTTTTTCTTTCAGAAACAGGTCTCACTCTTGCCCAGGCTGGAGTGCAGTGGTGTGATTGAAACTCACTGCAGCCTCTAACTCTTGGGCTCAAAGGATCCTCCTGTTTCAGCCTTCCAAGTAGCTGGGACCATAAGCATGTGTCACCATATCAAGCTAATTAATTTTTTTTTTTTTTTTAGAAACAGGGTCTGTTACCATGACTCTAAAAGGCATGTCCCTTATTATCATACAAGCCATCCTCTCACTTCAGCATCCCAAGCATCTGAAATTACAGGCACAAACCACCATACTGGCCCAATATATTCACCATTTTTGTTTCCTTTATTGGCCTATGCACTTTGGTCTTTTTCTTGTTTTTAGTCCCACTGTAATATTTTAAACGAAATCCCTAATACTGTGTCATTTTACCAGTAAATAAAGTATGTGTCTCTTACTAATAAAAATTTAACAAGCATGCCACTATCATCCTTGGCAAAACTAACAATAATACCTTATCATCATCCAATAACCATTTCACATTCAAGTTTTCTCAATAGTCTAAAGAATATATATTCTAATGTTGTTTTGTTACTCTCAGGATTCAATATCAGGATTCAAGCAAAATCTCCACATCACGTTTAGTTGTTTTGTCTTAAGTGTTTTCTATAAAAATGTCTCTGTTTTTTTTCTACGATGTTTTTTCTTGGAGAAACTGGGTCATTTGCCTTAGACAAATCAGGATTTAGCTGATTGTCTTTTTGTGGTGTTATTTAACATAATGCTTTAGTCCCTGTAAATGGGTAAATACAGAGGCAGATTGGATTCAGGCTCCTGGTTTTTCGTTTTTTTTTTTTTAGACACACTCTCACTCTGTTACCCAGGTTAGCATGCAGTGGTGCAATCTCGGCTCACTGCAACCTCCACTTCCTGGGTTTCAAGCGATTTTTGTGCCTCACGCTCCTTAGTAAGTGGGATTACAGTTGCCCTGCACCCTGCCTGGCTAATTTTTGTTTTTTAGTAGCAAGAATACTATATAAGTGATGCTTGTAATCTCTACTGCATCACCTAATGAGTACTTAAGGTCTGGCTGTCTCACTTTTCTTCATGCTAAGATTGATCAGTGAGTTAAATTGTATCAACTTCTTCCCTCCGTTATGATATTCCTGAATTAGAATATCAATCCACATCCAACTGCTTTTGCTTTCATTGACGATGAGCATTGCCTTGGTCCATTATTTCACAGTAACTGCAAAACTGTAATTTTCTACCTCTATCATTCCTCTCCCATTTGTTACTATAATCCTATACAGAAGTTGTTTCCCTTATGAATTGTCTGGTTATTTTTATGTAATTCTTATAAGAAAAAAGGGATAAATGTGTGATACGCATTTTGTTTACTCATTTTTACAGTAATAAACTGCTGCCTTATTAAGTTCCAAAAATGACCAATGAGCTTTTCTTAAAAAACAGCTTTACTGAAGAAAAACTGACACATATTTAAAGTGTATAATTCGATAAGCTCTGAGACGTGCAGCATGAAATATTCACCACAACCAACATAATGTATGTCATCCCCCAAAGTTGTCACATGCTCCTTTGTACTCCTTCCTTTTTGTTCCTCTCTCCTCCCTCCCCTCCCTTATTGGTGAGCTTTTTGTAACTAGACAAATATTTGCATTTCTTAGAATTTTACAGATGAAACAAAACTTCTTCATCTGGTTCATTATACTTGGCAGAATTATTTTGAGATTAATCCATACTATAGTATGTATCAGTAATTCCTTCATTTCATACTGTGTGGTATCCCATTGTATAAATATGCTAGATTGTTTACAGGTACACCAACCCACAGAGGTTTGGGTGATTTTCAGTTTGGGACTGTTTCTAATAAAGCTGCTATATAGATCCATGTCTTTCACTGTACATGTGCTTTCACTAATCTTGGGTAAATACCTAGTTGTGGAATGACTATCATATAGCAGGTACACATTTAACAATTTTAGAAATTACTAAAGTGTTTACCAAAGTGGTTGGACTATTTTATATTATCACAATGTGTAAAATGGACCACAAGTATGTGTAATTGGACTATATACCTATGATAAAATTTATTTCATCAGTTAGGCACAATATGAGATTAGTAACAATAACTAATAATAAAATAGAACAATTATAACAATAAGCTGCAATAAAAGTGATGTAAATGTGGTCTCCCGGATCCCCTCAAAATATCTTCTTGTTTCGTATTTTGGGGAACTGATACTACCCACAGAAAGTGAAACTGCAGATAAGGGAAAAGGGACTCTCCCCTTAGTTTGCATGAAATTTCCATTCATCTAAATTGTTGAATTAATAGAGGGTTCCGGTTTCTCTAAATTCTCACCAACACTTGATACAGCAAGTATTTTTAATATTAATCTAATAGGTGTGTGGTGGTATTTTGCTATAGTTTTAATTTGTGTGTCCCTAATCCCTAATGCTACTGAACATCTTTCCATATGCTTATTTTCTTATTGAGTTTTGGTAGTTCTTAATATATTCTAAACATAATTAGTTTATAAGATATACGTTTTTCAATATTTTTTTTCCCCAATCTGGGGCTTGTCTCCTTAACAGTACAGGGGTCCCTCTCCCCTCCCTGCAGTTTCACTTCTCATGGGTGGTATCAGTTACCCAAGGTACAGTTCCAGAAGATATTCTGACAGGGTGGGGAAGACCACATTCACATCACTTTTATTACAGCATACTGTATAATTGTTCTATTTCATTATTAGTTATTAATCTCATATTGTGCCTAATTAATGAATTAAACTTTATCATAAGTATGTATGTGTAAGAAAAATCATAGCATCCAAAGACTTGGTACTATCCATGGTTTAAAGCATGCACTGGAGGGTGTGGAATATATCCCACGAGGATAAGGGGGAACCACTGTACATGTCAAAGAGCAGAAGATTTTAATTTTGATAAAGTGTAATTTATTAATTTATAAATTTATTAATTGACTTATTAATTTTGATCATGCTTTTGGTATCCTAATTTAGAAATCTTTGTCTAACCCAAGGTCACACAAGTTATCTCCTATATGTTCTTCTAAAACTTTTTTATTGGTACAAAATTTACTTCCTATAAAAGTCATCCTGATAAAGTGTACAGTTCAATGGTTTTTAGTACATTGAGTGATTTGTGCAACCATCACCAATATCTAATTACAGAACATTTTCATTAAACCAGAAAGAAACCCAGTATACATGGGCATATTCTGGACATTTCATATAAACAGAATAATATAAAAAAATAGCTACTATAAAGGAGCTATCTTCTTTAGCATAATGCTTCCAAGGCCACGTTATAGAATGTTTCAGAACATCATTCTTTTTCATGGATGAATAATATTCTACTATATGAATATAAGACATTCTGCTTATACATACTTGAGACGATAAGCATTTACATTGTTTCTATATTTTGGCTATTGTGTATATTGCTGCTGTGGGCATTCATATACACGTTTCTCTTTGAAACGTGTTTTTAATTATTTATTCTATACTTAGGATTGAAACTGCTGGATCATATGGTAATTCTATATTTAAATTTTTGAGGAACTGCCTAACTGTTTTCCATAGCAGCTGAATAATTTTATATCCCCACCATTAATGTACAAGCGTTCTACTTTCTCCACATCTTTGTCAACATTTGCTATTGTCCATGTTTTGATTACAACCATCCTAGATGTGAAACTGTACCTCACTGGGGTTTCTGATTTGCATTTCCCAGTAATTTGCATAACTAATAATGTTGAGCAGCTTTTCATGTACTTGCCAGCCAAGTATATCTTCTTTGGAGAAATATCTATTCAAGTCATTTGCACATTTTTAAAAATTAGGCTGTCTTTTTGTTGCTAAGATATGAGTTCTTTATATATTCAAGACACTTACCAGATATGTGATTTGCAAATATTTTCTCCTATTCTGTAGATTGCCTCTTCAATTTCTTGAGAGTATTCTTTGAGTTTTTAATTGTGATAAAGTCCAATTTATCTTTTTTTTTCTGCTGCTGCTCATGCTTTTGGTATCATATCTAAGAATCCATTACTGAATTCAAGGTCATGAAGATTTCTCCCATGTTTTCTTCTAAGTGTTTTGTAGTTTTAACTCCTACATTTAGGTCTTTGTACCATGTTTCAGTTAATTTTTATATACAGTCTAAGGTAGAGGTCTAATTTCACTCTTTTCCATATGGATATCCAGATATCCTAGCACCATGTGCTTACGAGACTCTTCTTTTCCCATTGAATGGTTTTAGAACCCTTTCAAATATTAATAGGACATAGATGTGTGAGTTTCTTTAGGGAGTCTCAATTGTTATCCATTGACCTATATGTCTATTCTTACTTCAGGACCATAATGTTTTGATTCTTATAACTCTGTAATAAGTGTTAAAATTGGGACAAATGAGTCCTCCAACATTGTTTTTCTTTTTTTAGATAGTTATGGCTCTTGAAGTGTCCTGCAATTCAATACTAATTTGAATATTACACTTTCCATTTTAAAAAGCTGCTTAGATTTTTATAGAGATTTAATTGTCTCTAAAATGCTTTGAGTCGTAATATTGCCATCTTAACAATATTTAGTATTTTCAGATTAACAGTGGATGCCTTTTCATTATGTAGGTCTTCTTTAATTCCTTTCAGTAATATTTTGTGAGTTTTGGTGTACAAGTCTTGATATCCTTCGTTAAATTTATTTATAAATGTTTTATTATTTTTGATAATAATGTAAATGAAAGGTTTTTCCTTATACCATTTGCAGATTATTCATTGCTAGCATATAAAAACATAACTTTTTAATGCTTCTTTTAAAAATCTTTTTAATTTTTTTAACTGACACAATTGTATGCATTTATGGTGTACAACATGATGTTTTGATATAAGTAGACATTGTGGAATGGCCAGACCAAGATAATTAATATATGCCTTACCTCACATAATGAAAGGAGTTAGTTAGCTTGCCTTATGGAGATAACAAGGGAATGGTCCCAGAGAGCCCCCTTTCCATGGGTCAGTGTCTCATCCGCACATTACGTAAAAAGCAGCCTGAGAAAAGATTCAAGCGGCAGGCACCAATAAGGGAACTAGCTCATAGCTCAGGGTGTTATGCCTGGAGACATGCCCGTGGCTGCACAGTTAGAAGAACCTCCGGACCATTTGGATAAGAACTTGCACAAACCTCCAGCTCACTCAGATAAGGGAACAAGGCCTGGCACAGAAATGCCTTTGTCTTCTGTATAGTCAGTGGGCTCCCAGGTAAAGTTTCTTCTTTTGTGGGCATAGGCATAGTGGGCTCCAGTGAGTTCTGGTAGGCGCTCTACTTTCCTTTATTTAGACTGTAAGTCTGGCCCCTATGAATCGTAACCTCAGCCCCTGATTGATCCCAGGCCAAGTTGAGTCACACGTTCGCCAAGACGGCCCGCAGACTAAGCTCATTCCTTCCCCTTCCCAGTCCATAAAAACCCTGGACCCCAGCCCCATAGTGGATACTCCCATTCCGGACCCCCTTTCCGCTGGCAGAGAGCTTTCTTCTTTTCCTTATTAAACTTTCACTCTAACCTCACCTTTGTGTCCGTGTTCCTTAATCATCTTGGAGGTAGGACAAGAACTCCAGGCATTATCTCAGACAATGAAAGTCTGTTTCAATATCATATTTTTTATGGCAGACCACGTAAAATGTATTCTCTCTGCAATTTTCAAGTATTCAATATATTTATTAACTATAGTCACTACGATGTACTATAGATTTCTTGAGCTTATTCTTCCTAACTGACACTTTGTATTCTTTGACCAGCATCTCCTTAATCCCTTCCCTCCTTTTAGCACCTGGTAACCACCATTCTAATCTGACTCTATGAGTCTGACTTTTTTTAGATTCCATATGTAAGGAGACCCTGCAGTATTGTCTGTCTGTGCCTGGCTTATTTTATTTAACATAATGTTCCCCTGGTTTCATCCATGATGTTGCAAATGACAGAAATTTCCTTCTTTTTAGGGCTGAATAGTATTCCATTGTGTGTATATACTATATTTTCTTTTTCCATTTATCCTTTGATGGACATTCCATGCCAACTTTGGCTATGGTGAATAGTGCTGCTTATGCAAACATAAGCGTGCAGACATTTATTCAACATATTGATTTTATATCCTTTGGATATATTCCCAGCAGCACTATTGCTGGATCTTATGGTATTTCTAATTTTTTTGAGTCACTTCCATAGTGTGTTCTGTGATGGCTATACTAATTCACATTTCTACCAAAAATGTACAAGAGCTCCCTTTTCCCTACATCCCCACCAAAACTTGTTATCTTTCCTCTTTTTAATAATAACATTCTGACAAGCATAAAGTTATATCTCATTGTGGTTGTAATTTGCATGTCCCTGATGATTAGTGATACTGAGCATTATTTTCATATACTTGCTTGTCACTTGTATGTCTCTTTTTGAAAAATGTCTATTTAGGTACTTAGCCCATTTTTCTATCAGGTTGTTTGTTTTCTAACTACTGAGTTGAGTTCCTTACATATTTTGGATACTCACTCCTTAACAGATATATGGTTTTGAAATATTTTCTTCCATTCTACAGGCTGTCTTTTCACTCTGTTGTTTCCTTTGCTATAGAGATACAACAAATTTTTGTGTAGTGATCTCCTAGCTTTGCTTTATTCTGAATGCCTAACCAACTTTGCTTTCCTGGAATAAAGTCTATTAGGTCATGGCATATTATCCTTTTAAAATATTGTTAGATATGATTTTCTAAATTTTTGCTTATTATTTTTGAATCTATATTCATGAAAGATAGTGGTGTTCAATTTTCTTCACTTAGAGTGTCGTTATCAAGTTTTTTTATGTGGGTAATAATAGTATAATTTCTAGAGGACTTGTGTTGAATTGGTATTAATTATTACTTAAATACTTGGCAGAATTCAACAATGAAGTCATCTGGGCTTAGAGTATTGGTGGAAAATTTTTAACTACAGATGCAATTTCTTTAAGAAATACAGGGGCATTTGGTTATCTATTTCTTCTTAAGTGAGCTTTGGTAGTCTGTGTTCTTCAAATAAATTTTCCATTTTATCTAAATTGTTGAATTGATAGGCCTAAAGATGTTCATTGGCTGGGTGTGGCAGCTCACTCCTGTAATCCCAGCACTTTGGGAGGCTGATGCAGGTGGATCACTTGAGGTCAGGAGTTCGAAACCAGCTGGTTAACATGGTAAAACCCCATCTCTACTAAAATTACAAAACATTAGCTGGGCATGGTGGTGGGCCCCTGTAGTCGCAGACTCTTGGGAGGCTGAGAGAAGAGAATCACTAGAACCCAAGAAGCAGAGGTTGCAGCGAGCCAAGATTGCATTGTACTCCAGCCTGGGCAATAAGAACAAAACTCTATCTCAAAAAAAAAAAAAAAGATGTTCATAATATTTCCTTGTTATCCTTTTAATACCTGTAGTATCTGTAGTTTTGTCAATCCTCTGAGCTATAACATTGGCAACTATGTCTTCCCTTTTTTTTTTTGATCAGTGTAACTAGAGATTTATCAATTTTATCTGTCTTATCAAATCACTAGTTTTTGGTTTCATAATTTTCTCTCTTCTTTTTGCTTTCCATTTCATTGATTTCCTCTTTGATCTTTACTATTTCCTTCCTTTTGCTTACTTTGGGTTTAATTTGCTCTTCTTTCTCAAATTTCACAAAACGGAAGTTGAAGTCATGATTTGAAATCTTTCTTTTTTCTCATATTGGTATTTGTTTCATTATTTTTATCTAAGTAGTACTTTAGTAGCATCACACTGAATCTGATACAATGTGTTTTCATTTTTCATTCATTTCAAAATACTTCCTAATTTCTCTTTGGATTTTGTCTTTACTCGCGGGTTATGTAGATGAATGCATAAGAGGAGTCACCCAGAGATCTCTGGGATTCTCTATGCAGTTCTCTTCACGCCAGTGTTCTGTCCTCTGAAATCTGGCTGTTTTGGTCTCCCTGGCCTTTCTGTTCTGTTTTGTCAACTCAGACAGTCTGCTATGCATTACCTGAGTTAGCCCCTTCCTGTGCTGCAGTATGGAAACTCTTTCAATGCAGTAAACTGAGACAATCATAGCACTCCTCTTGCCTTTTTCCCATATCGCGGGGGACCAATGTCCTTGGTTGCCTGATATCCAGTGTCTTAAAAACCACCGTTTCATATATTTTGCCTGTTTTTTTTTTATGGTTTTTTTTCAGGGAAGAGAGTAAATTTGGCCCCTGGCCGGACGCAGTTGCTTATACCTGTAATCCCAGCCCTATGGGAGGCCAAGGCATGTGGATCACAAGGTCAGGAGTTCAAGACCAGCCTGGACAAGATAGTATAACCCCGTCTCTACTAAAAATACAAAAATTAGCCAGATGTGGCGACAGGTGCCTGTAATCCCAGCTACTCAGGAGGCTGAGGCAAAAAATCTGCTTGAACACAAGAGGTGGAGGTTGCACAGAGCCAAGATTGTGCCACAGCACTCCAGCCTGGGTGACACAGTGAGATTCCATCTCAAAAAATAAATAAATAAATAAATTGGCCTGTTACTCCACATAAGCTGGAAGAAGTTCCATTTCATTTTGCTTATATCATTATAAACCCATTTGATTTATTTTAATTCTTTACAGAATCTTCCTTTTCAATGCTCAAAATATCTCAGCTTAAGTCAGTAGTAGCTATTTCACGTTGGCTTTTGGTCCTTTGACATATTCCTTCTAGTCTCTTTAGTGGCAAATGACATGCAGGCCCCACAGTCTAAACACTGAAGATAACTATATATTTGCATTTTCTGAACTTGTTTTTAAAAGTGGAAAAGAGACCAAGATAGAGAGATTTTATATTTACATAACAGGTACACTACAATGAAAAGAACACCCTTGTGTTAGAGGAGACCCAATTCTACCACATACAAGTCACTAATACTCTTAACTGTTACATATAGACCTCAAAAATTCTTATCTTTGCTTCTTAAATATGGACCTCTAAGTTTCCAAACATCATCCCATAAGTCGACTTTATCTTATCAACCAGTGTGTATTCAGTCTGCTAATTCTGAACTCTCATTTACACGGTCATAGCAGCTTAAAAAGAAGGCTTCTTATCCTAATATTGCTTGATATTAGCAGAATCTAAGTAACAATGGTGTGCCATCAGTAAGTAATACAAAGTAAATGAGAATTCAGTCAAGCCTGAGGAAATCAAAATAAAATTAAATCCAAGGGACCACAGAAGGATACCAATGTCCTTCCATCTATTCCCAATCATCTATTCTCCTGCCCTTGATTTAACAATCTAAGATATCACAAATCCCCAATTTTCCCTTCTAACCTACTAAATTAGACTTGATATTTCTTAGTTTCCATGAGAGCCCCTCACAGTCCATTCTAGGCCAATGATTCATAAATTCATAAATTCTTCAGGGTGCAAGAACTCCAAATCTGATGAGAGATCATCTAATACAGGCACATAATTTCAAAGACAGAGAACTAAGATACAGAGATTTTATGCTCCTTGCCTCTCTTAGTAAACTTAAAAAGGCAGATATGTAGTGACATCATGTGTTAGATTTTTTAAAATCATGTAAAAACATATTTAGGTTGATATCTCTCAACACTCTATATCTCACATCTTCCTGATTATTTGTTTTATTATGCACTATGATGATAAGGAAAACACAACTTTTTAAGTGGTGTTTATATAATTACAAACATTTTTGTGAATGTCTTAGTAACTGGTATGAAAACACTACCCGAATACAAATCTCATAAAATAAAAAGCATTAATTTTATTAAAAACTGAGTTCTACTCTTTTCAAGAGATAAACCAATTAAAACAGCTTTGCAGAACCCATGCATGTATAAAATGTCTTCTTGCCTTTACTTGAATCCAGAAAACTAAGCAACACTAGTCACTTAGTTTTACACAACAGTTTTCTCATCAAAGCAAAGGCTCTGTTGAAGAACAAAGATGTTCCTCAAAACTTTGTGGACTAACTCTGAGTCCAATAGATTCTGATTGTTGACAGACCAAACCAGCAATCCTTGCCCATAATCTTCAGAAGAACCATCTCAGCAAATTGAGCTTTCCAATACAGACATTTGCTGTAGCTGTGTTTTATCACAGAGAATAATTGTGATCTTTTAAGTACCAGTGTACCACAATTTTTGGCCATCTCAAAATGCTCAGGGAAGCACTCACTGATCTAATAAGTCTTGTTTTGTCATTAATGAGTACAATTTCAAGTGATCATAAAAAGCCCACATATGGCCATCACAACACTTGTTGTGCACAATCTGTTCAATCAAAGGCATTTTTACTCTACACCATAAACAGCATTAAATGTGACTAGAAAAACTCATCTACCAAGTTGTTCAGGCCAAGGTTATAAAAAATAAATTAAAAATTATGGTTACACTAAGATGTTCTGATAGAGCAATAATTGAGAATAACAGGCCTATCCTCTCCTCTAGCTTTAGGCTTTGATCTTCAAAATAAAATTAAAGCTAATCAGTCCTTTAAGACACAGTACAACTGCAGGCTCTCTTTTAGATACACTAGACTAGAATAGTGATTTGATTTCTTAAAATCAAATTTTGTACTAATTTTCTAGCAATTTAGATACTATGGCATCTGGTTTTTGTTGCTGTTGCTGTTGTTGTGTTGTTGTTGTTGTTGTTGTTGTTGTTTTGAAACAGAGTCTCAGTCTGTCACTCAGGCTGGAGTGCAGTGGCATGATCTTGGCTCACTGCAACCTCCACCTCCCAGGTTCAAACAATTTTCCCATCTCAGCCTCCCAAGTAGCTGGGATTACAGGCACACGCCACTACACCCAGCTAATTTTTGTATTTTAGTAGAGACAGGGTTTCACTGCCTTGGCCAGGCTGGTCTCAAACTCCTGGCCTCATGTGATCGGCCTTCTTTAGCCTCCCGAAGTGCTGGGATTACAGGTGTGAGCCACCACACCCTGCTGACACCTGTTTTAATATCAATAGTTTATACTTAGCGTTTACTGTAGTCTCTACTCTCATTCAATCATCTTATATATATATTACCTTATTTAACACCCTAAAAAATAATTTTCCCATTTAGCTAAGTGATAGACCCAATAATCCAATTTGAGGTTATAATGGCATCCAGGGTCCTGTTCACTGTATGGCCTTATCACAGTCCTAGGTAACTCATAAATATTTGCTCATTTCCTAGGGAGTAAAGAAAGACATTATATCCCATTAAAGTGTAAGCTCAAAGAGATCTGAAGACATCAAACTGAAGAGACCTGGGATCTTACCTGTTTTTTTTCATCATTGTGTTGCCAATATAGCAGCTTTCTAATAGTTGTGAAATGAAGGAAGGTTGAAGAAAAAGGTTGCTTAGCTATAAGCTGGAAAAGGCAAGACTCACATTCACTTTCCTAGGTACTATAGGATAGAACTGAAGGCTATATACAGTAACAAATTACAGATAATACATGGGTAAATTTTATAGTAGCTGTTTTTTCCATTACACAGATGTGAGAGTTGGCTTCTAATTATTTTAAAGCTCTGGAAAGCAGTAGAGATGACACATCAGTGAGAGATTACAAAAGAACTGGCAGTTTGATCATTTCTAAAAATATGAAATTTCATATAATCATTATATTAGTGAACTCTCTGAACCACAATGTAAGTTTATATCATATATTCACCTCTCTTTTCACTTTACATATTCAACTTGATCATATGCACTGACCATATTCACTTTTTAAAGCCAAATACTCATAGGATCTAGTGATATATGAGCACTTAAAATTAAATCAATCAAAATATCTTCTAAGCACAATGGATTACATTTAAATGATTCTTGTCATATATATTTATTTGATATATATTTCATAGCCATTAGCAATGAAAAAGCAAAAAGCTTCTTGTTTAAATGAGTATTCCATTTCAGAAAGTAAAAGTTTGGTATTGCTTTCTTCAACTCATTTTAACTTTATCAAACATTAGTATACTTCTATAATGGTCTGACTATCCCTTATTCAAGTAAATTCAACAATTTAGGGATAACCAAGGAAAAGCAGCCATAGTACATACCTTGGTTAGGTGAATGACTCCTTTAGAAGTGACTGAACAACCCATGAAGCCTACATATTGAAGCTCAGGACAGTGTTCAGCAAATGCTTTCACCGACTGATCTGTCACCTAGGAAGAGACATGGATAAAGTTATTCAAGGTGATAGTTCAATGAATGTAAGGATCTGGCTCCTGAAAATCCCCTCGGCCCTGCCGTGCATCACTAGTATTTCCCTCTCTTAGATGGTTTGAGTTAGCATACAAACATGCTATAATATTCCCATATTTTTAAAAGTCCTCTCTTGACCCTACATCCAATTCTCATCACCCCATGTTTGTACACTTCTCCATAGAAAATTACTCAGTGATATTGACACTGGCTACCTCTACTTCTTTACCTTCTCCCCTCCCTCTGTCAAAATATATATATTTTTTATATATGTATATATACACATACACACACACACACACACACACACACACACACACACACACACATATATACATGCATTTGTTTGGTTGGGTTTTTTTTGGCTTTATTTTTATTTGTATTATTTTGAGACAGAGTCTCACTGTGTTGCCCAGGATGGAGTGTAGTGGCACAATCTCGGCTCACTACAATCTCTGCCTCTCAAGTTCAAGTGATTCTCCTGCCTCAGGCTCCCAAAGTAGCTGGGACTACAGGCATGCACCACCATGACCAGCTAATATTTTTTTTTTTTTGAGACAGAGTCTTGCCCTGTCGCCAGGCACCAGACTGGAGTGCAGTGGCACAATCTCGGCCCACTGCAACCTCTGCCACCCAGGTTCAAGCAATGCTCCTGTCACAGCCTCCCAAGTAGCTGGGACTATAGGTGCACACCACCACACCTAGCTAATTTTTGTATTTTTTAAGAGATGGGGGTTCACCATGTTGGCCAGGATGGTCTCGATCTCTTGACCTCGTGATCTGCCCTCTTTGGCCTCCCAAAGTGCTGGGATTACAGGTGTGAGCCACTGTGCCCGGTCTTTTTTTTTTTTTTTTTTTTTTTTTCTGTACTTTTAGTGAAGACAGGGTTTCACCATGTTGGCCAGGCTGGTCTCAAACTCCTGACCTTAAGTGATCCAGCCTCCTCGGCTTCCCAAAGTGCTGATTAGAGGTGCAAGCAAACACACCCAGCCAATATATATATTTTTATTGACATTTAATTCACTTACCATAAAATTTACCCTTTCAACGTGTACAGTTCAGTATATTCACAAGGTTATGCACCATTATCGATATCTAATTCCAGAACATGTTCACCACCCTCCAAAAACCCCATGCCCATTAACGGTCATTTCCCTATTTCCCACTGCCTCCAAGTCTGACAGTCTAGATTTTCCTATTCTAAACACCTTATATAAAAATAACTACACAATTTGTGATCATTTGTGACTAGCTTCTTTCACTTAGCATAATCTTCAAGGTTCATCTATGTTGTAACAGGTGTTGGAATTTCCTTACTTTTCAAGGCTGAAAATGCTCCATTGTATGGATATACTACATTTTTATGGGTTGAATTATGTCTTAATATTCCTATTTTGAAATCTTAACCCTCAGCACCTCACAATGTGATCTTATTTGGAAACAGGGCTGCTATAGTTGTAAGTAACTAAGTTAGAATGAAGTTGTACTGGAGTGGAGTGGGTTGCCAGTCCAACATAACTGGTGGAGCACAGATGCACACACAGGGAGAATGCCATGTGAAGACTAAGTTATGCAGCCACAAGCCAAGGAACACCAGATTGCCAAAAAAGTACCAGAAGTTAGGTGAGAGGCCTGGAACACATCCTTTCCCAGCACCTTCAGAAGGAACATGGCCCTGACAACACTTTGATCTTGAATTTCCAGGCCCTAGAACTGTGATACAATAAATTTCTATTGTTTAAGCCACTCAGTTTGTGGTACTTGGTTATAACATCCCTAGCAAGCTAATATACACATTAATTTCCACGGCCTCTTGATCTCACAGTAATCAAGTTTTTGTCCCTCTCAATCACTGTCACCATTCTATTAATTAAATGGTCAGTCTGAATTTTCATCCCAGCAACATCAACTGGAGAAGACTCCAGTTGATGAGTCTTCTGGAAACAATTACTTAAGTTGTTTCTTGTGCATCACACTATTCTAGCTTTCCTCCTTCCTTACTGTTGGCTCTTGGTCACTTGGTTGAGTCTATCTCATCTCAGTCCTCAGCTCATTTCTCTTTTACATCTCTTTTTTTTTTATGAGTCGGAGTTTCACTCGTTACCCAGGCTGGAGTGCAATGGCGCGATCTCGGCTCACGCAACCTCCGCCTCCTGGGTTCAGGCAATTCTCCTGCCTCAGCCTCCTGGGTAGCTGGGATTACAGGCACGTGCCACCATGCCCAGCTAATTTTTTGTATTTTTAGTAGAGAGAGGGTTTCACCATGTTGACCAGGATGGTCTCAATCTCTTGACCTCGTGATCCACCCACCTCGGCCTCCCAAAGTGCTGGGATTACAGCCTTGAGCCACCGCACCCGGCCTCTCTTTTCCATCTTACTTCATTCCCTAGTGAATAAAATCTAATCTCATGGCTCCTAAATAACTCTCCTAGACTCTCTCTGTCTCTGAGCACACTTTGATTTTCTTCATACTTATCACTACTGATCACATTACACACTTCCTCACATATTAGTTTGTCGGTCTTCCCCTTTGAAAATAACTCTTCTCTCCTTCTCCCCTAGAATAACGAACCATTCTGGTTTGCCTCAGAGAGTTTCAGTCTTAGCACTGAAAGTCCTACAACCCAGAAAACTACTTAGTTCCCCATCGGCACCTAGAATAATCCCAGGTACTTAGCAGAAAAAACTGAAAGAAGTAAATAAATTGTTTTTCCTTCTATGTACTCCATCATACTTTTTACTTCTACTTTATTTTATTTATTTTTAGACAGAGGGTATATTTGTATTATTTTAATACACTGATTTTTTAAATGTCATTCTACTAGTGGCTTTATTTTCTGATATAGTTCATGTGTTTTATGAAGACTTTTTTTAAAAAGTGGGAGGAGGCACATTTTTTACACCAGTGACTCAACTTTGATCTGTACCATGATTAATTTTCTATATCAACTTGACTATACCATGAGGTGCCCAAATATTTGGTTAAACATTATTCTGGGTATTTCTGTGAGAGTTTCTGAGTAATATTAACAAGTGAATCAGTAGACTGAGTGAAGCAGATTGCCTTCTTCAATGGAGAGAGACTTCATCCAGTCTGTCAAAGGCCTGAATAGAACAAAAAGTCAGAGTAAGGGAGAACTGATGCTCCCTCTGCCTATCTTCCAGGTAGGACATTAGTGTTCTCCTGCCTTTGACTAAGACTTGCACTGGAATTTTCACCATTGGCTCTCCCAGTTCTCAGGTCTTCAAACTTGGACTAGAATTTATACCATTAGTTTTTTTACTTCTCAGGCCTTCAGACTTGGACTGAGACTATACCACTGGCTCTCCTGGAACACCAGATTGCCAAATGGAGATCTTGGAACTTCTCAGTCTCCATAATCATGGAAACCAATTCCTAACATCAATCTCTAGAAAAGTATATCAACAGACAGATAGGCAATATCCTAATTGTTCTGTTTCTGTGGAGAACCCTGAATAAAACCTTGAGCATTATAATCCTGAGCTTTATTATATTAAAAACTCAGAGTTGAAAGGAGTAAGGCCCAAGGAACTGTATTTTCAGCAAGTTGCCAAGTGGCACATAAGCATGTGAAAGCATGAGTCCCCAGTGCTGCAAAGAAGTTACACTGACAGTGTTTGGTTTTTCTAAGCAGCTCTGCTTCACATGAATGGCAGAATAAAATTCCCTTTTTATCTCCCCACCTCCAAAAAATTTCCTTTTATAGAATTATCTTCTTGTAATTGTGCTTAAATATTCAAGGTTTCCCAAAGATGTAGCTTATAAAAGAAAGTCCAAATATTCTCCATCATATTCCTAATTTCAGATTCACTTTCTTCTCAGTCAAGATGAAATCAACAAGTTTAACGTCTTTGTTAGTTTTTCAAACAGCTGCAATTTACATCTCTTTGGCATTAGCTTTAGTATGGGTCACTCTTTTTGTATCTTCCTTATCTATGCTGAACAGATATTGGAAAAAGAGGTATGTGCATAGCATTAATGCTAAAACAATCATAAGAACATTTTCCTAAAATAATGAAACCAACAGCATCTATGGTACATGTGATAAAAGATTAATTCTCCCCTCAAAAGTAAAGTATGCTTAAGCATATTAAGACTAAGGGTGCCATTGATAAATTAAAAATAGACTTCCTGATACTTAGCATTCTAAAGGCATTATGTTAACAAAGAATATTTAAAGCACTAAAATCGCTGGAAGCTTCAATGAAATTCAATCACTATTTAAAACAAAAAGGGGTAACAGAGGTTAAGTACATGGTCAGTTGGTTAAACACCCTGCTCAATTTCAGTCTAACATTAAGTTTTCTCTATATCTATCTTCGAGGAGAGGAGAAGAACACAGATAAGGATTAAGGGCACAAGAAAACTCAGGTCCAAGAGGCCAGAGCATTCAGAGAGCAAAAAATGGGGTTTAAAAATGTGCTTCTTGGGTCTTTCTCTCTCAGCTCAAGCAATTAGAGTAAGATAGCTCAGAGGAACCTCTAACACCAACAGGGTCCTGGAAAGCAAAGCAAGAGTGTGTCGTGAGGATACAGAAACACTGTTAGTAGGCTTGGGTATGTTTCAGGAGACTAATAAAATGGCCTTGAAGATTTGGGTGGAATCCAGCTCCACTTCCCAAAGATAGATCAGTTAGGGATTTGGGGCAGAAAGTCTGGCAGAAACAGACTACAGATTACAGGAAGCAGGTACTGGTGGGTATCAGCTTCTCTGGGACCCTGGAGTCTGACTGCCTAGCTTCAAATCCCAGCTGGACCACTTAGTAGCTGTGTGATTTTGAACAAGTCATTTCTCCTCTCTATACATTTTGTTCATTCTATAATATAGAGAAAATTACAGTACCTACCACACAGGGTAAAATGTGAAGGTAAAATAAGATAATGCATGTAAAATGTTTTGAACAAAGTATGACACATTGTCATTAGTCAGTAGATTTTAACTATTATCATAATCATTCCAGGTTCCCCTTTCTTCTGTATTCTGATTACTAGGACTAAAGAGTTGAAATGTGTAAGAGATTATTCAAAAGGAGTGTAGTTAAAGCATTCTACTTTCTTCTCCTGGTTATCACAAGAGATCCTGATCTTAATTTGGGGGTCTTCAGTTATAACCTAAACTATGAGATGGCTGTGTGTAAGGAGACATAGGTGAAAGTTTGTTATTGACTCCCTATGTTGGAAAGAATCCCATTTTGTCAAGGCTCTTAACCTAGATGCACAATAAAATCACCAAACAAGATTTCTGATTTAATTTATTGGATAGAGCTCTACATCAAATAAAATTTTATTTTAAGAGCTCCCCAGGGGATTCTAATGAAAAAATTTTAATGCCTTCCATTGAAAGCATGGTTCTCATACCAGCAGCAATGACATCACTTTGGAATTTGTTAAAAATGCAAAATCTGTAGATTGCTTTTAGCAGTATGGTCATTTTCACAACATTAATTCTACCAATCTATAAGCATGGGATACTCCATTTAATTCCCACTGAAATACCACCAACATTCTTCACAGACTAGAAAAAAACAATCCTAAAATTCATATGGAACCAAAAAAGAGCCCGCATAGCCAAAGCAAGACTAAGCAAAAAGAACAAATCTGGGGTCATCACATTACGAGTTCAAACTATCCTATAGGGCCACAGTCACCAAAACAGTATGGTGCTGGTATAAAAACAGGCATATAGACCAACGGAACAGAACAGAGAACCCAGAAATAAACTCAAATACATATAGCCAAGTGATCTTAGACAAAGCCAACAAAAACATAAAGTGAAGAAAGGACACCCTATTCAACAAATGGTGCTGGGATAACTGGCTAGCCATTTGTAGGAGAATGAAACTGGATCCTCATCTCTCATCTTATAAAAAAAATCAACTCAAGATGGATCATGGACTTAAATCTAAGACCTGAAACTATAAAAATTCTAGAAGATAACATCAGAAAAACCATTCTAGACACTGAGTTAGGCAAAGACTTTATTACCAAGGACCCAAAGGCAAATGCAACAAAAAAAAAGATAAATAAGTGGGACTTAATTAAACTAAAGAGCTTCTGCACAACAAAAGGAACAGTCAGCAAAATAGACAGACAACCCAAAGAGTGGAAGAAAATCGTCACAATCTATGCATCTGACAAAGGACTAATATCTAGAACCTACAAACAACTCAAAAAATCAACAAGAAAAAACAATCCCATCAAAAAGTGGGCTAAGGTCATGAATAGTCAGTTCACAAAAGAGGATATTCAAATGGCCAGCAAATACATGAAAAAAATGCTCAATATCACTCATCATCAGGAAAATGCAAATCAAAACCACAATGCTTACTCCTGTAAGAATGGCCATAATCAAAAAATTAAAAAGTAATAGACGGTGGCATGGATGTGGTGAAAAGAGAACACTTCTACACTGCTAATGGGAATGTAAACTAGTAAAACCAATATGAAAACCAGTGTGGAGATTCCTTAAAGAACTAAAAGTAGAACTACCATTTGATCCAGCAATCCCACTACTGGGTATCTACCCACAGGAAAAGAAGTCACTATATGAAGAAGATACTTGCACATGCATGTTTATGCCAACACAATTTGCAATTGCAGAAATATGAAACCAGCCCAAATACTCATCAATCAACAAGAGGATAAAGACAGTGTGGTATATATACATGATGAAATACTACTCAGCCATAAAAATGAACGAATTAAGGGCATTCACAGTAACGTGAATGGGACTGAAGACTATTATTCTAAATGAAGTAATTCAGGAATGGAAAACCAAACATCACATGTTCTCACTCATGAGTGGGAACTAAGCTATGAGGATCCAAAGGCATAAGAACGATACAGTGAACTTTGGGGACTCTGAGGAAAGGGTAGGAGGTGGATGAGAGATAAAATACTACAAATTGGGTTCAGTGTATACTGCTCAGGTGATGGGTGCACCAAGATCTCACAAATCACCACTGAAGGACTCTGTCATGTAATGAAATGCCACCTGTTCCCCAGAAACCAATGGAAATATTTCTTCTTAAAGCAAAATCTAAAGGCATAAGAACAATAAAGTGAACTTTGGGGACCTGGGGGAAAGGTTAAGAGGGGGCAAGGGATAAAAGACTACAAATAGAGTGCAGTGTATACTGCTCAGGTGATGGGTGCACCAAAAACTCACAAATCACTACTAAAAAACTTACTCATGTAATCAAATACCACGTGTACTCCAATAACTTACAGTAAAAAAAAAATTTTTAAAGCAAAACAGTAGGTCCTGGCACAGACCTATTGAATCTTACTCAGCTTTTAGCAAAATCCTCAGGTGATTCTTATAAACCTTAAAGCCTGAGAAATACTGCTCATGAGATAAGGGACTATGTCATCTTCTTGCGGTGAGATGAAGCAAAAACTAAATGGCTATGTCATAACCCAAGCACTATGCATAATTTTTTAAACTGCTTTATTGAGGTACAATTTACATACCATAAATTAATTTTGAGTATAGTTCATCAAGTTTTAATAAGTTTACACAGTTATATAATCATCACCACAATCCAGTTTTGAACACTTTCATGACACCACCCCAAAAATTCCCTCTATCCTCTATGCTCATGTACAGTTAATCACAGCTGTCACCCACAGGCAACTACTGATCTGCTTCCTATCTCTATACTTTTGCCTTTTCTAGAAACTTCATATAAATAGAATTGTACGATAAGTAGTCTTTTGTCTCTAGCTTCTTTCACTAGTGTAATGTTCTGAGGTTTATCCATGTTATTCCATGTATCAATAGTAGTAGTAATGGCATGATTCACCATTACCCCTAGTGATCTACTAGCAAAATTTTTGCTTCCTGTTTTCATGACATTACATTCTGCTGGCCTAGAGGTCTTAGTTCTAGAAGAAGGAACTCTGCCACCAGGAGAAACAACAACGATTCCATTAAACTGGAAATTAAAATTACCATCTGAACACTCTGGGCTCCTCCTACCTTTAAGTCAACCGGCTAAGAAGGGAGTTATACTGTTGGCTGGGGTGACTGACCAGGACTATCAAGATGAAATCAGTCTACTACTCTATAACGGAGGTAGGAAGAGTACGCATGGAATACAGGAGATCTATTCAGGCATCTCTTAGTATTGCCATGCCCTGTGATTAAGGTAAATGGGAAACTACAACAGCCCAATCCAGGCAAGACTACAAATGATCCAGACCCCACAGGGATGAAGGATTGAGTCACTTCACCAGGAAAAAAAAACCACGACTTGCTGAGGTGCTTGTTGAAGGCAAAGGAAATACCCAATGGGCAGTAGAAGAAGGTAGTCATCAATACCAGCTGCAGAAATTAGGACTGTTAACTGTCATGAGTATTTCTTTATTCCTTCTTTTGTTAAAAACATGTATGTTCATGTATACAATTATAATAAGGAAATATCTTCATTTTATTTCCTTTTCTTTTATCATGAAACATAAGATTTATTGACTTCACATCAGCATTTAAGTATTGTTAACTTTATAAAATCGTATTTGGATTGGGAATTGGTGAGTTTCTGGTTGTATGAAGGATAACTGTATTATGTTAGGTGTAATTATGAACTTATTATTGTCTTTATTTGAAGATTATGTATCATCTCTGGAGATGTGTATGGGTTCAAGTTGACAAGGGTTAAGACTTGTGATGATTAATGCTGAATGTTGGCAGGGCGCGGTGGCTCAAGCCTGTAATCCCAGCACTTTGGGAGGCCGAGGCGGGTGGATCACGAGGTCAAGAGATCAAGACCATCCTGGTCAACATGGTGAAACCCCGTCTCTACTAAAAATACAAAAAATTAGCTGGGCATGGTGGCACGTGCCTGTAATCCCAGCTACTCAGGAGGCTGAGGCAGGAGAATTGCCTGAACCCAGGAGGTGGAGGTTGCGGTGAGCCGAGATCATGCCATTGCACTCCAACCTGGGTAACAAGAGCGAAACTCCATCTCAAAAAAAAAAAAGAAATACTGAATGTCAACTTGATTGATGGATGCAAAGTATTGATCCTGGGTGTGTCTGTGAGGCTGTTGCCAAAGGAGATGAACATTTGAGTCAGTGGGCTTGGAAAGGCAGACCCACCCTTACTCTGGTGGGCCCAATCTAATCAGCTGCCAGTGAAGATGAAGCAGGCAGAAAAACGTGAAGAGACAAGACAGGCCTACCCTCCCAGCCTACATCTTTCTCTCATGCTGGGTGCTTCCTACCCCCAGACATCAGACTCCAAGTTCTTCAGTTTTGGGATTTGAATTGGCTCTCCTTGCTCCTTGGCTTGTAGACAACCTATTGTGGGACCTTGTGATCATGTAAGTTAATACTTAATAAACTCCCATATATATATACTATTAGTCTGTCTCTCTAGGGATCCCTGACTAATACAGTAGTTTATTCATTTTATTACTGCATAGAATTCCACTGTATGGATATACTACGTCTTGTGTATCTATTCGCCAGTTGATAAATATTTGAACTGTTTCCAATTTGGGGCTTTGACAAATAATGCTGCTGTGATCATTCACATATAAGTACTGTATGGATATAAATTCTCATTTCTCTTGAGTAAATATCTAGGAGTAGAACTTGTGAGTCACACAAACGTATGTGTAATTTTTCACCCATTTTTAAAATTGGGCCATTTGTCTAATTAAGTTATAGGAGTTCTTTATATATTCTGAATACACACCCTTATCAGATATTTGTTTCACAGTTGTTTTCTTGCACTCTGTGCCTTGTCTTTAATTTTCTTAATGGTGTTCTTAGCTCTGACATTTAGGTCTATGATGTTCTCAGAGTTCATCTTTGTTTATGGTGTGAAATAAAGGCAAAGGTTCATCTGTGCATAGGTATATCCAATTTTGCCAGCACCATTTGTTGAAAAGACTACACACTATGGAGGAATTTCAAAGCTCCTGCCTGGAACACCTTGAAGAATCATACATACTCACAGGCTATGGGAAAACCAGGCAATAGGTGAGAATTAGTATGCAGACAGAAACGTGATTCAGGATTTGCAAAGAAGCATCGGAAAATTAGAGAACAATGAGATCAGCTTGCAAAGTAGATTTTGATCTTTCAGTCAGTCAATGCTATGATAGTGACTAAGAGAAAGATAACTCTCAGATTCAACTTGATTCGCATGGCAGAGGTAAAGAAAAATCATCTCCTTAAGTTGGCATTCTAAAAGCCAAGCTACACTTTTATAACTGCATGAAAAGAAAGTAGGCGCATTTAGTGTTAGACCAGGAAAAGCACTGGTGATAAGGAATGTCTATTGTACCAGACTCAAAAGGACCATTAAAAGCCTGAATAATATCAACATACATCAAGATCCTAGTAAAGCTTCAGTTTAGAAGTCTTAAGCTGCTAAACCTAAGGCAAATGAAAACCAGAGACCCAGGGTGCAAAAGGGAAAAGGAGGAGAATGTTGGTTCTCATAAGCTCTTGAGGGCTGCACTCAATCAGAAATCTTTTGATGGTAGATTCCTGTGAGATCAAATGTAGGGACAAAAGAGAAGTCCCTGCAGGAGGCAGAAATAATAGGCTTAGAAAATGCAGAGTTGGGGGACAACAGTAATAGCGACTGTGGCAGAAATGGCCATATATGACTAAGAAACTCTTGGCTAGAAGATTAAAGAAAAGACAGGCAGTACAGGGTCACCAATTTTGCTTGGAGAATTACCGTTTATAAATGTGATTTGGGACTGTGGATTACTCTACTTCTAAACTTGGAGATTCAGTTTCTAGGCAGCTCACACTCAGCTGAGATTTGGGTACTAGCAGCCACAGGGTTGGAGAGATAATAGGCAATAAAAATAGCTACATTGCCGGGCGCAGTGGCACACGCCTGTAATCCTATCACTTTGGGAGGCCAAGGCAGGCAGATCACGAGGTCAAGAGATTAAGACCATCCTGGCAACATGGTGAAACGCCATCTCTACTAAACATACAAAAATTAGCTGGGTGTGGTGACGCACACCTATAGCCCCAGCTACTCGGGAGGCCGTGGCAGGAGAATTGCTTGAATCCGGAAGGTGGAGTTTACAGTGAGCCGAGATCATGCCTCCGCACTCCAGCCTGGCACCTGGCAATGGGGCAAGACACTGTCTCAAAAACAAACAAACAAAAAAAAAGCTACATTTACTAAGGCCTTACCATGTGCCCAGCTAAGTTCTCTCTATCCATCATCTTGAGTCTCATAATAGTATTGAGAGGCATAATTATTCTCATTTAATAGGTGACTAAAATAAGCATATTAGAGATTGACTTCCTCCTCCAAATCAAACAAGTAGCAAGTGGCAAAACTGGGTTTTAAACATTGGTCTGTTAGGTTTTAAAACCTGTGCTTTTTATGTTACAGCAATTAGGCTATGATTCCTTTGACGGAACTAATCTCATTCAAATGCAAGAGTAAATTCAAGGCCTTCCTTTCACCTCCAGATAAGTAGAGTGGCAGAAATCAAGGCACAATGGGTCTACTTTCTAGGGAATTTTCTAAGAGAAGTATTACCACTTGATTACTGTTTTCATCTCCTGCAGATAGAATCGCTTTGGTACTGATGCTATGATAGTCTTATATATCCTGAGAACCCCTCCAAAAGATGGAAGCATAGTAGAGGGTCAGGGAAGTCTAATTCAGAGGTGTTGAAGAAGCTCCTTAATGGTAGTAAATTATAAAACCATAAAAGTAGTAACTGAAATCCAAGGAAGCAGTTTTATCTAGAAAGGATTAAAATTAACAAAGAAAAAAAAAAGTAAGGACAGGGAAAGCTTTTATGTAAATTACAAGATTCTAAATAAAAAGATGCAATGTAGTCTTATTTTAAGACCTGATGTTTTCATGGACTATGGGAAAAGAGATCTATCTTTATCAGAACAAAACTGATTCGAATAAGAGGAATTTTGTAATCTATGCCGAAAAGATATTTTAGGAATAATTGCTAGCATATCTGGGAAGGAAAGGAATTTGCAGTACTAATTCTAAAAAGGTGGAACAATCTTTGGACATTTTAATACTGCCAGCATTATAGAGTTATTCTGTGTAATCCTACATGCATATACCAAACAATATAACAGTATTTTTTGAATTTCATTAGAAACTAAAAAAAAAACAAAAAACTGTTTTCCCTAGATTTTGCCCCAGACAACTAATTCAGAGCCTGAAAATATGCACTTTTAATCCGTCTCTTAATGATTCTTTTGGAATAAATCCAGAAAGTCTCATGACTAAATCTAATAACAATGATTGTACAACAAAGGCCAGTATAATAATGGGTTATACTAGTATCTACAGTACTAGTACAAGATTATCAAAATGTATATTCAAGGCCATTTACAGCACTAGTATAACCCATTGTTACTGCCCATTTCTACTGCCCCCACCATGGTCAAAGACCATATGTCATTCTTTTCCTGGATATTTGGAATAACCTACACAAATGGACCTCCTTCTGCCATTCTTGATGCCACCAATCTATTTTCCACTCATCAAGTCAGAGTAATCTTTTAAGAAGCACAGATCAAATCATGTCAATCTGCTATTCAAAATTCTCCAGTGGTACTCATAAAATAAAATCCAAACTCCTTTCATAACCAATAAGGCCCTGCATGACCTGATCCTATCTCATCCAACTTATTTCATCCCACTATCCCCTCTCCTTGCTCACTTCGTGATCTCTCCATTTATCCTGTTCACTACTTTACTACTCTACCCCCTAGAGTTGAGTACAGCATCCCACATACAACAGAAGCTCCAGAAATCAAAATGAATAATTGAAGTACTGTTTTGATGCGTGTCAATGACTTGCTGGTCCAATACTATAGAAATGTATTTTTTAATGCCAAGAAAAACTGAACTATTGATTTTATTGGCTTCATGTGGCACACAGAAGTAGTAGCTAAGAATCAGATAAATGACATCACAAAACTAAGGACAGAATTTTCAAAGAAATCAACAGCAGTACTTTGACTCTTCAATATGTCTGAAGTAAACTGAAAAACCAATATGGGATTAGTTAGACATAGTGGCTCATGCATGTAGTCCCAGTTACTTGGGAAGCTGAGGTGGTAGAATCACTTGAGCCCAGAGTTCAAGTTTGCAGTTAGCTAGGATCATACCACTGCACTCCAGCCTGGATGACAGAGTGAGACCCTGTCTCTTAAAACAACAAACAGGTCGGCCAGGCGTGGTGGTTCACACCTGTAATCCAAGCACTTTGAAGCCAAGGCGGGTGGATCACCTGAGGTCAGGAGTTCAAAACCAGCCTGACCAACATGGTGAAACCCCGTCCTAAAAATAAACATAAATAAATTAATTAATTTAATTAAATAAAAATAAAAACAACAAACAGGCCGGTGTGGTGGCTCACGCCTATAATCCTACCACTTTGGGAGGCTGCAGCAGGGGGATCATTTGAGGCCAGGAGTTTGAAACCAGCCTGGCTAACATGGTGAAATTCTGTCTCTACTAAAAATACAAAACATTAGCTGGGTGTGGTGGAGGGGCGCTTGTAATTCCAGCTACTTGGGAGGCTGAGACAGGAGAATTGCTTGACCCTGGGAAGCAGAGGTTGCAGTGAGCAGAGATCATGCCATTGTACTCCAGCCTGGAAGACAGGGCAAGACTCAGGTCTCTAGCCTGGGTGACAGAGTGAGACTCCGTCTCAAAACAAACAAACAAACAAAAACAAAAAGCAAACAAACAGAAAACAATAACAATGTGAAAAAATTACCAGGGGTGAACAACTAATCTTACTCAAGACTTCAGGACCAATTCAAGACCTTCTTTCCACCCTCAATGAAAAAGGGCAAAACAAAGACCCACAGCATAGCAAGGCTACTTTCTGGGTTATTTTCCAGGGGAAATACCAATCTTTGATTAATTTTTTCATCTCTTGCAGGTCGAGTGGTCAGTGGGCTCATAGGGCACCCTCATCTTCTGAATGCAAAATAAAACCAGCATAAAGCAATTTCCCTAGGCTAGGCTCTGCCCTGACAAAACTTATACAGGAAGGGGAAATCATTTCCATTGTTCCAGTTCAGTGAGATTTACCAGTCTAGAACAGTCATACAGATTCTGGGCAGGAGCCTGTGGGACAATTTGGTTGTCTGACTATCCCCTCTGCCAGATAGTGGGTAGTAACAAAAGAGAACAATGGTGGCCATCAGGACAGGTTATTGATTTAGGGAAGTAAATTGGAGAATTTACTCCAATCCTGAACAACTACTTCAGTCCACTGAGTTGGCATTATCTTTGAAAATAATAAAGGCACATTTATACTGTGTTCAATGAAGGGTTTATTTCACTCAGGTCTCCTAAATCCCTCTAATTCAACAAATATACAAGCACCTACTATATGCACAACACTTCATGTTAAGTGCTGATGCTGTATGAAGATGAGGTAGTGTCTGCCTCCAAGAGGAAAGGTAATAGGTTGTGATGTGAACAGGCCTAGCTCCTATAACTACCAGTGAGATCTCTGGGAATATTTTAATCTGTAGACTGCATCCCAGCTCAGTTCCCCCAAGGACTTCTGACTAGATCTGAAAGCAAGTTTAAAGAGAGAACAAGGTTATGGGACACCGAACACCAGCAGAATGGTTGTGACTTTATACTGAAGGAGGCTATTTTATTAGTAATATAGAAACATATGAGCTTAATGGACTTTAATATCCCCTTGAGTTCCAACAGACTGCAGGTCCATGACTGATGGAGTCATTCATTAAACACTTTAAGGGCAGGGTAATAAAGACAAAGTTGCACTTTAAAGTCCAATAAGTATATACAAGACCAACTAAAGGGATATTTTGGCCTCAAGGAGGCCAGGAGGCTATGGATAAAATAAACCCCATGTACCCAGAGGACAATAGTATACCACATCCAGGGGGCCTCAGTTAGGCTTAACCACATGCCAGTGTCACTAACCATCCATATCTGATGCTGTACAAAGAGTATATGAAGTACTGTGATGACAGAAATACCAAATGAAAGAAATTTATTTAAATTTCCTATTAGGGGCTTTAAAAATGGAATGCAAGGAAATTTTTCCATTTGTTTACTCAAGTCTTCAAAATCCATGTGAAAATTATATCTTTTACAGGGTACAGTATGTATACCTACTATTAATGCACCAAGAAGCCTTCTTATTTGAAATAGAAATACAAAAACAGAAAACAAACTGGCACTTGTCACATAAAAGGAAACAGATAAATATGGTGAAAAAATACTTGGTATGGATTCACTTTATAAATCATTTCAAAAAGACTTTCATCATTGTGCTTTTCATTTAATAAAAACTTCATATCTAGTAAATTTTTAAAATAAATCTAAAAGATTATTTAAAGTACTTTTCTTTCAAACCACAGTCAGGCAACAATATTTACAGAGCACATGTTATGTGCTAAGTACTTTGCTATATACAATGATTGAGAAAGGCAGGCAGCCCTCTTGGAACTTACAATCTAGTAAGAAGGGCACAAGTTAAACATCTATTTCAAGTATGGTTACTATATTAATATAGTCATTTGCATTAGTCAATGAATTGTGACTTTTTAATTTTTATTTACTTATTTTTGGGGAACAGGGTCTCGCTCTGTCACCCAGGCTGAAGTGCAGTGGTACAATCATGGCTTACTGCAGCCTTCACTTCCCAGGCTCCAGTAATCCTCCCACCTCAGCCTTCCCAGTAGCTTGGACCCAGGCATGAGCCACCATGCCAGGCTAATTTTCTTTTTTTTTTTTTTTTTTTTGTATTTTTTTTAGAGACAGGGTTTCACCATGTTGCCCAGGCTGGTCTCAAACTCCTAAGCTCAAGCAATCCAACTGCCTCAGCCTCCCAAAGTTCCGGGAGCTATTGCGCCCAGCCAAACTGTTATTTTCTATATAAGCCATAATTCCACATGTGGTTAATGTGGAAATGAGCCAAACACATTACTAAAAATTATAGTAATTAGTACAAATATTTTTCTCAAATATTTTGTTTTAATTACATGACTGATATCATTTCAGTAGAGAGCTATAACAAATACTACTTTTTAAATAAATATTGCTTTTACATATCATGAGAAAAACAAGATTTAAGAACCTACATGTGCTAACATAATTTTGACATTTTTTTTTAGAGACAGTGCCACACTCTGTCACCCAGGCTGCAGTACAGTAGCACGATCATATCTCACCGTAGGAGGCAAAGCAAGATGGCTGAGCAGAACCTGCCTCCAGTTATCCTCCCTGCAGAAACACCAAACTGAACAACTATCCACATAAAAAAGCACCTTTGTAAGAAACAAAACTCAGGTGAGTGATCAGAATACCTGATTTTAACTTCATATCATTGAAAGAGGCACTAAAGACAGTTGAAAAGATACTCTTGAATTGTTACCACCACCCCTCCACCATTCCCTGGCAGCAGCCACGTGGCACAGAGAGAATCTGTGTGCTTGGGGAAGGGACAGTGCAGTGACTCTGTGACCCTGCATCTGAACTCAGTGCTGCCCTGTCACCGTGGAAAGCAATACCAGGCAGAACTACGCTGGCGCCCATGGAGGGAGCATTTTATACCAGCCCTAGCCAGAGAGGAATTCCCATCCCACCAGTCAAAACCTTAGCTTTGGCAAGCCTGCCACTTTGGGCTAAAGTGCTCTCAAGTTCTAAATAAACTTGAAAGGCAGTCTAGGTCACAAAGAATGCAATTCCTAAGTAAGTCCTGTGCTGGGCTCAGAGCCAGTGAAGTTGAGGTGCACATGACGCAGTGAGATATCAGTTGTGGTGAGGGGGGCCAAGGGAGTGCTTGCACCACCCCTTCCTGAACCGTAGGCAGCACAGCTCACAGCTCCAGGAGAGACTCCTTCCTTCTGCTAGAAGACAGGGAAGAGTAAAGAAGACTTTGTCTTGCAATTTGAGTACTGGCTCAGTCACAGTGAGGTAGGGCAGTAGGCAGAGTCCTGAGGCCCACATTCTAGAACCTAGCTCCAGGAAAACATTTCTAGATACACTTTAAGGCACAAAAGAACCTGCCATCTTGAAGGGAAGGACCTAGGCCTGGAAGAATTCATCATCTTCTGATAAAAAGAGCCCTCGGGGCCTGAATAATCGAAGCAGAACTCAGGAACTGCTTGCCATGGGCCTTGAGTGAGACTCAGAGATGTGCTGGCTTCATGGTGACTCAGAGCATTCCTAGCTGTTGTGCCTACAGGGAAAGAACTCCTTCTGCTTGAGAAAAGAAAACAGAAGACTAAAGAGGACTTTATCTTGCAGCTTAGGTACCAGCTGGGCCACAGTTGGGTAGAACAACAACTAGGCTATTGGCAACCCTGATTCCAGGTGTTGGCTCTTGGATTTCTATAACTACCCTGGGCCAGAGAGAAGCCAACTGCCCTGAAGGGTGAGTCCCAGGCCTGGCAGCACTCATCCCAAGCTGACTAAAAAGCCCTTGGTCCTTGAATGAACATCGATGGTAGCCAGGCAGTACTCTCTGTGGGCCTGTGGTAGTGGTGGCCAGGAGAAGAGACTCCTCTCTTGTGGAAAGGGGTGGGAAGAGTGGGAAAAACTTTTACTTGTGGCTTGGGTACCAGCTCAACCACAGCAGAATAGAATACAAGTAGATTCCTAAGGTTTCTGATTCCAGGTCCTGGTCCCCAGATGTCATTCTTTGGATATGCCCAGGACCATGGGGAATTTGCCACCCTGAAGGGAAGGACACAAGCCTGGATGGCTTGACCATCTACTGATTGCAGAGTACTAGGGCCTTGAATGAATATAGGCAGTAGCCAGATAGTGAATATACTGCAGCCCCTAGGCAAGACCCAGTGCTATTCTGGTTCAGGTCTGACGCAGCACAGTCCCACTGGTAGTGGTCACAGGGTGCTTGTGTCACTCCACACCCAGCTCCAGGTACAGCTCAGCACAGGGTGGGAGAGCGGGGAGGGAGGGAGGGAAGGGGAGAGAGATAGAGAGAGAGAGACTGACTCCCTTTGTTTGGGAGAAAGTTAAGAGAAGAGTTTCTGCCTGGTAATTCACAGAATTCTTCCAGATATTATCCAAGACCACCAAGGTAGTACCTCTATGCAAGAGCCATAGCATTACTGGAAAGCCTTCCCAAGAAGGATAGGACGAACAAGCTCAAACTGAAAACACTATAATAAATACCTCTGTAATGCCTAGACACCAGTGAACTTTCATAAGCATCCAAAAGACCATCAGGAAAACAAGACCTTACCAAACTAAATAAGACATCAGTGATCAATCATTAAGGGATAGAGATACATGACCTTTCAAAGGGAATTCAAAATAGCTATTTTAAGGAAACTCAATGAAATTCAAAATAACACAGAGAAGGAATTTAGAATCCTATCAGATAAGTTTAACAAAGAGACTAAAATATATATTTTTTTAAATCAAGCAGAAATTCTGGAGCTGAAAAATGCAACTGGCATACTTGAAGAATGATCTGAGTCTCTTATCTGAATTGATGGAGCAGAAGAAAGAATCAGTAAGCTTGAAGACAGGCTATTTGAAAATATATAGTCAGAGGAAACAAAGGAAAAAAGAATAAAACATGCTTACAAGATTTAGAAAACAGCCTCGAAAGGGCAAATCTAGGAGTTATTGCTTTTAAAAGAAGCAGAGAGAGAGAGCAGTAGAAAGTTTATTCAAAGGGATGATAACAGAATTTCTCAAACCTAGAGAAAGATAACAATATTCAAGCAAAAAAAGGTTACAGAACACGAAGCAGATTTAACCCAAAGAAGAACTACCTCAATGAACAAGACATTTAATAATCAAATTCACAAGGTCAAAGATAAAGAAAGGCTCCTAAAAGCTACAAAATAAAAATAAAAACAAAAACAAGTAACATACAATGGAGCTCTGATACGTCCAGAGCAGACTTTTCAGTGGAAACCTTATAGGCCAGGAAAGAGTGGCATGATATATTTAAAATATTGAAGAAAAAAAAATTTTATCCTAGAATAGTCTATCTAACAAAAAATATCCTTTGAACATGAAGGAGAAATAAAGACTTTCCCAGACAAACAAAACCTGAGGGATTTCATCAACACTAGATTTGTCCTACAAGAAATGCTAAAGAGAGTTATCAGTCTGAAAGAGAAGGATGCTAATGAGCAATAAGACATACACTCACTGGTCATAGTAAGTACACAGAAAAACACAGAATATCATAATATGGTAATTGTGGTGTGTAAACTACTCATATCTTGAGTGGAAAGACTAAAATATAAACTGATCAATAATAATAACTATAACAACTTTTCAAGACATAGATAGTACAATAAGATATGAATAGCTCACTGTAACCTGGAACTTCTGGACTCCAGCAATCCTCCTGCCTCAGCCTCCCAAGTAGCTAGGACTAAAGGCAGGTGCCATCATGCCTGGCTAGTGGTTCTTGTTGTTGTTGTAGAGACAAGTTTTTGCTATGTTGCCCAGATTGGCGTCAAAGTCCTGGTCTCAAGTAATCCTCCCACCTCAGCCTCCTCAAGTGCTGGAATTGTAGGTGTGAGGCACTGTGCCTGGCGTATAACTCTGAATTTAAGTTACCCCTATGTAATTATTTCATCAAGCAACTAGAAGAACAAAGAAGTGAAATATTTTAGCTTTTAATTATAAAAGATTTCAAAAACAAAAAATGAAAGTTGACAAAAATACTAAAATAAACCTCCATTTAACAATCTTCTAGCTTCAACAATTTCAATTCATGGCTCATTTTTTTTTTTATGGTCAGCTTCATCTACCTCCAAAATATATTTAATTATTTCAATGTATCTATGAAAGATAAGTCCCCTTAAAAATCATAACCATAATACCCATATATTTAAAAAACAATTCAGCAAAAATGGTCATGTGAAACTTAGTATGAAAAATGAACTAAGAATAGTTTTATGCAGCTAATAATACACCGAATGATTTTTAAATCTTATTAAAATTTTACCACAACTTTATGATAACTGATCCTTTGTCAACAACGGCATTGGAATTCATAACTAATCATTTTCTAAATATTTAAAACTCTATTAGCACCCAATGAGAATCTGATAATTTGATTATTTGAACTTCCCTGATTTTTGTTCATTCTATCTTGCCTAGTACTGTATTTGGAAAAGTCAGAGTGGCTGACAAAAAGAGATTGATAAGTTATGTGTTAAAGTATTGTGAAAGAGAAAGACATTGGTCTAAAACTAATGACACAGAGATTTGTCCCTATTAAAAAGACCAACAATAAGTTAAGCATGACTTAACCACTTTCCTTCAATTTACTGACCAAATTTCTTTGACTAATACTGCTTTCATTTATTGAAATTTAATACTGAGATAATTCAAATGAAACAGAAGAATTATTCTCTGACTGTTCCATCTTTAATTCATGAAAAAGGTAATTCAAAATGTAACCTACTAATGTAACAACCATAGGTGTGTATAGCAGTAATGTTTACAAAGTACTTTCTGTCACACACATACATTTGCACATTAGCTTACTGAGATCAACAGGCAGGTGCAATTTCAGTTTTACAAATGAAGAAAGAGAGAAGTTAAGCAATCTTCCAAAGATTGTACGTTAGCCCAGTACGTATTTCATTTAAAAACAGCTAGTCATTTGGTAGTATTTTAATTCTCTGAAAGTAATGAAATCCTCTTCCATTTTGTCAAACTTTATTTCATTTCTAAATAAGATATTTAAATTAACAGATAAGGTTAAAGACTAAAAAAGAAATGTACAACAGTATTGCTAAAGGCTAAATTAACCCCACTATACAGATCACTTACCAAAAGTTGATGATGTGAATATATCATGTGTTACATATGAAAACAGAAAAAACAGAAATAGTATATACAATTTGAAGTCTGAATCCTCTAATCATAAAGGATGAGATGAACTTACGTCTTAGATGGGTAACATACAAAACAGTGGAGGAGCTCTGAGCAGTGGCAGAGCTAGATAGTATTTCAAGAGGCATGCTAAAATTCACAAAACAAGGGAAAAGCCAGCTATGATAAAGGCAATGTATTTAGATTTTCAAACTGTCTGTGGTCTTTTTCTTACTAACATAACTTTGCTTTCTGTGTTTTTATTCTTCAACCTCATCTTAAATACCTTTTCCTCTCCATGCTGTTTGTTGTCCTCACCCCTTTCCTGCATTTCCATTTGTCACCTTACCTCCTTTTACTAGTTCTCTTTCCTCCTATTTCTTCTGAATCCTTTTGCCCATTGTCATACCCTTTCTTAACTGACTGGTCATAATATGGAATGAAATCATAAATCTTATATTAATTTAAAATCAATAATATTAAACTTTAATTTATCTCAAGAGAAAATTAAAGTTTATGCAACCCTATGAAATCACTGGAATGTGTGTCTAGGTTGCAATCCAGCTTGACTTCTTACTAGCTATGTGACCTTGAGGAAGTTATTTCTGAAAAGTGTAAAAATGAGATACCAACCTAAGGCGGTTCTTGTGACAGTTCCTTCAGAAGACCTGTGGGCTGTGCATATACAATACAATGTGCTTAACAAGGGCTAGCCACTATTCAACATATAAATACTTCCTTTCTCCACTTATATGGAGCTGACATTTTGAATAGTATTGTACACTAACTTTTATTTCTATCATTGTACTAGATAGAATATAAATCATTTAATGAAAAACTTCATTACGGTATGCTGCACCTAAACTCTCCAAACCATTAGAAATAGAAATGAAAACAATACACAAACTGTTCTATTCTATACTTAATCACCAGGCTGAAGTTACATATTGGGGGAAAAAAATGCAAGTTAAACAAAACTTCCAGTTAGGAAAATATCAGTAACAAGTTCAACTGTATATAACAGGTTTACCTGTCCTTTGTAATATATTTAAAATTACAGGTAATTTTTAAAAGTTTCCAAATAACTGTTTGATACTTGAATATGGCAGCATATTCTACTGTTGTTAAAGTCTCTGGAAAGCACAACAATGTGTATATACTCAAAATTAGGCTTTGTAATGGTCTTAAGGATATGAAGTCTTGAGTAATAAGTAAAACAGTGAAATTTCTTATTGGTAACGAAAATACATCAAGAAAGTTTCCACTAAGGTATTTCACTTATATACATATGAATAGACTTGATTTAAATATACAATATTCCATAACAACAAAGAACATACCCATCCCTGGAAGTCTGATAGACAATATGCAAAAAGAAAATGCACAAGAGCAAGAGCATGACCTTCAAAAAGTCACCTGTGTTTGTGAAAATATTTCAGACTAGACTTTAATATTTTAACAGGAGAAAACGCTTCCCAAGATGAATAAAATCTAACCAAGGTTTAAAGCCCTAATAATCTGTGTTTTAATCATAAATGAAAGACAATAATTACTTGTGAAAAAAAGAAAACAAACACCCTGATGTATGAATATAGAACATTTCTTACATATTCATGTTAACATTCTTTAAACAAGAAAACCTATCATCAAAAAACAAAATCTAAAATTAGGTTATACATTTTTCATCATGTCAGACAAATAAATTCACAGCTCACTACATGTTCTTTCTTACATTTCAAACAGCTTATAAAATCCCACCTTCTTTAAATAAGGTTCTCCAATAATGGGAAATAAGATGGAGAATCCACCATCCATCCTAACCCAGCCCTCTTGGTACAAACACTTAACCTCTACAAAGGAAGCTATGCTAGTAACAGGAAAGCAAAGAAGACATTTTCTTGGTCACTTTTGGCAGACAGAAAAAAGCAAGTATATTATACAAATCTGTTTAACTTTTTTAAATTAGAAGTTCAGAAAGGGCAGACCTCACATTGTACAACACCAAGACACAGATTCACCTCTCCAAGTAGAGGGGTCAAAGGAAGTTTTGGGGTATTTTCATAATAACTCTTCTACTCAAGTCCAAGTTAACAAGTATCAGTAGCACAGGGCCTGACAGAAAGTAAGTACTCAATAAACGTTTATTGAACACATGAATGAGTTAAATCAATCCAGTGCTTTTATTTGGACCCCAATGCCTCACAATGTCTGTCTCTCCCATGCACAGTTTCTTCAGTTTCTGGCCCTTTCCCTCATTCAACCTCTTGTACTTGATTTTAATTCCTATATTTATTTCTAACTACAAAACCTACATATTTCTAACCACATATCCTGATAACTACAGGAATTAAAATCAAGTACAAGAAGTTGGATGAGGAAGAGGTGCCATATACCTTGACTCTTTCTTTACTCTCCAAGTATACATCTCTCCCTTCTCCTCATATTTTCCAAATATACACATTAGAAATTGTCAAACACAAGAGGCCGGGTATGGTGACTCACAACTGTAATCCCAACACTTTGGGAGGCCGAGGTGGGAGAATCAGTTGAGCCCAAGAATTCAAGACCAGCCTGGGCAACATAGTGAGACCCGTCTCAAAAATAAATAAGCAAATAAGCAAGCAAGCTGGGCATGGTTGTGCATACCTATAGCCCCAGGTGCTCAGGAGTCTGAGGCGGAAGGATCACTTGAGCTCAGAAGGTTGAGGCTACAGTAAGCCATGATCATTTCATTGCACTCCAGCCTAGCTGACCCTATCTCAAAAAAAAAAAAAAAAGAGAAAAAAAAATAAAAAGAAACTGGCAAACATGATGTGTATAGGCACATATACAAAAAGAAATGGGCAGACAACAGTTTCTATAACTTCAAATGATTAAGACTTGCATCCAGAGTCTAAAGGAATGAATTTGAATCACTCATTTCTCAACCCACCAGCCACATACTTAACCTCTCCTAACCATAATAATTTCATTGTAAACAGAATTGCCATAGTGCATTTCTCATTGAGTTGTAAGAACTAATGGAGATATGCAAGTAAAGAATTCACATAATATAAGCTCGGTCAAATTGTTTTAAAATAAATCAGTTAATCTGGCAAAAGTTAGAAAAGATTGTATGTTAATCTGGAGGAAATAACTAAATTTTCAGAATTTCATTTAAGAAACAAAAGTATCAAGAAAAGCATATCTTTGCTCAATAACGTATTTGGATTTGTTTTGTTGAGGAGACTCAGTCTCTTTGAAATACTGAGTAATTTGTACTTACCTAACATTGTGGAATCCACTATATCCAGAGTATGCATGAGTAAAGTGACGGCCTGACTGGGAGTAGATATTAAATTTAATTCAAATCATAAATGTTCACCACCAACTATGTAATAATGCACACTTTCAAAAAATAAAGGCACTGTCTAGTATGTCTGTGTTTGCAATAGTGGTGATGGTGGGATAATGTGCACAAATATCCATAATAACATGAGATAAATGTTAAAACAATTATGCAAAAATTGCCCTGGCTTCAAAGAAGAGAAAGCATTTTAGCTAAGAACAGCTAAAAACTCTGGACGTTATTTGTAAAACAAACACATGAAGACTCTGATTCTTTGGCTAGAAAGAGCAGTATTTCCTTGGGGCTTTTTTATTTGTACTCATTGGTGTTTCTGGGTTATCTGCTAATTTAGCACCTAGTCTGCAATATATGAAGCAAAAAGAAAATCCAGATAATTCATTGTTCTGTTGCTTTTCTGGTTCCTAGGAAAATCGCAACTTAAGAAAAGACAATCAAGAGAGAACAAAGATTTTAGAATTATTTGACAAAAATTGTAAATCAACCATCATAAAAATGCTTTAACAATTTGATATACTTGAAGCAAACGAACAGAAAGTCTCAGTAAATAAGTAGATGATATAAAGAAGAACCAAATGGAAGTTTTTGAACTAAAAAACATAATACATAACCAAAATGAAAAAGCCACTGGATATCTCAACAGCAGAATGAAGATGACAGAGAAAAGAGTCAGTGAATCTGAAGATAGTATAAAAAGAACCCAGTCTGAAAAACAGAGAGAAAATGACTGAAATAAAAGAACATAACCTTAGACACCTATGTGACTATGACAGAAAATTTAACATTCATGTTATCAGAATTCCAGAAAGAAGGGAGAAAGAATATAGGACTAAAATAGTATTTAAAGAAATAATGGCAGAAATTTCCCCAAATTTGTTAAAAGACATAAACCAACAAATTCAAGATGAGTGAATGTCAAAAATGAAACACCCAAAGAAATACAAGTCAGGACATATCATAACCAAATTCCTAAAAACTAAAGACAAAAATAATCTTGAAAGCAGTAAGGATCTAATTAAACTCCAGAGCTTCTGCACAACAAAAGAAACAATCATTAGAGTGAGCCAGCAACCAAAAGAATGGGAAAAAATTTTTGTAATCTACCCATCTGAAAAAGGACTTATATCCAAAATCTACAGAGAACTAAAACAGATTTACAAGAAAAAAATGAACAAACCCATTCAAAAGTGGGCAAAGGATATGAACAGACACTTTTCAAAAGAAGACATATATGAGGCCAACAAACATGAAAAAATGCTCATCATCACCAGTCATTAAAGAAATGCAAATCAAAACCACATTGAGATACCATCTCAAGCCAGTTAGAATGGCGATCATTAAAAAATCTGGAGACAACAGATCCTGGAGAGGATGTAGAGAAATAGGAACACTTTTACACTGTTGGTGGGAGTGTAAATTAGTTCAACCATTGTGGAAGACAGTGTGGCAATTCCTAAAGGACCTAGAAATAGAAATTCCATTTGATCCAGCAATCCCATTACTGGGTATATATCCAAAGGATTATAAATCGTTCTATTATAAGGACACATGCACACGTATGTTCATTGCAGCATTGTTTACAATAGCAAAGACTTGGAACCAACCCAAATGCCCACTGATGATAGACTGGATAGGGAAAATGTGGCACATATACACCATGGAATACTATGCAGCCATAAACAATGATGAGTTCGTGTCCTTTGTAAGGACACGGATGAACCTGGAAACCATCATTCTCAGCAAACTGACACAGGAACAGAGAATCAAGAATCTCTGGAACAAGAATCTCAATCACAGGTGGGTGTTGAACAATGAGAACACATTGACTCAGGGAGGGGAGCATCACACACTGAGGTCTGTGGGGGAGAAACAGGGGAGGGATAGTGGGGGGTGGGGAGTTGGGAAGGATAACATGGGGAGAAATGCCAGATATAGGTGATGGGGATGGAGGCAACAAACCACCTTGCCATGTATGTACCTATGCAACAATCCTGCATGTTCTTTACATGTACCTCAGAACCTAAAATGCAGTAATATATATATTATATATATTAATATATATAATTATATATATACATTATATATAACATATATTAAAATATATAATATATACGTTATATTTATATATATTATATTTATATATAATATATAACGTATATATATATATATAAAGAAAGAAAGCAGTAAGATCTCTCTACAACTAAAACTGAAAACACAATCTGAATGACATCAGATTTCTCATCAGAAACCATGGAAGCCAAATGGTAGTGGGGCAATATTTTTCCAGTGCCACAAGAAAAGAAATGTCAAGCCAGAGTTCTATATCCAGAAAAAAAATATCCTTCAGGAATAAATAGGAAGTTAAAACATTCATAGATAAGAAAAACTTACAGAATTTTTTTCCCAGCAGCCCTATCTTAAAGGTATAAGAGACAGTTCATGAAATGAAATTCCAATGATTAAAGAAGGAATCTTGAAACATCAGGAAGAAGCAGCAACAGGAGAAGTAAAAATATGGATTAATACAATAGACTTTCTCTCTTCTCTGGAGTTTTCTAAATTATGTTTGACATCAAGACACTTAAGCCAGTCCAGGATGAGAAAAGTTCAAAGCCAGATTCAACCCAGAGTTAATGCTCCTTTTACCATTTTTTCCCTTTTTCACCAGAAAATAGGTACACTAATCATTCCTTGGCCTAGAGACCGGTCTAACCCTCTGATTCTGCACCACCATGACTAGACATGCCTTACCCTGCTGGGAAGGGTATCAGACAGCTAGGAATATATCTGACTGATATAAGAGTTTTGCACATGATTTTTAAACATGAGAGGAGCAATATATTAAAACTGAAGGTTCATTCTATTTATTATCTGGTCAAAAAAATATACTGCCTTATTCTATACCAAGATATTAATATATAGAAACATCTCTAGTCAGTATTACAAACAGCATCATGTACTTTGTGACAAATTAAGTTTAACTCTACATTTAACTTATTCAAATAGTAAAGCTTGTTTCTCTGCAATTTGAAAAGCCATACCCTGTATACAAGTACAACCTACGCTGTAACAAAAAGGGAGTTTTGCACCTCAGCCTTCAGGAATGTTATCTACTGTGCTTGGCCTCGGTTCATATTCCACTGCCCCAAGCACGATGCCATAAGAAGTAGTAGAGAGTCAAGAACTACAAAACATTACCGACATATATTTTCTGGAACATGCTAGTAGAGGTCACCTAACCACAATTAGATATATTCTTGTACTAACAAAATATGAATACAAGGAAAGTCGGCTGGGGACCACCACATTAGGGCAGAGAAACTAACTCTTCTTTCCTTTATCCAAAAGTAAACAGCCACAAATGAAGAGATTGTAAAAATAGTCAGAAGGAGCTGACAGCTCTCCTACATTAGGAAACACTTCTGGCATGCAACAAAAAAGTGACCTTATTATTTTTTTAAGAACTGTTTCATATCCAAGAGCCCATATAAATCTCTTCAAAGGTTTTTAAAAGGTTTAAAAGCCAGGAAATTTAGATGTTTCAGTACCATTAATTCTAACCTTGGCACTGCAGCTGCTACCAATCAATTTTTTCCTTTTAGAAAGAATGCATAATTTTGATGAATGCTACAGCAAATTACACACTAAAAACATAATTTTTCATATGAATGGGGACAATGTCTTTTGGCACGCTTGTCATCACAATATAGCTGCTAATCTTCAAATACAGTTATTAACAACTTCAGAAAATCATTTAGAAGACCAATTCTCCTTTTTAAGGTCAATGATTACCACAGTTAATGACCAATTGGCTTTAGCCCTTAATGTTCTGACCTTTACATCATTTTTTAAACTAACAAGGCAATAAATAATTATTAATAATGACCTATTTTGAAGGATTTTTTCAGTGACCATCTATGCTCACTGAAAACATAATTGTATTGTGTTTTATATAATCACTTGCTGATTTTTGCTTTTCTTGTTGCAGCTAGTAGTATTTTATAATTAATAAAGGAATAAGAATAGAAAATGAAGAGATAGAAATTCTGACACAAACTCTAGCAGCATTTAAAAAACAAGTACAGTAAAACATGTATTGGGTTAAAAAATATAAAGTGCTAAAAGGTACAAAATGAAAAGTAAAAGCCATCTTTCTCTTACTTACATTCTCCAAAAGCAAACACTGCTATGTTTCTTGGAATTGCTTATAAATTGTTTAATGCAAATGCTCATGTATAGTATCTATACTTGTTTATTTTTCCTTTTGATTTTATATAATAGTTTCAAATGTGACATATTGTTTGCATTTTTTTTACCTAAAATATCTTGGAGCTATTAAAATATGTTGGAGAACCTTGCACATCGGCATGCATAGATCTATCTCATTTATTTAATAGCTATGCAGTATTCTATCAGATGAAAATACAAATTTATATTGATGAATATCTATTTCCTGTTTTTATTTGTTTTGTTATTGCAAAAAAAAATACTTCAACAAACATCCTTGTAGATATACTTTGAAAAACTTGTACCAATTATCTGCAATAATTCCTTGCAGTCCAACTTTCAGGTTAAAAAAAATGGACCTTTTTAATTGTGACATATTCATTTATACTGTCTTCCAGAAAAACTGCACTGATTGATACCAGCCATTGAAAAGAGTGTCTCTTGCTTCATGCACTTGCCACCACCAGAAATTATCAAACTTATTTTTGCCAACCTGCAGAGTAAAAAAAAATCTCAATGATGTCTTCGCTTGGAGTTCCTTCATTATTAAGGGTGTAAACATTCCCATATATTTATTTTTAGTCATTATTATTTTCATTATTAAGGGTGTAAACATTCCCATATATTTATTTTTAGTTATTATTATTTTCTTATGTAGATAGAGCAGGAAAATTAAGCTTGTTCCCTTTCATTTAGGGCCTTAAAGATAAGACCCAAATGCTATTGTCCTCTTATCACATGAATCAAATAACAGTTTAATAGAAATCTTCCTATAGCCAGACTTCATTATTAGGACACAATCTAATGTCTGGTTTCAAAATTCATAAAATTTCCTGAAACAGAGCCAAGAGAAGTTGGCAACACTATAGGACAAGCAGGTTTCAAACAGAAGAATGTATACTGTAAACATGGCATGTAGTAGCTTTCCTTTAGCTAGAATCACAATTTGCTACCCTGTTATACATAACACATATTTCCCCACATTATGTAAACTCTTTGTGAAGCTCAATAATATTCCATCAATCCTATATAAATTGTGTTTTATAGGTTTGTGTTCTTTATATACATAATATGTTGTATAGTCCTTCTACGATTGGCTTTTATCTTTTCATTCAATATTATGTGACTAAGATATACACATATTCATTGACACATATAGACATATTCCATTAATTTTAACCACTTCACATTATTTAATATAGAGTGATTTATCAATTCTCTTATTAATTTTAGTACAATGATACAATGAACATTCTTGCACATGTCTCTTTGAACACGTGGACAATAACCATGACAAGATATGTATATATAGATATGTGTGTATGTAGAAATGGAATTGCTGAATCTTAACAAAGCCCTTGCACAGGTGCTGGAGAGAATATAAAGAAAAGAGAACTTTTCCAATATTGGAGAGAATACAAATTTTCATGAGCATTTTTGAGAACAATTTGCCAATATCTTATAAAGTTTCTTCATCTGTGACTATAAACTAGTTTATCACTAAGATTCCTTCTATTCTTATAATTTTATAACTGGGACTGTTTCTTGTTATCAGGCATATAAACTGGCTTAAGTGTATTTAGAGCAATTAAGCTGCAATCTAAAACATTAATACATGACTGAAGAACAGTGCTTTACAAGGTTAAAAAACATCATTTGTACAAAATTAAATCGGCTGCCTCTTTGTTAAGACAAAATCCTATGTTGCTTTTTTAAAAAAAAACTAATTCTGAAAAACCAGAATTCTGAAAGATTATTATTTTCAAATTGCTTCTAAAATTTCTGGAATAAGCAAGATGACTAAAACCATGTAAAACATAGTAAGATATTTAGTGTGAATTCCTATAGTCATTTGCTATCTTAAAGTTGGTAATGCACATATGCCTAGAAACCTAATGCCATTTAAATATATTCTACTACACATAGAAGGATACATAAACACATATAAGACTATCCTTGGCCGGGCGCGGTGGCTCAAGCCTGTAATCCCAGTAGTTTGGGAGGCCAAGGCGGGTGGATCACAAGGTCAAGAGATCGAGACCATCCTGGTCAACATGGTGAAACCCCATCTCTACTAAAAATACAAAAAAATTAGCTGGGTGTGGTGGCACATGCCTGCAATCCCAGCTACTCAGGAGGCTGAGGTAGGAGAATTGCCTGAACCCAGGAGGCGGAGGTTGCGGTGAGCCGAGATTGCGCCATTGCACTCCAGCCTGGGTTAACAAGAGCAGAAACTCCGTCTAAAAAAAAAAAAAGACAATACTTGACTTTGGTTTGAGGGCAAAATGTCACAGAAACAACTATAGGCCACAAGACAGCTGTATAGATATCAAATTTCTGACAACAGAGAGGCAAACACTATTTCATCCACGAAGCTGGGTAAAAGGTCCTTTTGCTGTTCCTTATGCTCTAATTGAGAAATTCTCAAATTTTCATTATGCACAGCGTATCTGCACCATCATCCACATGAGTCAGTTACACTTATACTCTTAGGAAAGGCTGATGTGAAGATGTTGAGGCCCCCAAGTAGAATGTGTGGATCCTCTAAAGGATCTAGGAGTCTATAACAATGATCTGAGAGATTCCAAAGAACTACAATAATAAATCACCTCAGAAAGTTAAAGCAGATTACCATATCAAATAAAGCATTCTCGAAACGAACCTTCAAAACTGTAACTGCATGATCAAAGTAACTGTTAAAGCTAATGAAGAGAAGAAAAGCTTTCCCAACCTGTAGTATATGAAATTTTCCCTTTAAGACAAGTCTCATGACACAGAAAGGGTACTTTATTCTAGGAAAGAAAAGTGAGGGCTTTGGTTTTTGGTTTTTTTAATTTTTATTTCTGTCCTCAACAGGTTTTCTGTAATGGCAATTCTGGTATTTATGCATGTAGAATGGCTCTTTGAATACTGTCTCCAAATGATTCATACCTGCTAAATGTATTATTTTTAAATCTTTACTGATGTTTATTAAAGCATGAAATACTACCTCTCCACTCAAAGTTCTTCAGATTACAGAAATACTATTCATCATTTAATGGTTGTTTCAATGTCATATGTCTTACCAATGTATCTCATAAAATTATATTCCTCCCTCCTCTTTGTTCTCTTAATAAGAGGAAAATAAATAAATTAGCTTGCATCTTGCCACCAGCTGATGACTCCTCTACTCAGTCCATTCTCCTTGGTTCTAACATTCTGCATTAACCATTAGGGATAATTAGAACTAGCAATAATTTAAGAAGTAATTAGGCAAAAAAAGCAAATAATTAAAAATTTGTAAAGAGGGCTGGGTGCAGCGGCCTGCTCCCATAATCACACTTTGGGAGGCCAAGGTGGACAGATCACTTGAGCCCAGGAATTCGAGACCAGCCTGGGCAACAAGGTGAAACCTCAGCTCTACTAAAAATACAAAAATTAGCCAGGGTTAGTTGTGGGCACCTGCCAACCCAGCTACTCAGGAGGCTGGGGTGAGAGGATCGCTTGAGGCCAGGAGGTGGAGGTTGCAGTGAGCGGAGATTGCACAACTATGCTCCAGCCTGGGCCACAGAGCTAGACCCTGTTTCAAAAAACGAAAAGAAAGTATAAAGAGGTATCTACATAAAAGTAATACTATAGTAGATGTGAAATCACCTTTTCACACAGTATAGATATTCTTATGTAAGCTCATATTTTGAATTCATAGAAACAACTGATTAGGGTATGAATAAATTTTACAAAATCTTAAACTTCAAATTTAAAGAATTTTCAAGTGCATTATATATTAAAGAAACTTACTGATAAATGAGATAATTATGCCTTTTGACAACTGTAAACTGTGCCTCTAGGAAAGAAAGAACAAAGTTTTCTCCCAAAATCACAACATATTCAAGACAATTTCCCTATTTAAGCTTAAACTGGATAAATTATATATTCTCTGGTATTTTAGAGGAGACAAGAGAGCAACTGAAAATTTCCAAAATTCTCTGCCTATAGTCTCTTCCCTGCCAATACCCAACTAGACAAAAAACTGTCCCAAATGCTTTCCTTCTCGCCACTGTTTAAGTCAATGCTGTGACTAAGTTTGCTGATCCGGTAAGGATCAGAAATCACAATCAGGACATTGTATGGGCTTCACTTATTCTCAAGAGATGAAATGAACACTGGGAGAAAATGAAAATCATAAACACCTCTAATTTCCCAAGATGCTCACTTAACTCTGTAATATTAAAGATTAACAGATTCCTATTTAATTGTATTGCAAGGGAGCTACAATATGTTAATTTGTAGAATATTTAATAATTTAAGTCATAATTTCACACAAATATATATTTTCCCCCACAAAGGTGAGCTAAATAATTATGGTAAAACAATGATTTTAAAGAGAGCAAAGCCCTATCCTTTGTTCTCTTTAATAGGGCTGTTAGAAGTACTGCATTATAACCTTCAGAAAAATTATTAAGTGTCAATGTTTAAGTTAATCCCAATGTCTTCAACTGCCTACATATATACACGCCACTCAGTCACAATCTACTGTAATATGACACTTTGCAATCTCTACACTAAAGTTATTGCTTTAATACATATATATATGATGCTGAAAAAAATTTAGTGTGGCTTTAGAGCATGTACAAAAACTCATACAACTTGATGGAAAACAGTGTTAAGTATTATCTATATCAATCAGGTAGAAAAATACACATAGACATGCATATATGTACCTACATATGTATACACATAATTTGTAGTTTATTTTCTGACACACTAAAATATATATTTTGCAAATCCTGAAAAGCATTAAGATAGAACATAATAATGGCAGAATTCAATTATTCTAAAAATAGAAGTCTGTTACTGTGTACTGAAAGCTTAGCATACAGCATATTTTAATACATACACATGTCATAACATGAATTTTCACTTTTTCCGTTATTCCTATCTTATCTTTGTAGTATTTTATAAAATCATAAATCTAAAAACTAATACAATTTTTTATGTTTGTTCAATGATCCCTACATTTTGACCAATTCGAAGCTAATTTCAAAAAAAAGGAAGAACAGATAGATAGCAGGTTTTCTTTTCACTTTTTGTTTAAAGTCATCTAATTAATTGATTTTTAATTTATCATCAATAGGTTTTCCTGGTTTATGGGAATTTAACAGAATTCTGTTGGGTTCATATTTAGGTTTAATTTCGGGAGTCATCTGGGCTTGCATCCAAGGAAAAACTGACCAGATCCATGACATGATCTAGTTTCACCGTCTGCATGAAACAAAGGCAGATGTCATTTCTAACACATGAGACATGTTAGTTTATTTCCACACATTGCGCTGGTGTAGTAAACTGGTTGAAAATAAGATAATGGGAGACTTAACATCCAAAATAGATAACACAGAACTTTTTTTTTCCTTAGGCCTCTTTCTAGGAAGTCAACCTTTAGTCAAATCACTTAGGAAAACAGATTTAAATATGTGTCTGCACATAAATTCCAAACTTTTTCTTTGGTTGTTGGGAGTGGTAGGAAGTAATGCCTAAAACACACAGTTATTATAGTGATAAAGTAAGAATCTATGTGTAAAAGTAATTAGCAAAAAGCCAGGCTCATGAAAAGCATGCACAACAAATTTTGGCAAAAACTTTGAATACTGGCTTCTATGTTCACCTTGAAAATAGCCTAGCATTTTGCCCTGAGAGAAACCACTTAGTCTCTCTAGGCTTGTTTTCTCATCTGTAAAATCATACTCCTAGGTTCTAATCTTTCCAACTAAGAGACTCGGACTCAAAGGACTGGACAGGAAGGAAACTGAGGGTGATCTGATTCCTATTTCATATAAATATTATATCTAGCCTTTCAGTAGTTTCACCTCTACCCCATCACAGATACATAAAAAAAATTTGTTGACAAATGAAGAAACATTTGCTCTGACATAAGAGGAAAATTAGAACTAAAAATATAATGTTGATGAAAAGGTTTTGTTCCTATTGAATTTCTTTAACTGGGATTCGACTTACGAGACATCCACCAAAGAAAATGCTAAACAAAGCAAAGCGTAAGGCAAGGGCCAAGATCACCAAGATTGGAAACAGATAAAGGTCTAGAATAAAACCAATTCTGCAAATCATAAGCAAGACCAAGATCATTGGAAAGATGAGCTGCACTATTAACCCAAGGCTTGAGGCAAACCTCAGAGTCAAGAAGACTAAGCAAAACCTGCTCTCTTGGCAGGTATTACTTACAATCTTCCATTTCGGTTATTTGCATATATCTCATCTTCTGACAAGATCACAACTTCCTTGGAAGGATTATTGTCTAATTTACATTTACATCCCCTGCTATGCCTAGCACACTGCAGCCATTCAATTAATATTAGGCAAATTAATTAAGTACTATGCCTTCTAAAGAAAATCAATGCTTATCTTGACATTCAAACAAAACATCAGCTAAAGTCAAGTCAAAATATTTATCATTGGGCAAAAGTTTGCTTTTTCTTTACATCATTTTATTAAAATTACATAGGCACCTGGCTTGAATTATCAAATAACCCAAAAGGTTTGTTTGAAAAATAGCAGACTACTCTTTCCCCACCACCTCTACCCCATTTCCCCCTTTCCAGAGGTAAACATTTTCAGTTCTTTCATGATTATTTTGGAATTTACTTCCATATCTCCAAATGCCGTATCTCCAAATGTTTATATTGCTACTTCTTGATTTCAAGTTTTAGGCATTTGACTTTTCAAATATGAAAATGAGGATGAAGCTATATATGCTTCACCCAGACCCAACATATACACAATCTTTCCTATGTAGTTGTATTATAATTGTAGTTAGATTCACATTTAGTATTTACATAGTTATGACTATATAAAAATATCCAGAGCTGATAATCCAGTAATAGTAGTGAGCTATTACTCCTTCTCCTTCCCTGCCTAAGTTTTTGTTTACCTGAGGTTAATGAGTGTATTTTTTTTCTTCTGTGTTTTCCTTAGTTCTCTAAGCATGTAACAAGAATTCAACACAAAATTCTTCACTAAAGGATATTTTTAAAGTTGTCTTGTGCATTATGGCAGTGGTGTCCCTTTAGCATTTTCAGGAGCAACATAAATATTTAAATTGTTTTTAACTGTGTTTCAGTTACCAGCCTCTAACTGAATCAGTCCATTAGGCTTGGATCACAAACTACCTGGGCTTTATATTGGTTACAGATATTTCACATTACAGAATTTAACACTGATTTACTATCACTTAAACGAATTAAATTTTTTTAACATGATGCAATAGAAACAGGACAACTTACGAAGACAGATTCAATAGAGAATTCTGGTTTCACCCTAGCTGAACAGTTATTAACTTCTTTGAGCCTCGGTTTCCTTATCTGTAAAACAGAGACTATTGGGAATATCATTAAGTTGATTTCTGAATTACTCACTTGAATAATTTAGTAACAAAGGACTTGGATAAAATCTTCTATAAGCATACACACACCAAGATGAGACAAAGAATTAATTAAAGCTTACCAAGGCCATAAATGACAAAGTGAGGAATCTTTAGGGTACATACTGACAACAAATGAGCTAGTCATTTGAGTTCCAAAGTTCAGGAAAAGCAACAACAACAAAAAGATAATAATTATCATTATCATTAACTGAATAATTTCTATGCATCAGGCACTATCTCATATAACCCTCACTGTCCGTAGCTGTGATATAATCCTATCCACTTCACAGATGAGAAACAGAGGCAGTGACTAAATCCTATTCAGCTTCACAGATCCAAGAAACCAGGAATTCTGATGCCAAAATATGTGCACATGTGAACTCGATCATGACCTGACAATGTCTTCCATGAAGATTTAAATGGAAAAAATAATCTAATATTGTTCACATACATATTGTATTATGATTTTTTGAACAAAAGACCTGTTGGTACCAATCCTATGAGGTTGTGTGTGCTTTGGCTAAGGTAGCGGAAAAAATTGTGCATGTATCAACCTGCATCTCCCCAGACCAGTCATACCTTGATCTCAAAGACTGATCACATTAAGGATGCTGAGGCGAGCACGCCACCAACTGTGAGGAATGCAAATTACATCACAATACAAGATGATGATATATAGAGCATACTATAAATTGAATTGTGCTGCCCTCAAATTCATATGTTAAAGCCGTAACTTCCTAACTCCAGACTATATCTGGAGATAGGGTCTTTGGAATGTAATTAAGGTTAAATAAGGTCATAATGGTGGGGTCATAATCCAACAGTGCTGTGGCTTTTATGCTCTCTCTGCTATGTGATGACACAGCAAGAAGGCAGTAGTCTGAAAGCCAGAAGAGAGCACTCACCGGAAATCAAACCCAGCCAGACCTTGATCTTGGACTTTTTATCCTCTAGAGTTGTGAGAAATAAATTTCTGTTGTTTAGGCCACCCAGTTTATGAGCTTTTGTTATGGCAGCCTAAGCAGATGAATATAAAACATGAACTTAAAAAGAACAAGGTTATTTTTCTTCTTTCTACCCTTTCACATGCTGGTGTAAAAAAAATAGGTAGCAAAGAAGCACTCAGCTGTTGAAAAGAAAAATAAGGTGAGATTTCTAGAAGTAGAATAGGCTCAAAGAAAAAATTCTGTTTGTCATTCATTAAGGAGATCAAGTGGCATATAAAGAGCAGAGTTGGAGTTAAAAAACCTGGGCTCTAAGGAGGCTCAGTCTCTTATTAGCTAGACGCTCATTAGTCAAATCATTTAACCTTTCCATTTCCTCAGATTAATCAAGGAAGCCAGGATAAATGACCTTTAACATCTTTTTTTCTGCGAAAACACTCTAGGATCCTACAATCTAGCTTGTGGGAAAGCTAGTCAACAGAAGAGTATATCCAGGATATATTTCTGAAGTGATAACACACAGAGGATTTAAAAGAAATTCCAAATTAGATCTCTGAAACCATTAGAAAAACTAAACATAATAAACATAATACATAAAGCTAGACATAATAAAAGTTGTGATATGCTTTATCCAGGGCCCTCACATTTCCAAGGCAGTCGTCTATAGATCATAATGAAAGCAATTACACAATTTCCATTTAAATAACAAGTTTCTATGCTTTTAAAGTGGCAGGTTTTTTTCTCCGTCAGACAATAAATCTTTGGCGACTATCCGCTATTTTTACAGTATAATTTGAAATGAAGGAAAGACAGCACAAACAACACTGTTTTTCAAGCTATAAGAATCAGGAATTGAAGAGATCTGATCTAAGAGGAAGTCAGGTACAAAGAAACTATGCTGGTTAAAAATATATATACCACAATCCATCAAAAATGTCTATCAACGTGGGATATGACAGTTTTGTGGAAATCTTTAACTTAAAAGTTTATGAAAAGCTAAAACTATGAAATTCATTTTATTATGAAAACTGAAATTAAGAATTTCTTTTGAAGCATTCAGAAGATTCTGATGTTAAAAAAAAAAAAAATGTATCCTCAATGTAGCTGTAGTGTGGCAGACAAAGCCCTGGAATTCAAGTTGGTCTCATGTTTACATTTCTGGTTTGCCAGTTGCTGGCTGTATCATCAGGTCTAACACAAAATCTCTAGCCTTATAGTTTCACCCATACAGCCTCAGAAATGAATATGATTAAATATGTGAAAGGGCTTTGTAAAAATGTTGCTTGAAAAAATGTGAGAACTTCTAAAGAAGTTCAAGACAATGTCTCAGTATCAAAGATGTAATAATGTAAGACGTAAAACATGTAAAGTAAAACAAAAAGCAAAAGAAAGTTCTAAGGCCAAAGAATCACATAAGGATACAGAGGGTATCTAGAAGGAATGTTTTTCAACAGCCAGCAAAATAAAAATTTAAATATCTGAAAGCAAACAATAAATTATTATTATTATTATTTTGAGATGGAGTCTAGCTCTGTCGCCCAGGCTGGAATGCAGTGTTACGATCTCGGCTCACCACAACCTCTGCCCCCTGGGTTCAAGCAATTTTCCTCCCTCAGTCAAAGTATTATTTTTAAATTTACCTACTTGGGACTAACAGTTTTTATAATTTAGGCTAAGTTGAAATGTGGATTTATCTATAAGGTAGTATATTTCATTGTTCATATCAAGATGGTAAACTCTGTCCACTACCAGCTTCCTCCACAAAAATCAATACTGGAGAAACTAGCTTAGTGAGAGAAACAGTTATAAGAAACTTAAAAAAAAAAAAAAAAGAAAAGAAAAACTACGTATGCTGAAGTCAGGTCAGAATACTGCAGCCTAATTTGGGAGGAAACCAGTTGTTGGAAAACTTTCCATGCTACTCTTGCCTCTCTTCTGAAGACAGGTAAAACATACACCTTTACCACGGCATAGACAATGGACAGGAGAGGACTAGTTGTTAATGTCAGCATTAACAATTAGTAATTTGGGGTAGCTTAAGGACTTGTGAAGTAAAGGTGAAAACCATAGGTAGTGAAGAGACAAGGATTGATCAGCAGAGATTGAGTGGTTCCCGGGGTTCTCTGCCAGATTAACAATGACCAGAGAGGCTGGCCTTCTGCCCTTCCCAATTCACATTGCCACACATGGTAGCTATATCCAGGAAATAAGAATTGATCTAAAAATCAACTAATAAAAACATCTACCTATTAAAGAAATACAACCATCTAAACATATAACATGGGAAAGGAAAGGGGGATATAGGAAGTGGAGGAAACGGCACAACCATGCCAGGCAACATCGTATTTATAAGTAGAAAGAAGAGAACGGGTTCCTACACCCCTACATTTCTCCCAGACCAATCATTCCAATTAGGCCCACAAAATGAGAGACAACTAACCAAGAGATTCTTGAAATTGCTGCCACTGTCCTGGAGCTCACAAAAGGAACCTGTGAAACTTTAAGCCAGAGGAGCAGAGGAGGCAATGGCCACTAGGTGGCACCAAACTACAGCCGGGACCAAGAAAGATTCAGCTCAGAGCCCAACTCCCAGGATTTCTGGCTGTCAATCTGCGCCAAGTTTGCTATAGTCATTTCACTGATACTGGTATCACAGTCTCGCACTTTACATACTGAAAAATCTGGGCTCCCCTTATTGTCTTGTGGAGAGGTTTCATGTGTTCCTGAAGCAAAATTATTGAAATATACTCCAATAATTCAAAATAAACATGATACAGCTAAGGCAGTAAGAAATCAGTAATGTTAAGTATGAATAAGAAATCATTAAAAATAATGTAAAGTATTCATTAAAAAAGACATAATTTTAAAATACAATAGAGAAAAACAGCAGGACAAAAAGAATTATAGGATAAATTGTTGAGTTCAAAAAATCACATTATGGGTCCTTCCTAAAAGACAATAAAAAAGAACAATACAGGCCAGGCGCGGTGGCTCAAGATTGTGATTCCAGCACTTTGGGAGGCCAAGGCGGGTGGATAACGAGGTCAGGAGATCAAGACCATCCTGGCTAAACACAGTAAAACCCCGTCTCTACTAAAAATACAAAAAATTAGCTGGGGGTGGTGGTGCGCACTTGTAGTCCCAGCTACTTGGAAGGCTGAGCAGGAGAATCGCTAGAATGTGAGAGGCAGAAGTTGCAGTGACCCGAGATTGCACCACTGCACTCCAGTCTGTGCGACAGAGCAAGATTCTGCCTCAATAAAAGAAAGAAAGAAAGATAAAAGAAAACAAAAGAATAACATAAAACAACATGAAAGAAAAGCCAAGGAACAGAAGCAGTTACGTGAACATCCAGGTAACAGGAGGCTCAGAAAAAAATGGTGAGAAGAGGAAGGTTGACAGAGAGACAAAGAAAAGCTTGAAAGGTTAAAGTAAATGCTACAGAACTAAAAAGAAAAAAAAAAAGATGAAAGATCTCATAATTACTTTCCTGAGACTAAACATATTAATAAATATTTATAAACTTTTCTCAAGATTCATCAAACATAGGGATGAGATGGGGAGATGGGAGAAAGCAGCAAAATACAGAATGAAAAGAGAGAATACAGGCCGGGCGCAGTGGCTCACGCCTATAATCCCAGCACTTTGGGAGGCCGAGGCGAGTGGATCACGAAGTCAAGAGATCGAGACCATCCTGGTCAACAAGGTGAAACTCCGTCTCTACTAAAAATACAAAAATTAGCTGGGCATGGTGGCGTGCGCCTGTAGTTCCAGCTACTCAGGAGGCTGAGGCAGGAGAATTGCTGGAACCCAGGAGGCAGAGGTTGCGGTGAGCCAAGATCGCGCCATTGCACTCCAGCCTGGGTAACAAGAGCGAAACTCTGTCTCAAAAAAAAAAAAAAAGTAAAGAAAAGAGAGAATACAAAATGTTAAATGTATTTTTTAAGTGCCTTAAATATAGGCTAATAATTTGGAAATCTACATAAAAAGGAAAAAATCCCAGAAAAAAATACACATCAAAATTGTCAAAAGAAATAGAGGCCTTGAATATACCAAAAATTATGAAATAATTTGGAAGGTACTCAAAGCATCCCTCTCAAAAAGTCAAAGGTCTACATGATTTTTCACAAGTGGGGTTAATAAACTTTTAAGAAACATTACTGACTTTCTAATGCAAGCTGTTACAGCAGATAGGAAGAGTATAAAACCACCCAGCTCATTATAGGAAGCTACTGGAATCTTTATTCCAAAATTAGACAATTTACAGGAAGAAAATATGGGCCCACTTCACTTAGGAATTAGGTGGGAAAAAAGAGAGCAACAACCATAAAAACCTCCATCAAAAAAAAAATGAGCGAAATAAATCCAATACTTTATTAAAATACAATTGTTATAAAGTGTCCTGGAATGTAAACTTAGTTCAACATGACCTATGATTTGTTCACTTATAGAGGAAAAGCATGTGATAATCTTTCTTATCTATTTATAATTTTTAAAGTGTTAAATTATAAAGTGAAAGGAACTTTCTTACCAGGTAAAAGTTGTACAAGGCTACTGTTCAATCTGAACTTAGCTGAAAACCTGCTAGTGAAACTCAGTGACACAATTAACACAAATAAATGTTCAATTTTTAATTTTCCTATCGCAGTTCTCACTACTCACTATCCAAAATTCATGAACCATATATAACCAATTAATTGAGAATCTTGCTACAACAATTCCCTATCTGATTTCTGGCCCCAAGTAATCTTAGCAATGAATACCTATATAACAAAAACCTGCATGAACACCACACTTAATGGAGGGTCTGCATCTCCTTTAAGGTCAGGAACAAAGGAGACTACTATCAACACAACTCAAACACAGCTATAGAGGTCTTGGACAAAATTAAATTAAAAATAAAATTTGCAAAGATAGGATAGAAAGGAAAAAAACTATCATTATTTTTAGATGATATAACCACGTAGGAAAAAACAATAAAACTTTTAAAATTGCAGTATAAGGGAATTCAGTGAAGTTGTCAGATGAAGAGTTCTTATCTTGGAGTCCACAAACTCTAATGGGTCCATAAATTTGGAGGGAAAAGTAATTACATGTTTACATTCCATTTCTACTTGAAATATTTCTATTTATTTTCCCTAAACTTTATTACATTTCTACTTTCACTAATCTCTATTCAGCATTTCTATTATAAATATAGTCAAGAAACCACAGTAGTTGTCAGCAATAAAAATCAAAGGTGTTTCCACATCACATTACAGTTGTTGCAGACATCTTTAAAAAAGCATTAATGTCCATTATTTCAAAATTATTATTATTGGCCAATATTATTTATTACATAAAAAACACATCTATGTATTTTCACATTATCCTGAAAAGGTTCCCATAGACTTCCCTGCATTGCAAAGTGTCCAGGGAACTTAACTCCAAAAAACCATGATATCACAGAAACAGAAAAGTATGTTTATAGAACAAACTACCCACATGATGAGCAAATTTCATTCTTAATGTAAAGTATTTTGTTACTCATTTCAAGAATCTCTACTGTATGCAAGTGTGGTGGTTCACGCCTGTAATACCAACACTTTGGGAGGTTCAGGTGGGCAGATTACAAGGTCAGGAGTTCAGGACCACCTGTCCAGCATGGTGAAACCCAATGTCTACTAAAAATACAAAAATTAGCTGGGCATGGTGGCATGTGCCTGTAGTCCCAGCTACTCAGGAGGCTGAGGCAGGAGAATCGCTTGAACCTGGGAGGTGGAGGTTGCAGTGAGCTAAGATCACGCCACTGCACTCCAGCCTGGGCGACAGTGCGATGAGACTCTGTCTCAAAAAAAAAAAAAAAGAATCTCTACTTTAAACACCTCTATTCAATGAAATCATTTGGTCCTAACTGATTCAGAAAGACAACAGGTACTGTGTACCAGTGTAACATCTATATGTTAAGAGCACCCAAAACACTCAAAGAGTCAGGAGCATGGTCCCAAGTGGTCAAAAGATGAAGAGAGAACTGATGAAGGAACTAAATTACTTAAACTGGCTAACAAAGAGAGCCTAGATGAAAGTAGTCAACTTTATAAATCATTATATAAAGCAGAATAACAAGATGGTCCCTGTCGCTATACTAGCTCTTTATATTATTTCAATTTTTAAATGTACAGGTATTAGTAAGTGTAAAATAAAAATAAATTTCAATTAAAAATAAATTAAAATTTTCTGACATTCAAATAAATTAGGAAGTATTCATATTTTCATCCAGAAGACTTTCTAAATAGATCTCCAGTTGCTGAAAAAGGTTCAGAGTGCAAAGATGAGATCAGCTTTTTTTTTTTTTTTTTGAGACGGAGTTTCACTCTTGTTACCCAGGCTGGAGTACAATGGTGTGATCTCGGCTCACTGCAACCTCCACCTCCTGGGTTCAGGCAATTCTCCTGCCTCAGCCTCCTGAGTAGCTGGGATTACAGGCACGCGCCACCATGCCCAGCTAATTTTTTGTATTTTTAGTAGAGACGGGGTTTCACCATGTTGACCAGGATGGTCTCGATCTCTTGACCTCGTGATCCACCCGCCTCGGGCTCCCAAAGTGCTAGGATTACAGGCTTGAGCCACCGCGCCTGGCCAAGATCAGCTCTCTTAAGCCTTGCCAGCTTTCTTGACTCATGACAGTAACTTTAGCTGAATAAATCTTAGTATGAAAGTACCAGTTATAATTCTTCATGAAAGAATAAACCAGTCAATTGTTTTCTAATTCCTTAGTTTACATTTCCTTATGCTATCTAATATTAGTAAACATAAAAACAATCATAGAGAATTATAGTAATAGTTGATAAATGGTTTTTAATTTTTTATTGGCATTGTCACAGGGTCAAAAGTCCCATTTCTTTTATTCATGATCCATCCTCTATATTAAAAGATTACTATATGAATTAATACTATCAAGAACACAAAAATCTTTAAACGAAGCGACAGAATAATTTACAAGTTTTTTTTAATTGACGATTTATCTACATTTAAAAGCTTTCTCGTTTTCTTAGACACTGATTATTTCATTCCCCTTTTAGTTGCTTTGAGTATATGACTAACCTGAGGCAGCTGTCACTTTATTTTTTTAAATACTTTATTAGTAATTTTACCTAATCAGAAGGAAAAAAGAAAACTACTTGCACTAATCTTCAGGGAAAAATATTTTAATTTGACATTTAAAGATATTAATACAACTCTTAAATCGGACCCAAGTAACCATATACATTTTCAAATGATAGAGACCAAAAGCCACCATTGCGAATACTATTTACTGTTCTCAACAATTCCCGTATTATATCCAGACTATATTAAGCCCAGTACCATTTGATAATAATTTAATAAATAAAATCAACATACACTAAAAAGATCCTATCAGTGATCTCCAATGTTCAATTGTATTTTGTTAACATCTATATCATTCATTAGGAGATAACAAAACCAACCATTCTTCTTAGGGCTCCCATACACAGTAACATCCTTACTTTAACCAAGACTTATGGAATTTGCGCTATTATTAAATATCTTAAAAATCTCTGGAAAATAGTATTTAATCATCATAACATCAGGATCTGTTTTCTTTTTTTGTTTGAGAAGTTTTCTCTAAACCAAAGCATTTCAAAAACCTTGGTGGGTCTGGGGTAAAACCTGAGTTCCTGCATTTCTAACAAACATTTAAGTGATGCTGGTATACTGCTGGTCCTCAGATGACACTTTGAATAGTAAGGTTCAAGATTACAATTAAGTTTAACTTTTACAGAAATGCAATATAGTTCTCCAGATAGAGATACTTAGTTGCCCTTCAGCTTCTTACTTAGGTGAACTTATTCCAAATCTTCCATGTTTCTGAACTTTAAAATATCTATAACAGATGATTAAGTGTGGTGGAGTTGGGGCACAAAAAATATATACAATTTACTTTCAAGTTGTAAAAGTAGCCAGAATTTGCTTGAAATCTCACCCTGTAACTTTAAGTAAGGGTCAACTATTAGTAGGAACTATAATTCTAATTTTAAAATTTGAATACAGTGGTCCCCCTTATCCATTGTTTCAAATTCCATAGTTTCAGTTACTTGTTATCAACCACAGTTCAAAAATATAAAGCAGAAAATTTTGGAAATAAAATATTTATTAATTTTTCACTTTCGCATCACTCTGAACACCAAGTATCATGATGAAATCTTATGCCATCCTGCTCTGTTCTACCCAAGTCATAAATCATTCCTTTGTCCAGTATATCCACATTGTCAACACCACACACCCTTAGTCACTTAGTGGCTGGCTCAGTTATCAAATCAACTGTCAGAGTATTGCAGTGTTTATGTTCAAGAAACTCTTATTTTACTTAATAATGGCCCCAAAGTGCAAGACTACTGATGCTGGCAATTCACATATGCCACCAAGAAGCCATAAAGTGCTTCCTTTAAGTAAAAAGGTAACAGTTTTGGACTTAAGGAAAAAATGGTATACAGAGGTTGCTAAAATCTGTGGCAAGAACGAATCTTCTATCTCTGAAATTGTGAAGAAGGAAAAAGAAAATCATGCTAGTTTTTCCATCACACCTCAAAACAGCAAAATTTGTGGCTAGAGTGCATGATAAAGTGCTTAGATAAGATGGCAAAGGCATTAAATTTGTAGACAACAGAAATGTGTTCCGATTGAGGGCAGTTAGGATTAGCACTATCTGTTGTTTCCGGCATCCATTGAGATCCCTCATAGATAAGGGGAACTATTAGAATGAAAATTAATTTTTAATTATTTAGATTTCAATTTTAGATTTAGTCTACAGCATAATTTTTTATTTATTCTATACCGTAAGTTACATTTAAGGTTCCCACAAAAAAAATTATTCAAAAAAGCTTTTACTATTAAAAGTATTTAACATTTAGATAGTACAATTTTGAAGGGATTAGCATTACATATTAAGGATTTTCCAATAATGGATATCAGTAAAAATTATTTATGACATCATTTAAAAAATCTAGTTGGCAATAAAGAACCAGTTTTCCTAAACAATAATAAAAAGTTAAGAAAAATTAATGCTATTTTCAAATCTTTGTATATTTGAAATTGTTATATAATTTAAATATCAAACATCTAGTAGCATTTACATCTAGTTATTCAATGTATTTCTAAAAAATGCTGCAAATTACATACACCTAATCTTACTTTTCAGGGCAGGCAGGTCTGTAAGTTTGTTAAATAGCACTTGCAAATGTAAGCTTGAAAATAATTTTAAGTTTGGAAAATGTTTACCCTTACTGCTATTTCAAAGTTTCTAAATCTATACAAGCAAATCTAAATGTTTTTCCCATATACTTGAGTTAAATATTTATATAAATAGAAAATGTAACATTTTTAAAACATCTATGTACAGAAGTCTCCAAACATATTTCAAAGACATATTATGGAACACATTTAGAAAACAGACCAAATTTTTACTGCTGAACTAGAAATCTAAGAACTACAATAAGAAATTTCACATAACCACAGAATATTCAACTTCTAGTTTATATAAGAGATTAACAAATTTAGGTGGTTGGAAATTCTTAATTATATAATTCATCGGTGTTCAAGCTATTCAGTATAAGATGCAGGGTGCTACTTAATCCTACTCCTACTCCTAGTCATAAGTAGTGTAACATTGGTAAAGTATCGCTAAATATTAATTCCCCATTTCTATAAAAAAAAGCAAATTAATTCCCTCATCTATGGTTTATTAAAACAAATATTTTGTGCCTACTCTGGGACAGGCACAATGCTGAAGTAAAGATGATCAACTGCTCACCGCAGCACTTACAATTTAAACCAAAAGAAAGACAATATACAGGTGGCTGGACAAACAGGAATAAATAATAAAATAAGTGCTATGAAGTCAGATAAAGTCAGACACAAGGGTTAAAAGTGATTAGAACTGCTGTATTTGACAGGGGTAAAGTAGGCCTCCTTGCGGAGTGACGTTTGAGATAAGACCTGTCTCTAAGATATTATGTAAAACCAATATTCATGGCTATTTTGTTTTAAATATACTTTCTAAATTTTATTATTAAATGATGAACTCTCATTTATTTATAATAATTATAAACAGGGATGGCATTAACAACTAAATGCAAAAGATAATTTCCAATTAATGTTAGTTTTTTGTTGACTGCTAACAAAGTTGGATAATTTAAATTTTGTGTCCTGGACATGTCCCATCCTCTAGTATAGTAATAAGAAAGAAAAAACAGAAAACATTGGGCAGTTGATGGGAGAAACTGGGGAAAGGGGAAGAATAAAGGGAAATTAAAGGTCTACGTGATCCATAAAGTGGATATCTAACTCATGAATAAATCATAAGTGACATTTCTATTTTCATTTTATTCCTCAGAGGCAACAATTTTAATGGCAGAGTGTGTGTGTGTGTGTGTGTGTGTCTGTAGACAAAAATGCATGCATGTGTGCCGTGGCTTTTATACTTAACTTCACCTAACACTCCTCTTTTTACTTTCGAAGCATTTTATGTCAAACTATAAGATTTAAAGGCAAATCTGTAACTATGAAATGGCTCTGGTTCAACGTTATCAGAAAAGGACCAGAACTTTAGGTTATATAAATTCTCATGTTTTTCTTCTGAGATGCATCAGTCGCTTGGCACAATACTTCAGTCACTGCAGAGTGCCTGATTCCTCACTCCTTCCCTGATAAACTGTTCAATCAGAACTATGTTGAATGTATTTTTAAGTATCAAACTAAAAACCTAGAATTCAAACTGAAAAAAAATGGCAAGGAAAGAAATGCATTTTCTTTAAAGATATACAAATACTACTCAAAAGAGGCTGCTATTAGTTATTACATATCCTCTTTTTATAGGTTTTTAATTAAAGAACTTTAAAATTGACTATATGAATTATCTTGGAAAGCATTCTTTAGAGGAGATAGAATTTTACCACTACCATCTTAGGGTTTTTAAGCTGTACCTGAAAATTCAATTGACGTAAGACAGATCCACAGGAGAAAAGCTTACACATTTATTTAATACAAATTTTATTTAGCACAGGAGCCTTCATAAAGATATGAAGACCCAAAGACTCAATTAAAGTTGAATACTCATATAACGAGGTAGACAAAGAGAAGTAACTCATGAAAATATAAAAAAGCAAAGAGGCTTCAGTTAGGGTAGTTATTTAGGCAGAGAAGTGACTAGGAAGATAAAAGGTTGGTTTCATAAGGTTGGTTCGTACAGATTCCCCTCAGCTTCAACTTCCCGTCCTTGATAAGAATGATACTTTCCTTCTTATCAGGAGGACCTCTTTCATGTAGGAATTCCATCTTGTGCTTTTAAGGAGTAGGAGGAAGGTGACAGTGATCTGACTGCACCTACTGTTTTTCAAATGCCTTCACCTCAAAATAGTCAATATGCCAAAATGGCATATTTTGGGGTCGCATGCTCTTAAGTTCTTTAATTATTTCCTTACACTGTTATGCAAGCTTTCAATCTTTAGTTTCAAATGACACTCATGATGAGAGCAATGGTACTGATACCACTATCTCTAGGGATAACCCAAGACAGGTATAACCTCAAGAACTTAGTGGGAAGAATATACACAGTAACTACTCTCATCAAATTTGGTTATATTGGATACAGATGAAGCAGCTGTAAATTCCTCAATTTTTATTTCTTTTTCCACATGCTCATAAAATTGGTGCACAAAAGAAGAATCTTCATTCTCCAGACCTGGAAAAATCTGAAGTAAGGCAAAAAGCTTAAAATATGGGTACTAGATCTTTTCCCACACCCTCCATGCCCCTCTTCCACCACCTAGACAGACTTTAAGGTCTTCCAAAGAAGAGTATCATATGTTATTTGTCTTGGAATCCATAGTATCTAAGACAGTGCCACCACCAAAAAAAGATATTCAAATATAATAATAAAAAATATTAGCTGAGGCCAGGCACAGTGGCTCAAGCCTGTAATCCCAACACTTTGGGAGGCAGAGGAGGGTAGATCATGAGGTGAAGAGATCAAGATCATCCTAGCCAACATGGTGAAACCCCATTTCTACCAAAAATACAAAAATTAGCTGAGCATGGTGGCGTGCACCTGTAATTCCAGCTACTCAGGAGGCTGAGGCAGGAGAATCACTTGAACCCAGGAGGTAGAGGCTGCAGTGAGCTGAGATCACACCACTGTACTCCAGCCTGGCGACAGAGCAAGACTCTGTCTCAAAAATAAAAAATAAAAAAAGAATATTGGCTGAAATCTTTTAGATAAGGATTTTTCTCTTTTTTTTTAATCAAGTTACTTTACTACTTGAAACACTGAATAAAACCTAAGTACTGCCCTAAAATGCATTTCCCCCTTCTACTGTTGCTGCAAATATCAAGGTAAAGGAGTGTGCCTATATTCCCCTCAATGGAGATTAGGTAGGTCCTGGCAGAACCAAAGATAAAAAAAAAAAGGCAGCAAAATCAAGTACCAAATATAAAAGATCTTCTCAACAACTCTGAAGCCAAGATTTCAAACATGCAGATTAAAAGATACTAAAGAAGTAAATCTCCAAGCATCTAAAAGCACCCAGGAAAAGTAAAAAGCATGGATGCCAGGCATGTTGCCATGTAAAGAATTAGATTCTAAGAAAACTGTGGAATCTCTTAATGGAAAAGGAATCTTAAATACTGAGAAATTCTCAGTGTCTGTGGATAACCTACAAAAAAGTGATGGCAATCTCCCCTACGATTCACTCCAGTTACAGGTTCAGAGAGGCTGTTTCCCTCATATATGTATCTAAATGAAATGCAGCTAAATCCTATATTTATGATGCAGCTAAATCACATATTTATTTAGAAATACATAAATCATATTTTAATATTTAAAATTAAATATAATTTATACATCATATATTTATTTATAAATGTATAAATCATATATTTAGCAACCATTGTAATGAAAAGGAGGCAACTCTTAGGTTAATTTACAAAAAAGACGTTTTCAAGGAAATTTATCTTGAGATATTTTATTTTAGTAAAACCAAAGAAACAAGGATCTATTAGCCACAAACTTTGAGGATAATTGCCATTTAAGATTTTTCTTTCTCAGAATGATGTTTATTTAAAGTCACAGTAACAGTTAGGTGAACACTTTTAAATTATTAAGTTAAAATAACTAAACAGTTGATGGTTTTAAATTATTTCTCCTGTACCCTTTTTACTATTATAAGAAGAGAGGAAAACCGCATAAACATAGACTAACAGATTGCTGAAATTCTCCCCCATAAGTCTATTTTTTCACATAAACATGCATGTCTCCCTCTTTCCCTCTCTCCTTCTCCATATTCCCTACCTCCCTGTGTAATCATACAATTCACTTCCTTTCCCAGTAATTGCATCCAAGAGAGCAGGGGAAATGAAGAAGACAAATGATTTGGTAAATAAAGACAATGCAAAAAAAATAGCAAAAAAAGAGAATATGATTAATGAAAAAGAGGTACCTATACCTAATCAAATGATAGTAGAACTCATAACACATGATGGTCTCACTTCCTCCAGTAAAATAAACCACTAAAACTAGAGCTCCCTTCCTCTTCCAGTCTATTAAAGAAGGCCTATCTTCTCTATTAATCCAACAAATGGCCAAATCATATTTATGTGTGGCAGGTTCTCATCCTTCCCCCACTCTTGGCCCAACATGTTTGATTGGGATAAGGAAAGAATGCTACAAGCAAAAGAGAACATTCATTTTACATATTCATTTACATTTACCCAACACACATTTATTAAGCCCATTCTAAGTTCCAGGCCCTATGCTTGGCTAGAAGGATCACTGCTAAGATATGGAGAACTGAAACAAAGAAGAGAGGTTGCTCAACACTGAAGACTTACTCCATGAAATATTATCACTGAGCTCTATTATGCTTTTCCTGTTCTTCTCTACATATTGAGTAATCTGGCAGGAGGCACCAGAATATACACACAGAAAAAAGCAGGTTAAGATAGCTAGTGAATCCCTCACACCTGGCAAAACCATAAGTGTTCTCTTTATTCATTACAATAAACTCAAACTCTGGAGAAAAAAGTAAAGTCCTACAACCACACATTATGAAGGATGGGCAGCTACCATAAAGAAAACTACAAATACAGCCAACTTCTTGAGGACATATTGGCAGATTAACACATGTTTATGAGCTGGGAAATACCTGACAATATATTATAAACTATAAAACAACACCTGAAACAACATCCTCGGAGAGACATAAATAAATGCAAGATTTTTCCATGTATCTATTTGTAACATGGTAATAGTTAATTCATTGTTTTCATCCATTGGAAAAACGCCTTCCAAGTATTTAGTAAGAGAATAAGGAAGCATTAAGAATTCTTTAAAGATCTCCAAAACAGGAATTTCTGGCTCCCTCACTTACTATCTATGTGACCTTCAGCAAATTAACCTCTCTGTGCTTCAGTTTCTTCACAGATAAAATGAGGCTATTACCAGGGCAAAAGGCCCTAAAATGGGCCTTATAGGGTGGTACTAAAGATTAAATGAGCTAATACACTGGCACAATAAGTAGCACATAAAAAGCAACAAAAAATGTTAGCTATAATTTTTTTTTTTTTAGACAGGGTCTCACTCTGTTGCCCAAGCTGGAGGGCAGTGGCATAATCTCAGCTCACTGCAGCCTCTACCTCCCAGGTTCAAGTGATTCTTGTACCTCAGCTTCCCAAGTCACTGGGACTACAGGCATGTGCCACTAGACCTGGCTAAATTTTATATTTTTAGTAAAGACAGGGTTTCACCATGTTGGCCAAGCTGGTCTCAAACTCCTGGCCTCAAGTGATCCACCCGCCTCAGTCTCCCTAAGGGCTGGGATTATAGCCGTGAGCCGCTACGCCTGGCCATTATCTACAATCTCTATAACAAATTATTCTGCATTTTTCCAATAAAAGGGTTTCTAACTTAGGATAAAATCAATATTATTGCCATCAGAAACCTGTTATATATGTGACTAGTGTCCTAATTGTAAAAAGTCACATCATGAATACAGCTACAGCAAAATGATTTATATGTGTATGTACATAAAAATAAATTATGCAGAGTATAATATGAAAAACATAATCATAGTTAATGACATTAGGCATTTTATATGTTACAAATTTTACATTTGTTACAATATTTAATTTAAAACAGAACCCCAAGTATAAGCATAGAATTCACTTTCTTTCCCAATAATAGTACTATTCGTACTATTATCCTAGTTACACATATAAGGAAACTGAAGAGCAGAGAGAGATTAATTTACTCAAGTCCACAAGAAAAAAAGTGACCAAGACAGAATTAAACCCAAGTCTTTGTAACCCTCCAAAACAGAGTTCCTTACCAGTATGAACACTACATTCGCAAATAACTCCCAACTCACTCAGAATTCAATTTATACACACATACATACATTATACCTTTAATGACCTGTAAGGTTACTTATAATGAATGCTGAATGAAATACAAATGCACAACTTATAGACTAGAGGATAAGGACACTTCTTTCACCCTAAGCCTACAATGAGTCTGGCTGACTAAGGCACTGCCTATGACACAAGACTCCAACAAACAAGTTGGTCAAAGAGCTAGTTTAGATTTTTTGCCTTGCTTATTGTTTTGGAGGGTTGCTCTTTTTTTTTTTTTTTAAGTATTTTATATCAAACCAGTGTGTGAAATTACTAAACCAATTGAAAAAAAAAAATACAACTGTCATCTTAAGTGGCCTGGCCTATGCTAAGCATGCTATGACTTACCCTGAATATATTTCCATAGAATGTAAAATAGTAACTATGACTCCCTTCTGCCTACTTCTATTGCCACTAAATAGGTCAAATGTTTTACTATCTTTGCTACGAGACTGGAGTGATGGTGAACAGGAATTAAGTAACATCTCTGACGCGCCACCTGTGTCAAGAACTATAGGCCCCTACAAAAGTTGTGAAATATATCTTCCCAATTTGAGCAAGATATTATTCAAATTTTCCAAGTAGGGAAATGAAAGAGAGACTTACGTCTCTTGACTAAATCTTCCACTAAGAAATGGACAGAGCTTGAATCTGAACTCTAAATCTAGAGCTTGCTCAGCCATGGATTCCAGAAGCAGCCTCAGCAATGCTTCAAGAACAAGCCTATGTACCTAACTTTCTTTGCTGGCTCTAGTCTCCTAATTCCAATCCATTTACTATCCCAGAATCAATGTGGATGGGGAATCTTGGTAGGAGAAAATTTGTACATTGCATATAAATTTACTCTTCAACATTATCAAGAGAAAACAATTTGAAGAGACATTAAGAAACTAATGTGTAAAAATACACATTAGGTTCCATGTGCATTTTTTTAGCCAGACACTTGAGGCAATTATCACTGGGGGAAAAATAACATGTCTAACTCCAAGCATGAAACAAAATGCTTAATTAATTAGCTGAATTTATTTTAATGTTTCTTAACTTTTTAATCCATCATATTTCACTCCTTCAATGTACTACAGAACTTCAAGAAATGGACATAGCAGTTTATTTGAAATACTTGAATTGTTTTGTTAGAATATAAAAACATTACTGTCAGAGAAGATATCAAATGACCTTGATGATCTACACAACATTCATTACAGACTGGTAAACATTTGTGAAAATCCTTGCTGTGATGATTGATTGCGTTTTTCCTTGCTTCAGTTACTGCAAACTAAATTGCCTGTCGTTAAAGTGATGGCTTCTGTCAACATAGTTTCTTAATCCTTATTCAGTCCTTTCTAGCAATGACAATGTTAGAATAATATATTGTAAGTCTTTATGGATCAATAATGCTCAGTATAAAACACTGCAATCTACCACCAGAATTTTTATCCTTCTATTTATAATTATCTCTGACAAGCTAACTAGCAGTAAAATTTCTTACTACGGAGAAAAAAAGACACCTAACGAACAAGCCAAATACAACAATAAACAGCATATGCCAATCCAAACAAGTTAAGAATTTTGAGTGAAGTTCAATGTTAGCAAAATGCTTTTATCCTAAAGTAGTTAATGACTAAGATGTCATTTACTGACTACTCAAGAAAAAAATTATTATTCAAGCATTTAGGCATTTTGAAATGATATATGGGAGGTTATTTATGTAAAAAGCCTTCTCTACCATGTCAGAAACAGAAAACTTCCACTTAAAAACCATAAAACATAAGCCAATGCATACTCTGGTCAATTTTTTCTCCATAAGCAATTAGAGGACTTTTTCCCATTTAATCTATATTTAGATTGTGAGATATCTTTACTGAGAAGGTTATAATTGCCTTTAAACACTACAATTTAGATGTTTTCATTTAAACTAAAAATTACTTAAAATAAATGCCATCCTACAGAATGATGACCCTGCTTTACAGTTGGCATTGCCTCTTTTATACAAAGAGTTATGTTAACTATGTCTTCTCTAAATCTGCATTTTTATCATGTATTAAATTCAACTAACCTGATATCTTTTACAGCATTAAACGGGAAGGGAAATTTTTCAACAAGCTAGCAGTTCACCATATTTCTTCTCCCAAACTAGTTAACTAATGAGAGGAAATAATCTGGTTTTATTGTTGGGTATTATTTTTAAAAATAATCTGTTTATTGGATTTATGGAAGAATTAACTTCTTACCAACTTATTAAACTTTCTGGGGGAAAAAGTGTAACCTCCATGCATTCTTTCTCAAGAAACTACTGAAAAAATTAAAATTAAAGGTGTAAAACAAGTAAAAGAAAAATATAGAATGAAGAAAAACAGAAATCTAATACAGAAAAGAGACAGAAGAAACCCAAATTGAAGGAGGAGGGCTAAAAGTTTCAGGAGGAATGTCTCTAAAAACAACAATAAAAAGCCAAACGCTAATTTATTTGGTCATTCTAAAAAGTGCTTAGACTCCTCCCAGTCTGGAACAAGAAGCAGTAATTGGTACAAAGAAAATTAAGCAAATGGAGGTTTTAGAAGTTATTAACTTCCACTAAAAAAAAAAAAAATGAATACCTCAGAGATATTGCAGGTTCAGTTCCAGACCACTGCAATAAAGTGAATATCATAAAAAAGCAAATCATATGAATTTTTGGTTTCCAGTGCATATAAAAGGTACGTTTACACTATGCTGTATTCTATTAAGTGTAAAATAACATCATGTCTTTAAAAAATGTACACATCTTAACTAAAAATACTTTTTTCAAGATAGCTGACTAGAAGCATTTCAAGCATGCTTCATGCGCTTAGAAGAACCCAAATCATGTGTAGACAGTCACACTCTGAATACATGCCCAAGAGGAAACACAGGAGTTCAATAGAAAAGCAAAAGGAAACACTGCAAATGGGGAAGGAAAAAGAGAGCCGGCAACCTGCTTGGCTGGGACCAGCCAGGAATTGGAAGTTATTCTCCAATATGGAAGAGGCTAAGTGAGGTCCTATTTCCCACTTTCCTACAAGGGAATCATACAATCCAGACCACCAGAGAATGCCCTGACCCTCCAACCCTCAAATCTAACTTACAGAGTGGCTGGAAGACTGTGAAAAGGAACTACTTCAGGGAAGGAACACACCCTGGGTCCCACATCCTTTCTGAAACCTAAGAGAGTAGTAAGATGCCATTCTCAATCTTAGCTCTTAAAAGACTGTGTGCGCTCCTAGTAACCTGCTTCACCAGTTCCAGGTGTTAGGAAAATTGGGGCTGCTGCATGCAGACAGAGGCATGAGTGGTGGCAGGGTGACAGAGAAAAAAAAGTGTGACATGGGCTGCAGCTCCCAGTATTAGAAGAAGGCACTGTCTCTGGGACTTAAGCAGAAGGAGCTTTGCTATAGAGGCTTGGTCCTACCAGGTGGGTAGATTGGTCTGTAACCTATAGGATCCTGAATCTCTCACTCTGTCTTGTCAGGGGAGGTTGGGCAAAGCCAGGCACATCTGGACTGGTCAAGCTTGCACTCAGGCCCTGAATGGCAAGTGCATGCACCAGCTGTGATGGGACGGTGATGCAGTTCTCAGGCCCCTGGTAGAATGCTTGGGTGAGTGGTGGTTGCTGCAGCATTGAGGTCCAGCCACAGGGAGGGTGGAGCCAAATCTAGTGGCTAAGGCCTGCATCCCACTCATACCCTAATTCTGGTGGGGCTCACTCCCCTGTCCCAGCTGTTGCAGCTGACCTTGCTGTTCACTCAGACCTGGCAGCTGTACCTGGCTTGCAACTCAGTCATGGGCCATGGTGCCACCTGGTACACTGAAGCACTCCTCCTGAGAGACTGAGGTTGGTCATAAATACCCTGCTGTTTCTGGCTCTTACCTGTAAGCACCACCTGCTGGCCTGGAAGCCAGCCTTCACATTTCAACCACTGCCAACACAAGCACACAGCATTTGGAACCCAGAAAAGTATCTCAACACTGTTACTGCCATCAATAATGCCATGCCAACCAACCTAGAGACTTGTGAGTCCACCTCACCTGTCCAGTTAACTGCTATTAAAACCAACATCCAAGAAAGACACCTAGAGGCCCAAGAATCAGCATGCCTGGAATCACTAACACAGTTGCCAGTGTTCAAAGCCCTGGTAACAAAGATAGGCATGCTTAGCCCACCACTGTCACCACTAAAACTTAAAAGACCAGGCCATCCAGCATCCCAGAACCCAGCACAACTTCATCACAGCCTCCACCAACAATAGCACTCTAACAAACTGAGGAAACCACAGATACCAGCAACACTATTTAGCTAAAATAATAATATTCATAATCATACAGAAACTTAAGTGCTACATGCACCCAGAAACAACACCAAAGCATCCTACTCAACTAACATCATAGTCACATCTTCAGAAAAACAAAACAAAACAAAACAAAAAGCAAGAACAAAAAAAAAAAAAAAAACTCCCTTCTAAAGTCCCCCGCCTCCAAGGAAAATAAATTCAAACCTAGGAATAAGTGACCATTTCACCAGATGAGCAGAAATCAGTGTAAAGACACAGGAAACATGAAAAAGTAGAATAAGATGACTCCCCTAAAGAGGCACAATAGTTCTCTACCAATAGATCTTAACAACAAAAAAATCTTTTTTTTAAAACCTCAGATAAAGAATTTTAAGTATTTAAAGAAACTCAACCAGATGCAAGAGGAGTCTGAAAACAAATACAAAGAACACAGAAAAACAATTAAGAACATTAATAAAAAATTTACCAAACAGATATCTTTGGGAAAAAAAAAATTCTGGACTAAGGAATTCAATGAAGAAAATAGAAAATACATTTTTAAAATTTCCAAAAAAGACTAGACCAAACAGAATTTTAGAACTTGAAGACAACTCTTTTGAAATAATCCAGTCAAATAAAAATAAAGAAAAAATTTAAAAAAGAATAAGCAAAGCCTTCAAGACATTTGGGACAACGTAAAGCAACTGAATTTACAAATTACTGGTATCCCTAAAGAAAAAAGAGAGATCAAAAAGTTTAGAAAACCTATTTGATGAAATAATAACTGAAAACTTCCCAAGTTTAACAAGAGATATAGACAACCAGACACAGGAGGCTCAGAGATCCCCAGGCAAATATAATGCAAAAATGACTTTGCCATAGCACATTATTACTTTGACTACTTAAAGTCAAAGTAAAAGAGCAAATTCTGAAAACAGAAAGAAAAAAGCACCTAGTCACCTATAAAGGAAATTACATCAGATTAACAGCAGACTTCTCAGCAGAAACCTTACAGACCAGAAGAAAATGAGATGATATACTGAATGTGCTGAAGGAAAACACTGCCAGCAAGATTAATCTTCATAAAAGAAGGCAAAATAAAGTCTTTCCCAGACAAGCAAATATTAAAAACTGGCTTTAAAAGAAATGCTCAAGGGAGTCCTAAACTTGGAAGCAAAAAGGCAACATTAACCTTCACAAAAACACATGAGAATATAAAACTCATTGGCAAAGTAATCACACAAAGAAGAAAGAGAGAAATGTCACCACAACAAAATATCACCAAACTACAGTAACAAATACAGGGAAAAAAAAAAAAGAAAAAGAATTTAGAAAACAATTACAATATGACAGGAATAAAACCTCACATATCAGTGTTTTTCTTTTTCAAAAATCAACTCTTTGTTGATCCTTTGTATTTTTTTAATGTAAATGGATTAAATGCTCCAATTAAAAGCTATACATTGGATGAATTAAAAAGAAAACATGATCCAACTATATGCTGATCACAAGAAACTGACCTTACCTATAAGGACAAAGACATATATAACTGAAAATAAAGGGATAGAAAAAGATATTCCACACAAACATAAATCAAACTAAAGCCATAGTAACTATACTTGTATCAGATAAAACAGACATTAAGTTAAAAACAGTAAAAAGAGAGAAAGACAGAGAGAAGGGGGCTATAATAATGAATCAATTCAGTGCAAGGATATAACAATTCTAAAAATACATATGGACCCAACAGTGAAACACCCAGATTCATTAAAAAAAGTATTACTAGACCTAAAGAGACAGAGAGATAGCAATACAATAATAGTAGAGGACTTCAACACCTTACTCACAGTATTAAACAGATAATCAATACAAAAATTTTTAAACACTGGACTTAAACTGGACTTTAGATCAAATGGACCTAACAGAAGTTACAGAACATTCTGCCAAACTGAAGAATATACATTCTTTTTATCAACATATTGAACAGACAGAGCATATGTTAAGCCACAAAACAAGTCTTGACACATTTTTAAAAATAAAAATAATATTAAGTATCTTCTTAGCCCACAGTGGAATAAAACTAGAAAATCAATACTGAAGTGGAAATCATTACCAAGAGGGACTTTGGAAATTATAAGACTACATGGAAATTAAACAACATTCTCCTGAATGACAATTGGCTCAATGAAGAAACTAAGATGGAAATTAAAATTTTTTGAAATAAATGAAAACAGAAATATAGCATACCAAAATCTGTGGGATACAGGAAAAGCAGTACTAAGAGGGAAGTTTATTGCATTAAATACCTACATCAAAAAAGAAGAAAGATTACAAACTGTCAGTATAAAAATGCATCTCCAGGAATCATAAAAGCAAAATTAAACTAAACTCCAAATTAGCAGAGGAAACTAAATAACAAAGATCAGAGCAGACCTAAACGTAATAGACACTTTAAAAAATACCAAGGATCAACAAAACAAAAAGTTGGTTTTTGAAAAAGACAAAATTGATAAATAGCTACACAGACTATTCAAAGAAGTGAGAAGACACAAAATCAGAAATGAAAAGGAGAAATTAAAACTGATAACCACAGAAATACAAAAGATCATCATACACTAATATGCTCACAAACTAGAAAATCTAGAGGAAATGGATAAATGCCTGGAAACATATAGCCTCCCAAGTTTGCACCAGGAAAAAATAAAAAACCTAAACAAACCAATAATGAGTCAGTAATAAAAAGATCAATCAGTAATAAAAAAAAAATTCCCTAAAAAAGAAAAACTCAGGACCAGATGGTCCACAGCCAAAGTATCCCAAAGGTACAAAACACAACTAACCACAATCCTCCTAAAACTGTTTGAAAAAATCAAGGACAGAATTCTTCCAATCTCACTATATTAGTCCAGTATGATCTGAATACCAAAATGAAAAACATAAAATAAAAAGTAAACTGCAGACTAGTATCTCTGTTGAACGCAGAGACAAAAATCCTCAACATACTAGCAAACCAAATCCAACAGAACATCCAAAAAATATACCGTGATCAAGTGGGTGGTATACCAGGTATCCAAGGATGGTTCAACATTTGCAAATCAATAAATGTGATATTTCACATAAACAGGAACAAGGACAAAAACCATACAATCATCTCATTAGACACAGAAAAAACATTTGATAAAGTTAGGCATACCTTCATGATAAAAACACTTCATAACAAAACAGGCATGGAAGAAACATACCTCAAAGTAATAAAGGCTATATAAGCAAAACCACAGCTACCATAATAATGAATGATGAATATTTAAAGCATTTCTTCTAATAACTGGAACAAAGTAAGGATGCCGACTTTACTACTCCTATTTAAGAAAGTACTGGAAACCTTAGCTAGAGCAATCAGGTAAAATAAATAAAGGATCCAAATTGGAAAAGTAAATGTCAAATTATCCCTGTTTGCTAAGATACAACCTTATATCTAAAAAAATTTAAAGACCCTATTCTTAGATCAGATAAATAATTTAAGTTGCAGGATACAAAATCAATATAAAAAAATCAGTAATGCTTCTATATATCAATGATGATCTAGCTAAAAAAGAAATCAGCTTGGCAAACCCATTTATAATAGCTACAAAAAATATATCTAGAAACATTTAAACAAGGAGGTGAAAAATCTCTGCAAGAAAAAACACAAAAACCCCAATGAAAGAAATTGTATTATAGATGACACAAATAAAAAAAGAGCCCATGCTCACAGATCAAATGAATTAATATCATTAAACTGACCATACTCCTAAAGCAATCTACAGTTTCAATGCAATCCCAATCAAAATATCAATGTCATTTTTTACACAATTAGAAAAAACAATCCTAAAAATAGTATGGAACCAAAAAAGAGCCCAAATAGCCAAAGCAATCTTGAACAAAAAGGACAAAGCTAGAGTTGTTGCATTAGCTGATATCAAATTGTATTATAATTTTGTCATAAAAGAACAAAGCCAGACATCCTGAAGGACTGTGAGTGAGTCCAGTCTATGAGGTCAGCTGCAGCAGTCAGCCCTTGGGATCTGGACTAGGAGTAAAAAAGAAAAAAAAAGAACAAAGCTGGAGGCATCACGTAAGCTGGTAACAAATTACTGTAACCACAACAACATGGTACTGGTATAAAAACAGACACATAGATCAGTGGAACAGAATACAACTCAGAAATAAAGCCACATATTTACAGTCAACTGATCTTTGACACAGTTGACAGGAAAAAACACTGGTGTAAGGACAAATAGTGCTGGAAAAACTGGACTGCCATATGAAGGAGAAAGCTGGACCTCTATCTGTCACCATATACAAAAATACACTCAAGATGGATTAAAGACTTAAATGTACGAACCAAAGTTATAAAAATACTAGAAGAAACCCTAGAAAAAATTCTTCTGGACATTGATCTAGGCAAAGAATTTAGACTAAGACATCAAAAGAGAAACAAAAACAAAAATTGATGTGACTTAATTAAACTAAAAGCATTCTGCGTGGCAAAAGAGGTAAACAGAGTGAAGAAACAACGTGCAGAATGGGAGAAAACATTTGCAAACTATACATCTAACAGGGGACTAATGCACAAAATACACAAAGAACTCAAACAGCTCGCCAACCACCAAAGACTACGAATAACCCCATTTAAAAGTTAACAAAAGATGTAAATAGATATTTTTCAAAAGATGACACAGAAATGGTAAACAGGCATATGAACCAATGCTCCACATTACTAATCATCAGAGAAATGCAAATCAAAACTATGATGAAATGTCATCTTACTCCAGGCAAAACAGCTATTAAAAAGACAAGAAGAAGAGGGGAGAAGATGGCTCTGTAGGACCAACTCAGGAGCTCCTAGTAAAATGCAGTGTGAGCGGACACCGCATTTCCAGATGGATCTTTATTGCCCACAGACCAGGAGATTCCCAGGTGTAGGAGCCCCAAGGGCTGCCAGCGCGGCTGTTTGGGCTGGGGCTGCAGCACAGCGGCACTCTGTACAAAATACACTAGTTTGGTTACCCTGTTAAACCGGCAATTGGAGATTTTGGAAGGCAGATTAGCACATTCATCTGATTAAACGGGACTGAAACAGAAAGCCAGGCCAGGACATTCCCAAGCAGCAACGTTGTTTCAGCCGGCGCAGTGGGTCGCTGCACAAGAAATCACACAAATGCCGGCACCCTTTCAGCAGGCGACTAGAACACCTGGGAGAGAGTCAATCATTAAACTTTTAAAAAAAAAAAGGTGGGGGCTCTGAGGCAGGGAGCCAGGTGATCAGGCTCGGTGGGTCCCACCTTCACAAAAACAAAAAAAACAGCAATTGGAAACACTCAGGGTTGAGAGTTACACAGCAAGCACAGCTGAACCCAGGATGGTGAGGCTTACAGGGGGAGTGGCGTCCACCATTACCGAGGCACTCGACCCCTACAGAGGTACTCAGCCATTGCGGATGCAGCCTGCCGTTGCTGAGGCAACCTGCCATAACAGAGAGAGTCCGTCATGACAGAGGCGGGCCACCATCACCACGGCAGCTCTAACCACACCCATATAAACAGGACTACAGGGAATTACACACGGCAGCAGGGCAGAGCCCACGACAGCAGGGCGGAGCCCACAGCAGCTCAGCATAGCCACTACAGGCAGGCAGTGATTAGACTGCCTCCTTGCTGGGCAGGTCAGTGCAACGGATACTCATAAAGCCCTAGCTCCCCAGGACAGAGCACCTGAGGAAAAAAAGGGGCTTTACGAGTTCTGCTGCAGCAGACTTAAACGTACCTGCCTAAGAGGCCTGAATGAACAACGAAGCTCACAGCTCAGCACTTGACCTCCTATAAAGTACAGACTGTCTCCTCAAGGATAAAGTACAGACAGTCTCCTCAAGCAGCTCCCTGACCCCCATATATCTAAAGAGTCACATCACAAAGGACTGATCAGACTGACATTTGGCAGGCATCATTCAGGGACAAAGATAGCAGAAGAAGAAACTGGTAGCAACCCTCATGGTTCCACACCTGCTACAGGTGTACCCCAGGCAAGCAGGGCCTAGAGTGGACCTCAGCAGTCCTACAGCAGAGGGGCCAGTCTGTTAGAAGGAAAACTAAGAAACAGAAATACTTCATTATCAACAATCTGGATGTCCACTCAGAGACCCAAACGGAAACTCAGCAACTACTCAGAGGACAGGTGAATAAATCCACAAAGATGGAAAGAAACCAGCACAAAAAGGAGAAAAACACCCGAAACCAGAACACCTCGCCTCCTACAAGGAACCACAACTCCTCACCAGGAAGGGAACAAAGCTGGATGGAGAATGAGTGTGATGAAATGACAGAATCAGACTTTAGAAGGTGGGTAATGAGAAACTTTTGTGAGCTAAAAGAACATGTTCTAACTCAATGCAAAGAAACTAAGAACCTTGAAAAAAGATCTGAGGAAATGATAACAAGAATGGACAACTTAGAGAGGAATATGAGTGAATTGAAGGAACTAAAAAACACAACACGAGAACTTCGCAAAGCATGCACAAGTTTCAACAGCCGAATTGACCAAGCAGAAGAAAGGATATCAGAAGTCAAAGATCAACTCAATGAAATAAAATGAGAAGGCAAGATTAGAGAAAAAAGTGCAAAAAGGAATGAACAAAGTCTCCAAAAAATGTGGGCCTATGTGAAGAGACCTAATCTATGTTTGATAGGTGTACCTGAATGTGACAAAGAGAATGAATCCAAGTTGAAAAATACTCTTCAGGATATTATCCAGGAAAATTTCCCAACCTAAAAGGCAGGCCAAAATTCAAGTCCAAGAAATACACAGATCACCACAAAAATATTCCGCAAGAAGAGCAACCCCAAGGCACATAATCGTCAGATTCAACAGGGTTGAAATAAAGGAGAGAATACTAAGGACAGCCAGAGAGAAAGGTCGGGTCACCCACAAAGGGAAGCCCATCAGACTCACAGCAGATCTCTCGGTGGAAACCCTACAAGCCAGAAGAGAGTGGGGGCCAATATTCAGCATGCTTAAAGAAAATAACTTTCAACCCAGAATTTCATATCCAGCCAAACTGAGCTTCAGAAGTGAAGGAAAAATAAAATCCTTTGTGAACAAGCAAGTACTCAGAGATTTTGTCACCACCAGGCCTGCTTTACAAGAGCTCCTGAAAGAGGCACTATACATAGAAAGGAACAACCAGTACCAGCCATTCCAAAAACATATCAAATGCTAAAGAGCATCAACAAAATGAAGAATCTGCATCAACTAACGGGCAAAACAGTCAGCTAGCATCAAAATGGCAGTATCAAATTCACACATAACAATATTAACCCCAAATGTAAATGGGCTAAATGTACCATCAAAAGACACAGACTGGCAAATTGGATAAAAAGCCAAAACCCATCAGTGTGCTGTAACCAGGAAACTCATCTCACATGCAAGGATACAAAAAGGCTCAAAATAAAGGGATGGAGGAAGATTTACCAAGCAAATGGAGAGCAAAAACAAAGCAGGATTTGCAATTCTCATCTCTGATAAAATACACTTTAAAGCAACAAAGATCAAAAGAGACAAAGAAGGACATGACATAATAGTAAAAGGATCAATACAACAAGAAGAGCTAATGATCCTAAATATATATGGACCCAATACAGAAGCACCCAGATATATAAGGCAAGTTCTTAATGACTTACAAAGAGACTTAGACTCCCACACAATAATAGTGAGACTTTAACACTCCACTGTCAATATTAGACAGATCAACCAGACAGAAAATTAGTAAGGATATACAGGACCTGAACTCAGACCTGGAACAAGCAAACCTGATAGACACTTACAGAACTCTCCACCCCAAATCCACAGAATACACATTCTTCTCAGCACCACATTACACCTCTCTAAAATTGACCACATAATTGGAAGTAAAGCACTCCTCAGCAAATGCAAAACAACTGAAATCATAACAAACAGTCTCTCAGACCACAGTGTAATTAAGTTAGAACTCAGAATTCAGAAACTAACTCAAAACCACACAGCTTCATGGAAACTGAACAACTGGCTCTTGAATGTAGACTAAATAAACAATGAAATGAAGGCAGAAATAAAGAAGTTCTTCGAAACCAACGAGAACGAAGACACAACATACCAGAATCTCTGGGACACATTTAAAGCAGTCACTAGAGGCAAATATACAGCAATAAGTGCCCCCATGAGAAGAGTGGAGAGATCCAAAATTGACACCCTAATGGCAAAACTGAAAGAGCTGGAGGAGCAAGACCAAAAAAAACTCAAAACCTAGAAGACAAGAAATAACTAAGATCAGAGCAGGAGATACAGACACGGAAAACCCTTCAAAAAATCAATAAATCCAAGAGCTGGCTTTTTGAAAAGATCAACAAAATAGACAGACCACTAGCCAGATTGATAAAAAAGAAAAGAGAGAATAACCAAATAGATGCAATAAAAAATGATCAAGGAGAAATCACCTCAGATTCCACAGAAATTCAAACCATCATCAGAGAATATTACAAACAACTCTACGCACATAAACTAGTAAGCCTGGAAGAAATGGATAAATTCCTGGACACTTGTGTCCTCCCAAGCCTAAACCAGGAGGAAGTCGAAACCCCAAATAGACCAATAACAAGGTCTGAAGTTGAGGCAGCAATTAAGAGCCTACCACACAAAAAAAGCCCAGGTCCAGATGGGTTCACAGCCGAATTCTACCAAACATATGAAGAGGAGTTAGTACCACTCCTTATGAAACTATTCCAAACAATCCAAAAAAGAGAGAATCCTTACCAAATCATTTTATGAGACCAACATCATCCTGATACCAAAACCTGGCAGAGACTCAACAAGAAAAGAAAACTTCGGGCCAATATCCATGATAAACATAGACGTAAAAATCTTCAATAAAATACTGGCAAGCCGATTGCAACAGCACATCAAAAAGCTTATCCACCATGATCAAATAGGATTCATCCCAGGGATGCAAGGCTGGTTCAACATATGCAAGTCTATAAACGTAATTCACCACATAAACAGAACCAAAAACAAAAACCACAGGATTATCTCAATTGACGCAGAGAAGGCATTTGACAAAATTCAACAGCCCTTTATGCTAAAAAACCCTCAATAAACTCAGTATTGATGGAATGTATCTCAAAATAATAAAAGCTATTTACAACAAACCAACAGCCAATATCATACTGAATGGGCAAAAACTGGAAGCATTCCCTTTGAAATCTGACACTAGACAAGGATACCCTCTCTCACCACTCCTAGTCAATATAGTACTGGAAGTTCTAGCGAGAGCAATCAGACAAGAAAAAGAAATAAAGGATATTCAAATAGGAAAGGAGGAAGCCAAATTGTCTCTATTTGCAGACGACATGATAGTATACCTAGAAGACCCCATCACCTCAGCCCAAAAACTCCTGAAACTGATAAGCAACTTCAGCAGTCTCAGGATATAAAATCAATGTGCAAAAACACAAGCATTCCTATACACCAATAACAGATTTAACAAGAGCCAAATCAAGAACGAACTGCCATTCACAATTGCTACAAAGAGAATAAAATACCTAGGAATACAACTAACAAGGAACGTAAGGGACCTCTTCATGGAGAACTACAAACCACCGCTCAACGAAATAAGAGAGGACACAAACAAATGGAGAAACATTCCATGTTCATGGTTAGGAAGAATCAATATCGTGAAAATGGCCATACTGCCCAAAGTAAGTTACAGACTCAATGCTATCCCCATCAAGCTACCATTAACTTTCTTCACAGAATGGGAAAAACCACCTTAAACTTCATATGGAACCAAAAGAGAACCCGCATAGCCAAGTCAATTCTAAGCAAAAAGAACACAGCAGGAGGCATCACACTACTGGACTTCAAACTATATTACAAGGCTACAGTAATCAAAACAGCATGGCAGTGGTACCAAAACAGAGATATAGACCAATGGAACAGAACAGAGGCATCGGAGGCAACAGAACATATCTACAACCATACAATCTTTGATAAACCTGACAAAAACAAGCAATGGGGAAAGGATTCCCTGTTTAATAAATGGTGTTGGAAAAACTGGCTAGCCATGTACAGAAAGCAGAAACGAGACCCCTTCCTGACACCTTACACTAAAATTAACTCCAGATGGATTAAAGACTTAAACATAAGACCTGGCACCATAAAAACCCTAGAAGAAAATCTAGGCAAAACCATTCAGGACATAGGAGTAGGCAAGGACTTCATGAACAAAACACCAAAAGCATTGGCAGCAAAGGCCAAAATAGACAAATGGGACCTAATCAAACTCCACAGCTTCTGCACGGCAAAAGAAACAGTCACTAGAGTGAATCGGCAACCAACAGAATGGGAAAAAATTTTTGCAGTTTACCCATCTGACAAAGGGCTGATATCCATAATTTACAAAGAACTCAAACAAATTTACAGGAAAAAAAACAAACAAGCCCATTCAAAAGTGGGCAAAGGATATGAACAGACACTTTACAAAAGAAGACCTACATGAGGCCCAGAAACATATGAAAAATGCTCATCATCACTGGTCATCAGAGAAATGCAAATCAAAACTTCACTGAGATACCATCTCACACCAGTTAGAATGGCGATCATTAAAAAATCTGGAGACAACATATTCGGGAGAGGATGTGGAGAAATAGGAACACTTTTACACTGCTGGTGGGAGTGTAAATTAGTTCAACCATTGTGGAAGACAGTGTGGCAATTCCTCAAGGACCTAGAAATAGAAATTCCATTTGACCCAGCCATCCCATTACTGGGTATATATCCAAAGGGCTATAAATCACTCTACTATAAGGACACATGCACATGAATGTTCACTGCAGCATTGTTTACAATAGCAAAGACCTGGAACCAACCCAAATGCCCATCGATGATAGACTGGACAGGGAAAATGTGGCACATATACACCATGGAGTATTATGCAGCAATCAAAAACGATGAGTTCGTGTCCTTTGTAGGGACATGGATGAATCTGGAGAACATCATTCTCAGCAACTGACACAAGAACAGAAAATGAAATACCACATATTCTCATCATAGGTGAGTGATGAACAATGAGAACACATGGACACAGGGAGGGGAGCACTACACACTGGGGTCTATTGGGGGGAATAGGGGAGTGACAGTTGGGGGAGAGATGGGGAGGGATAGCATGGGAAGAAATGCCAGATGTGGGTGAAGGGGAGGAAGACAGCAAATCACACTGCCACGTGTGTACCTATGCAACTATCTTGCATGTTCTGCACTTGTACACCAAAACCTAAAAGGCAATAAAAGAAGATTAAAAAATAATCGATGTTTGCAAGGATGTACAGAAAAGGGAACACTTATACACTGTGGTGGGCATGTAAATTAGTACAACCTCTAGGAAAACAGTATGATTTCTCAAAGAATTAAAAATAGATTTACCATTTGATCTCTGCTTCTGAGCATCTGCCCAATTCTGCTACTAAGCATCAACCCAAAGGAAAAGAAATCAAAAAAGATACCTGCATTCATGTGTTTACTGCATCAAAAACATATCTACATTCATATGTTTACTGCAGCATTATTCACAATAGCAAAAAATATTCAATCAACCTAAGTGTCCATCAACAGATAAAGGAAATGTGGTATATACACACAACAAAATACTACTGAGCCATAAAAAAGAATAAAATGTCTTTTGCAGCAACATGGATGGAACTGGAGGTCATTATCTTAAGTAACACAAGCCAGGTACAGAAAGACAAATATCATTTGTATTTCTAGGCGTATGCTAAAAAATATGTTCACATGGATGTAGATAGTGGAATGATAGATAACGAAGAATTGGAAAAGTGAGGGAGTGTGTCGGGGTGGGGGAAGAAGATGAGAAATTAGTTAACAGATACAATGTAGGTTATTTGGGTGATGGACACCCTTAAAGCTTTGACGTAACTACTATACAACCTATGCATATAACAAAATTGCACATGTACCCCATAATTTTAGTCCTAAAAAATGCAAATGATCATCTGAGCCTTCAGTAAGCTGTAATCTTTTTGCGGTAGAAAGTCTTGCCCCAATGTTGATGGCTACTCATTGACCAGGGTAGTGGTTGCTGAAGATTGGGGTGGCTGTTAATACTTTCTTAAAATAAGTCAACAATGGTGTATGATGCATCAATGAACTGTTCACGAAAGATTTCTCTGTAGCATGTGATGCTGCTTGATAACATTTTACCCACAGCACAGCTTCTTTCTACTATGGAGTAAAAATTGGAGTAAATTGTCTCAAACCCTGACACTGATTCATGAACTCAATTTACATAATATTCTAAATCCTTTGTGATTTCAACAATATTCATGGCATCTTCACCAGGAGTAGAATCCATCTCAAGAAACCACTTTCTTTGCATATCCCTAAGAAGTTTGATCATGCAACTACAGCAATTCAGTCACATCTTCTTGCTTCACTTCTAATTCTAGTTCTCTTGCTATTTCTCCCACATCTGAATTTACTTCCTCCACCGAAGTATTGAACCCCTCAAAGTCATTCAAGAGAGCTGGAATAAACTTCCTCCAAACTTCTGTTAATATTTATATTTTGGCCTCAACCCATGAATAATGAATGTTCTTAATGCCATCTAGAATGGTGAATCTTTTCCAGAAAGTTTTCAATTTCCTTTGCCAAGCTCCATTAGCGAAATCATATTTATGGCAGCTGTAGCCTTACAAAATGTATTTCTTAAATAATAATAGTTAAAACTCCTTAATCCACAGGCTACAGAATAGATGTGTTAGTGGGCATCAAAATGACATTAATGTCCTTGTAAATCCCATCAGAGTTCTTGGGTAACCAGGTACATTGTCAATGAGTAGTATTATTTTCAAAGAAATCTTTTCTTCTGAGCAGTAGGTCCCAACAGTGGGCTTACACTATTCAGTAAACCATGCTATAAACAGCTGTGGTATGACAGATTTTGTTGTTCAATTTATAGAGCACAGACAAAATAATTTAACAGAATTCTTAAGGACCCTAGGATTTTCTGAAATGGTAAATGAGCATTGGCTTCAACTTAATTAAAGTCATCAGCTTCAGAGAGTCAGCCTGTCTTCTAAAGCCAGGGACTGATTTCTCCTCTCTATCAGTAAAATTCCTAGATGTCATCTTCTTTCAATATAAGCCTGTCTCATCGCCACTGAAAATGTACTGTTTACTGTAGTCACCTTCATCAATGATCTTAGCTAGATCTTCTGGATAATGTGCTTCAGCTTCTAAAGCAGCATTTGCTGGTTCACCTTGCACTTTTATGTAATGAAGACAGCTTCTGTCTTTTAGCCTCATAAATTCACCTCTGCTAGCTTCAAACCTTTTTCTGAGTTTTTCTCACCGGTCTCAGTCTTCATCAAATTGAGAACAGTTAGGTCCTTGATCTGAATCAGGCTTTGGCTTTATAGCTGCTTTCATCTTCTATCAAGACCACCAAACCTTTTGCCATATCAGCAATAAGGCTGTTTAGCTTTCTTATTTATGTATTCATTAGAGTAGCACTTTGAATTTCCTTCAAGAACTTCTCCTTTGCATTCACAACATGGCGTTTGGCACAGGAGGCCTAGCTTTAAGCCTGTCTCGGCTTTTGATATTCTTTCCTCACTAATATTAGTCATTTCTAGCTTTTGATTTAAAGTGAGAGATACATGATTCTACTTCATACCTGAACACTTGGAGGCTACTGTAGGGTTATAAATTGGCCTAATTTCATGATTGCTGAGTCTCAAGGAATAGAGAGGTGCAGGAGAGGGAGAGAGTGGAAGACTGGTCAATGGGGCAGTGAGAATACATGCAACATTTAAGCTTAGAATTTTATATGAACACAGATCATGGTATCCTAAAACAATTAAAACTTGAATATCACCTTTAACCATAACATATATAATAATAATGGAAAGATTTAAAATGTTGTGAGAAAATAAAAAAGCTTGAGGCCAACATCATTAATGAACATAGATGCAAAAGTCCCCAACAAAATACTAGTAAACTATATCCAGCATTGTATCAAAAAGCTAATCCACCACAATTGAGAAGGATTTATCTTTGGGATGCAAGATTGGCTCAACATACATGTCAATAAATGTCATTTACCTTATAAATAAAACTGAAAACAAAAACCACATTATTATCTCAATAGATGCAGAAAAGGCTTTCAATATAATTCAACATACCTTCATGTTAAAAACCCTCAACAAACTAGACACTGAAGAAAAGTACTTCAAAATAATAAGAGCCATCTATGACAAACCCACAGCCAACATTATACTGCACGGGCAAAAGTTGGAAGCATTCTCCTGGAAAACCAGAACAAGAACAGGATGCCCTCTCTCACTACTATATTCAACATAGTACTGGACATCCTGGACACAGCAATTAGTCAAGAAAAAGGAATGAAAGGCAACCAAATAGAAAAAAATGAAGTCAAACTATCCATGTTGCAGACTATATGGTTTTCTACCTAGAAATGAATGTTCTTAATGCCATCTAGAATGGTGAATCCTTTCCAGAAAGTTTTCAATTTAGAACTATATAGTTCTCTACCTAGAAACCTTATAGCATCTACCCCAAAGCTTCTTGAACTGACAAACAACTATAGCAAAGTTTCAGGAAACAAAATCAATGTACAAAAATCAGTATCATTCCTATATACAAACAACATCCAAGCTGAGAGCCAAATCAAGAATGCAATCCAATTCACTGTAGCCACAAAAAAAGAATAAAATACCTAGCAATACAGCTAAACAGAGAGGTAAAGGATCTCTACAGTAAGAATTATAAAAACACCGCTCAAAGAAATCAGAGATGACACAGAAGAACATTCCATGCTCATAGTTAGGAAGAATCAATACTGTTAAAATGGTCATACTGCCAAAAGCAATTTACGGATTCAATGCTATTCCTATCAAACACCAATGACATTATTCATAAAATTAGAAAAAAAACTACTTTAAAATTGATATGGAACCAAAACAAGCCTGAATAGCACCAGCAATCCTACGTAAAAAGAATAAGGCTGGAGGCACCACATTACATGACTTTATACTACGAGGCCTACCGCAACCAAAACAGCATTATACTGGTAGAAAAAAAGATACACAGACAAATGGAACAGAACAGAGAGCCCAGAAATAATGACAAACACCTACAACAATCTGATCTTCAACAAGGTCAACAAAAACAACCAATGGGAAAACAGACTCCCTACTCAATAAATGGTGCTGGGATAACTGGTTAGCCACATGCAGAAGATTGAAACTGGATCCCTTCCTTAGATCAGTTATAAAGTCGACTCAAGATAAGTTAAAAACTTCAAAATAAAACCTAAAACTATAAAAATACTAGAAGATAACCTAGTAAATACTATTTTGGACATAGGACCCGGCAAAGATTTCACGACAAAGATAAAAGCAATTGCAACAAAAACGAACACTGACAAATGGGACCTAATTAAAGAGCTTCTAAACAGCAAAAAAAAAAAAAAAACTACTGACAGAATAAAGTGACAATCTACAAAATGAGAGAATATATTTGCAAACTATGCATCTGACAAAGGTCTAATATCCAGAATTTATAAGGAACTTAAATAAATAAGCAAAAAGCAACAATCCCATTAAAAAGTGGGCAAAGGAGATGAACAGACACTTCTCAAAAGAAGACATACACATGGCCAATAAGTATATAAAAAATGCACAGTATTACTAATCATCAAAGAAATGCAAAGAAAAACCACAATGAGATGTCATCTCATCCCAGTCAGAATGACTATTATTAAAAAATAATAATAACAGATGTTGGCGAGGCTGTGAACAAAAGGAACTGCTTCTATACCACTGGTGGGAACATAAATCAGTTCAGCCATTGGGGAAAGGAGTGTGGTGATTTCTCTCTCAAAGGGCTCAAGCAGAATTACCATTCAACCCCGCAATCCCATTATTGAGTATATACTCTAAGAAATATAAATCATTCTACCTTACAGACAAATGGATGTGCAAGTTCATCACAGCACTATTCACAATAGCAAATACCTATTGGTAAACTGGATAAAGAAAATATGGTACATATACACTATGGATTACTGTGCAGTCATAAAAAGAACGAAATCCTATCCTTTACAGTAACATGGATGGAGCTAGAGGCCATTATCCGAAGTGAACTAACAAAGGAACAGAAAATCAAATACTACATGTTCTCACTTACAAGTAGGAGATAACCACTGAGTACATAAGAACACTAAGAAGAGAACAACAGACACCAGGGCCTACTTGAGGGTGGAGGGGAGGAGGAGGATGAGGATAAAAAACTACTTTATATCAGGCACTATGCTTGGTACCTGGGTGGAAAAACATTCTGTATAGCAAACCCCCACAACATGCAATTTACCTATATAACAAACCTACACATGTACCCTTGAACCTAAAATAAAACTTTAACAAAAAAAAGTTTAAAATCACATTTAGAAAAAAATAAAACATTGTGAAAGTTACCAAAATATGACACAGAGACATGAAATTAGCACATGCTATTGAAAAAAAATGGTACCAACAGACTTGCCTGATATAAGGTTGTCACAAACCTTCAATTTGTACAACACACAGTATCTCAGAAACACAATAAAGCAAAGCACAATAAAATGAGGTATGCTTATAAATAAGAGCAGTTACAAAAAAGGGGAAAAATTGAACATAGTACATTACATAGCTCTGCTGCGAATGTTCACATAGTAATAATAGTGTGATATCAATATATTGGAAGGATAGAAAGAGAAAAAAGAAAAACAGAAAATGATGGAAGGGAAGAAAAGTATTATTTTCTTTCATAGTAGAAAGGCATTATGTAATTAAAATTTAAAAGTCAGGAAATGGTAGTGAGAAATTTGAGTGGGGTAATACAGAGGAAAATAAAAGAGGAAATACAATAACAAAAAGTTGAAAGCAGCTGTCTCTGTGGAGAAGACTAAGGAATGGAGAGAAGTATCTACTCTTCACTTTAAACAACTTTGACTTGTTAAACTATGCACACTTACTACTTTTAGAAACATTTTAAATTACTTGAATGAAGTAAAACTGCATAAATCAATGTTGATAACAAATCAAAATATGTTGGGCATAAAATGAAAACTGAAGAAACTTCACTATTGATGCCATTTATACCAAGTTTAAATACAGAAAACCAAACAAAAAGAGGGAAGTGTGTACTCTGAAGTTAAGCAAACTGGAACACCTCTACTTACTAGTAATGACATGATGCATAAATGAATACCGGCTCTTAGCTACAGCTTTCTCATGTACAAAACAGAGATAACAACAATACCTACATGATAATGTTGTTTTGTAAATTAAATGATATAATACACACAAAGTACCTGGTTCACAGTACACGCCTGATAATGTATTATTATTTTACTCCACTTTTCAACTTTTCAATAATGAATATGTAAATTTAATTCAAAAATGTTTTTCTAAAATGTTAACACACTCCTTGAATTAGGAAGTTGTATCTATTCTTTGTTCTAACATTTGAATGCTTTTAAAGGAATAGCTTAGCCTCAATTACACCTCCTTTCTGCTGATGTCACACATAAATAAACACTAGACCAATATATAAAGAAGTATCAGTTTAAAGAAGTGCCCTGATCTCCTCCTCTGCTTCTATTCATTCTACAGATATTGGCCATTCATAAGGTTTCATGGAATGGCACAAGAAGGTATGGGGACTATAAAGATGCAAAATGCACGGTGACTGTGCTCAAAGAGCGTACTGTAATCAGGAGAGGGAAGCAGAGAAGAAACAAGCAAATGCTGCCACAACATGACATGACGTTATGGTTTTGAAGTTAGGCAGTCTGGGGTTCCAATCCTACAACTGTGTTTTGGGGAAAATTTCTCAAACTCTTAAGTTCCAGTTTCCTATGTAAAAATCTGAAGAACAGAAATTGCCTTGGAAGGTTGCCTAACAGTCAGGATAATATCCTTAAAGCAACTATCATGTGACATACAGTATGTGCTCAATATTTGGTAACTCTTGGTCCTATTAAAATTATTATAGGAGATACCTTCCAAAATGAAAAATTCAGGGGAAAACCTTTGTACAAGTCTGTTTTGCTATATAAAACATTCACAAAAATGCACAAATAAATGCTACGCAGATTCATAGGGAGAGAATCTACTTTCAGATAAGACAAACTAAGGAATCTTTTTAGTGGAGACACTGGCATTTTAAATATCATCTTCCATAAATCTTAAGACACATTTTTATGTTTTAACATCTCTGAAGCTGGCTGTATCCGGCAATGATGGTGTGTCAGTTTAATTGGCAACATTTTTTCTTAGTGGTACATAAATTAATAACACACCTAAGATTCAGTGAAGTAGAGTCTATAGGGAAGAAGAGAATTCCAAGGAATTGCAATAGCAAATGCAGAGTACTAGACATGAATGTTAGCACACATAGCTCAGGTTGGCTGGTGTGTCACATACAAAGAGGAGTTAGGAAGCAAGACTGAAAAGGCAGACCGTTCCATTAGTTGTTTTTTTACCCCATGTCTCATGATCACATTATTTTACTATTTCTATATGGTAAATCTTGGTATTTGGTAAGATAAATTTACCTCAGTGTTCTTCAAAATTATTTGGCTCTTCTTGCTCTTACTTTCTCATGTCAATTTCAAATCAGATTGTCAAATGTTGTAAAAAGAAAATGCTAGTTGGGATTTTAACTGTAATGGTATTGAACTTAATGGATTAATTTTGGAGAAATTTCCATTCAATCATAGAAATTTCTATTCAATCATAGAAATTACAGAATAAACTATAGAACAGAAATTCCTGTTTTTCCATTCAAAAGCATAACACTGCTCTCCATTTATTTTGATCCAACATCTTTCAACAAAGTTGTATAACTTTTTCCATAAAGGTCTTACGTATCTTTTGTTGGATTTATTCACTGGTATTTTGGTGATTGTTATTGCAAATAATGTTTGAATTACATTCTGTAAATTGATGGCATATTAAGCAATCTCAAGTATATATGGTGATTCAATTAATATCAATGTTTAATCTTGCTTTTCTATATTTCGATACAGGTCACAATTTAAAAATTAACAAAACATTCCCATGATATACAGAATATTAAAACAGCAAAGTCAAAACAAAAGATCATACCACATATGCAACGTTATTCAAAATAATTTTAAAAATAGATTTAAATTGTCCTGGAAAGAACACAGCAACCAAAACCTACTCTCATGTAGATTATACAATACACATAAAATGTTGGATTATTAAATATTGGACTAGTCCCATTTCTGCAACTGCGAAATAAATGATATGAGTGGTAATGATATCAAAACAACTATTCTCACCCATCTTAATGATTACATTCTGTCAACTTGCAACTGCTCAAACCAACAGAGATAAACAATGATACACCCAACAAAAAAAAAACACAAATAGTTCACTTAGGTGAGTTGGAGACATGCTAAAAAGTTAGATGTCCTCTAAATTTCTAAGTATTCAGAACAACCAGGTCATCATCTGCTCTACTTTTCCTTAAAACAACTTCACTTATCACAAGACAGCTGGTGGCAAAGAACTAAAATTCCTGGCAGAAGAAATGAATCCCAGACAGTTCCCTTAAAGTGTGAAATAGGCTCTATATAGACATTTATTTTTTTTAATTTCTTTAACTTAAGTTCTAAGTTCTTCTTATTGTCATTACTTTACCCTTTTTTAGAGGAATATTAATAAATTTTTTTAAAATGAAAATAATGAAGTGAGATTGGGACCAGTATGCTAATGTCCAAATTGCCATGTCCTGAGCTCCAGATCTCAAGACATCCAACTGCATACTTGGACATTCCTAATCAAGTGTTCTCTGACATCTCAAATGAGACATGTTTACTACTGAAGCCCACCCATTCCCAAAACTATGTCCTCTTTCCATTAATCCCTATGTCAGTGACTAGTAGTTCAAGCCAGAAACCCAGCAGTCAGTCTTGAGTACTGCAAAAAACATTCTGAACCCAACATGCAATTAATCATCAAGACTTGCTGGCTGACTCTACTTCCTTAATACCTTCTCTCCTCTCATTATCACTGCCCTCAGTTCAGGTGGTCATCATTTCTTTACTGTACTGTTGCAGTAATTCCTTTAACTGGTCTTTCTATCTCCATACTTTACAGAATGATCAGAATAATAATTCAAAAATGTAAACAGATGTATGTATGTTACTCTTCTATTCAAAATTATTTAATGCCTCCCCATGCTTAAAGGATAAAATCCAAAATTGTTATAATATCATCCAAAAAGCTTTTATATTCTATATCTCTAGTTAGCCTCATGGTCCACAGTCTGTTCTTCCTGATCTTGCTTTCTAAATGGCCCCCAGACCTTTGCTAATACAGCTCCCTCAATCTAAAATCCCTTCTTTATTTTCTACTATCCACCTGGAAATATTCTTCAAATCTTTATAAACTAGCTGAGGTATCATGACCTCACAAAAGACCTCTGAACTCCCAAGAAGATGTAAGCAATACTCTTAAGTTTCTTTTCAATCATGCCTTATTACATAGCACATAGAACATCACATTTTAATTCTCTATTAATGTCTTTCTCCTCCTAAATAATATTTCATTGGGAAATACTGAGACTTAGTACAGTGTCAGTATTTATTAGACACTGTAAAAATACTTGTTGACTAGAAACAGTAAACCTATATTAGCTTCTTATTAGTCTGAAAATATGGTTATTGCTGATACTTTAAAATATTTCTTGGTAGGAATCATTACATCTTACAGTAAGGATTTCTCATTATAAAGTGAAATATTGCAATACTAAGTTATTTTAGAAAATTAAAATATTTTACACTAATTTTAGTGGCCTATTCATAAGAAACTAGTGAAAGCTTTCACATCTAAAATAAAGTGTGAAAACTGTGAATTTCATAAGTGAAAGACATTCTCAAACATGGGGAAAGGCATAATTTTATTCCTAGAAAATAATACTGGAATACTTCTGTTTCCTCTATAATTTCCCTAAGTTTTAAGTCTCTACCTGATCCTATACAACTTTTAGGAAATCATATATAGTTTCCAAAACAAAAATACAGCTTCAAAATTATGTCTAAAATGAAGATATGTTTAAGTAACTTTCCCAAATAAATCAGACTTGCTTGCTAAATCATAATATATTTTATAACCAAAAGATGAAACACCATAAAAGGCAAACTGTTTTTTTGCTGTTAAGTTGTTAATTTTACCACTGCACAAATTATTTAAGAACAGTATCAACAAAAAGGATCTCACCGGGAAGTAATGTATTTTGACCAGACATGGTAGCTCATGCCTATAATCCCAGCACTTTGAGAGGCCAAGGCAGGCGGATCACTTGAGGACAGGAGTTCAAGACCAGCCTAGTGAAATCCCATCTCTACTAAAAACACAAAAATATTTATAATGAATGTAATTCCAGCTAATTCAGAGGCTGAACCACAAGAATCGCTTGAACCCGGGAGGCAGAGGTTGCAGTGAACTGAGATCACACCACTGCACTCCAGCCTGGGCGACAGACAGATCAAGACTCTGTCTCAGAAGGAAAAAAAAAAAAAAAAGAAGTAATGTATTTCAATCATTAAGATAAAAAAATTCAAAGCAGACATGATATTAAACAAATACAGACTGTCAAATCTATACATATTTCTAACATAAGCATTCAATCAAAGAAAGAATACATATGAACAGTATTTTGAAAAGATATACTATATATTTTTTTTACTGACACTAGCATTCAAAAGATAAGTTCTAACCCAAAAAAGGATAAATTCTTATTACTCTATTATCTGAAGTGTATACTTTTTATAATTCCTAATAGCTGTAGGCTCCTAAAAAAATACTTTATCATCTAAGCTAATATTAACATTACTCAGTGTTCTCATTCATTATAATATTTTTATGAATTTCCAAGGAGAACTGCCTAGGTTCAGAAGTTTATATCCCAACAGAGACTTTTAACCTTCATCTTAAAATGCCAAATGATGAATAAAAATCTCAAAATGAAGAAATTAAATTTAACTCTCTCTTCTCGACATTTGTATCCATCCATATTCTTCCTCCAAAAACACTGAAAGCAAATTGCACAAAGCTAAATCTTTACTTGGAACATGGCTAGAAGTGATGAGAAAACTCGAGACAACAAATATAGAAAAAAGTTAAAAAACAAAATAATCCAAATCTAAGACATTATTAGTCATTAGCAAATCTATTTCTGCAACAAACCTTGTTACAGAATGACTTACTTCATATCCACAGTTGTTCTTTAAAGCTACCTACTAATGCTACTATATTCAGCCTATCTTTAAAAAAAAACAACTATGTTAGGTCTTCATTTTTAAATTTAAAAGTCTACTTATACAGATAAGGTGCCAATTTATTCTTTGTTCTTAATATAAGTATTCATATTTCTAAAAAAACACATTTTGGTTAATAGTTATTTACAGTGGCATTACTTTAACACAATACAGCAACAACTTTAACCAAAAAAGTATTTATATACGAGTGCACTTTTTTACACTGTGAAGGATGTATTATTCACTGAAACTGTACACAATTTGATTCTTAGTTACTAAAATTTTAAACAAAATATTTTTCAAGCAAAAAAAGATTTTCAATTAACATTAATTTGTGATATTTTGCTACAAGAAAAAAACTTAAGAACTCTTTCCCAAATTCATGTACTTTTCCAAATTTTGAAATATCGTAAATTATTCATTTTAATATTTTTAAATATTAAAAATAACAGAGTATTTAATTCTCATATGTATCTATATACCAAGTACATAATATCATACAATGTTCTAAGCACATTGCGTGTATACTAACACATTTAATCCTCACAGTAATAACATAAATACTGTTACAATCCCCATTTTACTGAAGGGCTAAGGAATTAAGTTGTTCAAGGAGGCAAAGCAAAAGAGCTAAGAATTGAATACAGGCAGTTTTGCTCCAGAGTCCATACTCTTTACTATATTATACAGACTGCTACGTGCCAAGCACTGTCCTTAAGACTTGAAATTGACAGATCAAACACACAAATCAGTCACTGTTTTCAGAGTTCAAAACTATGAATACACACACGACCAACAAACCTTCTAGTAATAAGAGATCTTCCAGTAATACAATCCAATTGCTAGTAGAGCTCAAACCAGTATGATTAATCCTTAAAGTAACACTTCACAAATTTGCCCTATTCTTCATTCAGGTCTCAAAATGTAGGAACAGGAAGGGGAAAGGAAAAAATTAAGGCTAAAAAGGTCAGTTGGAACAAGACTATAAAAGTCCTAGTGAATGACATTCTAAGGAATTTAGATTCAATTGTGTAGTCCATAGTCGACAGCCATTAAAGAATCTTTAAAATGACCAGTGAAGTGTTTTAGAAGGAAAATTAAACAAAAACAAAACAAAACCAACCAACCAACAAACAAAACCTTTCAGTGCTAGTAAGAATATGATGCAACATGAAAGAGATTGGAGATAATAACATTAGTTAATTTAATTACTCAACATTACACAATAAGCTCTCTGGAATTGTCGGAGAGATGAGGAAGACTGAAACAGGAGAGTTGTGAAGAGAAGAGAAAGAATAAAGTTATTTCCAAAGCTTAGACACTAAATTTTTAGGAGAAAGATAAGAGATAGGGAAGAATCAAGACTGAGCCTCAAGTTTCTAGATTAGAACACTAGGAAGAAGTGATGACATTAAGTGGATAAGGAAAAAGCAACAGGAGTCAAGGGGAATTAGGATACGATTCATAATTTGAAACAATGTAATACAGCTGACACTACTAGTCTTCATTTTTATATAAAAAATCAGTGACTTTCTGTTACGAAACATAAAATACTAATATGTTTCTTAAAACTTGTTTCTTTTTGCCTTATTTATAACTATTTTCTTTCTAAGAATGCATCTAAGTGCTGAATGATTTGTTTAAAAAGTACAACCTAAAATAAAAAAATCAACCTCCCTAAAACCCAAAAGCACTGATTTATTTACTGTACATTATTAATATATGAGGGTTAAGACTTTGATACAGCTGTAGCCTCACTTTGATGTCAGGAATGAAGAGAAGTATCAGAGTTGCCTTCTATATCTAGTCTTGAATACACATTTTTAATATCTTTGAGATCATGAAATGTCATTTTATATTTTTTTGCTTTGCTCTAAGAAAACTGGTAGCTTTATTAATATCTATTTTCAATCTATCATTAAAATAGCTTTTAGAATTAATACTTTGTTTACTAATACATACTTAAACTGTAAGTATCCATTTCAAACAAAATAACACATTCAATATCTTAAAAATCAAAATTCTAAAATTACATATTAACAAAAATGGCAATTTTTCTTTTTAATATACCTAATTCCATTGTTGCTCAATGTGATAATATACTTTTTTCCTTCAAATTGATATTAAAGGAAACAAAAAGTATTTTATTATGTTAAATGTTAAATGTGGCATCGTTTTCTGAAATAATAAATCTAGCATGCACAGGTAATAATATATAAATCGCCTGTTCTTCTTCAATTGGATAATCTCCACATAAAGCAAATAATCATCTCTAATAAATCCATAAATAAACAGGATTTATCCTTAACACAGGGTTAAGAGCATTCACCTCTTTTAATATAATTCAGTAATCTATAGCAGATTTATAAACTTAAACAGTAAAGGTGAGTCATTTTATAATCTACAACAGTGAAAATCTGGTAAATTTTATGAGAGGTAAAGTTTTTAGACATAAGTCCATATCGTGACAAAATTATGTAATATATGTAACCTCAGTAATTAAGGAACTTAATTAAATAACGATTTTTGCTGAATTCACAAATATACTTCAGGTTAGCCAATAGATGGTGCTCAACCTCCATATATAAAGAAAATAAATATTACAAAAGCATTACCAGTAAAATAAAATTATTTTCAGACTATGTGGCAATTTAAAGACTCAAACATCAAAAACCCAATATATAAACACCACATTTAACTGTTCACTGTAAATAATTTTGGATACCTTCAAAGAGAATTTTAAGAATGATACTGACCTATAAAATTGTTTTCTATATGTTTCTGAAACATTGCTTTCAAAATTGACATTCAGTACTACAAAAAACATTAAGCAACTCAGAAATAAAATTCAAAAAAATGTTTATTCATCACAATTTAAGAAATAATTTAAGTCATTTATCCGAACTTAACTTATACTTTAGAATTCTTATTAAGTAAGCATTTAACATTCTCTCCCTTTGGTAGAAATGTAGTTTTTATAACAAACCTAAAAAAACAAAACTAAAAAATTCAGCAAAATCAGAATCCATGTACCTTCAGAAATTCACATTTTATGGCACTATATTCTTCGTTTGTAAAAAATGGCATATGACACAATTAACTGAATTCTAAATGAAAGCTACAATCACCAAAAGCAATGCAATTATTTCTTAACAGAATAATGATAAAGCAATTACTCCTAAATTGCCACAAATACCCATGTAGGGCTTATATGATACAATATTAATTTACTATTATATGACTAATCTATTTTTCTTTTTTGGGGAGAAAGAAACAAAGTACCACAGGATTCTACAAAGTACAGTTCCATATGATAGACAATGCCCCAACAATAATTTTTTGTATTGAAGTTATAGTTTTCTTGCTACATCTTACTGCTATGTGAACAAGACATACCGAATTTGGTTTCCAAACATCTAAATAAAGAACAGAAGGCACTGAGAAAAACTGATTTTGTATAAAATCTGTGCATAGAAAAAGCTGTTTCTTTCTACTCTACTAGGCAAAGAAGATCAATAAAGCAAGACAGTCAAAGATTTAAACTAAAATCTCAACAAAACAGTTTCAATAGGCTTTAAATTTTACTGAAAACATCTAAAGCCCTAAGTTTTCCTTTATAAAAATTAAATTTCACTAACTTGCCTAATGGGGCTAAGAAATAAATCAACACAAATTCAGTCTGAAAGATGAGAAACAATGTTGTAATTGTAGAAAATATGAACCTTTTTTTAATAGCAAAGTTCTTGACTAACACAAAACACAGTTCATCCTTTGATACACTGATATACTATCTTCCTTGTATAGAATATTAAAGTATCAAAGTCCTACAATTCCTAATTCATTTAAATTTTAAATCCATGTTTGTTTATTCACTATTCATAACCATTAATCAAAATCCTAATTTAATTCATACATATTTTCAGAATGAAACAAAAAATAAAAACCTAACACTTCAATATTTAAAAGTATTTATTTTTGCAGTTTTTAAAATGAATTTTTCTATATCCACATTAAAAGTATAGCACACTGATTTAAATAATAATATTACTTTCAGTTTCACATATAGTGCCAGTATTTATTAGAAGAGTACAATACTTTTTCCTGTATTACCTAAGTCCCAATATGGACACCTCATTTCAATATGAGTACATATCTGAAAAAAAAGCCCCAAATTTTTACTGCTATTATAAAACACTGTCTGATTTATAACAGTTTTTAAAATAATTTAAAATTGCTAAAAATCTGTCAGGGTTCTACCAATTTTATTTTCTTTTAAACAAATGGCAGAGTTGGACCTTTGTATCTTTATGACATACATACACGATAAATTCCCAATCTGCACCTAGTTTAAAGCTCCTCAGGGCAAATCCCTCTCTTCTATTTCCTAACGAAAACTGAGGTTTCACTCACCCATCTCCAATTCCAAGATACCATTAAAGTATATTTTGTACATACATAGTACTTTTCTCAAACTACTTTTTCATATCTATACAAGCAAATTTACATTACACAAATATGTACTAAAAGCAAAGACACAGAAGTTTATAGAGATAGAAAAGTGCTTAAATCACGATATAAAAGTTATTGATAAGGAAAGAAAAGAAAACAGGTGGGCTAATATCCATATAATCCTTCAATTTTAGATAAAGACATAATTTTCTAGAAAAGCTCCCTGGCTTTTTACTTTCCAATAAATTGCTATAATGAATACCTATATTTCAAAATGCAAAATTATAAAATTTTAAATTTAAAAAAAAGGCCAGTCTGCCCCTGTTCATGATTGGCTGCTTGTCCAGTAAGGCCTGGGTCCCTAGGTAAGTTATCCACTCTGCAGGAGCTGATTGAAGCAGTGCATGTGAAATTCGGAAGGCTCCAGGAGGAACTAATTAGCGTGGACACAATAACACGATAAAATGTCAGTCGAGAATCTGAAAAAAAGGGTAGATGCCATGGAAAAATCATTAGATATTTCTTCCCAGAACATCTAAAATGATGGGTAAATAAAGGTAAATGTCCAAATCTAGATCCTACTTTTAAAAGTTTCAGAAAATTAATTTCTTAAAGTTTAAAAGGAGTATGTCCATTCTTAGGGACAATTCTTGTTACAATTTTCAGTGTATAAAATTTTCAAAACCAGAAATAGATGATTATGTATCAGCAGCTCATTTGAGATTTTCATTAATATTTTAGAATAATCACTGCTTATACAAATGATTTAGTATTTATATCTCTGACTCAAAATCTTTTACCAACTTAAGAAGTAAAATAATTTTCAAAAGTTTTACTCATTGATACTAAAGAACTCCATTTACTTGATTAAAAAAATAGAGCAGCAAGGAAAAATTATATGTGTCTGTGTGTGTGTGTGTGTGTGTGTGTGTGTGTATCCTTCAATATTCACCTATGTCAAAGATCTCAAATGGAAAATTCTTTTTACAGAGATACATTCAAACTTTTTCTACTTCTCTACTTAGTTCAAAGTGGCCCAGTTTAGAAACAAATACATTTATTATTTTTTCTCATATTCAATTTTTGGAATTGTTGAACAAATGCTTCCAGAAAGAAATACAATAGTTGTAATTAAATGTGTATATCCAATTATCTATGGTATTATTTGAATAATTGTTTAAAATTAATGACTATAAAAGGTCTTCTTTTTGTATTACTTATCTCCACATGAAGATTTTTCCACTGTAAAGTTTAACCATGTTTTATATACTGAAGAAACGGTTTTATTTCACTATGGCAGCAATTTGAGAAAACCTGGAGGGCAGCTCCTAGACCTAAAAATTATTCATTAGTATGACATAACTCAGCTTTCTTCATTCACCCACAAATAAAAAGGTAACAAAGAGAAGGAAAAAATAAAGATCTATATTTTTAGTACCTTGCATTCATAATAATGAAGCTCTATATGGAATTGTGTTATATATGTAAGAGTAAAGTTCTCTGCTAGTTCCAAAAAACTGATGACGCAAAATGATTTAAAATTAGAGATCATAGTAAAATAAGTATTAAAAAATATGTGTGTATATATACTTTAAGTCTGAAACAGTTTAAAATGCAGTCTATAATTAGATCACAGAGTAAAATATAGTATACATATACATGTACACAATAAAAAGTAACAGACCTACTAAAGTTTCATTTTGTAAAATCAAATTGATTCATGATGTGATTACTATAGCATTTTAATTACAGCTTCTTACTTCATTTTTTTTGTCTCTGAGAGTATGAAAATGTATAAAAATACTCAGAGATTTCTGAATTCTATTATTCCTTCCAGTTATTAATTCAGTGGCCTTTGGTGCTCAGTTTTCTATTACCCAGTCTTAAGATAGAGGGGATATATATGTATACAGATGAATTAAGTGATAAAAACCTAAGATGAACTCAAGAGCTTTAAAAATGCATATTAATAAAAAGAAGTTTTAAAAACAATGCAAGTCCTTTTCTCAGAGAACTGTTGGCATCATTTGAATCCAAAACGATTTCAGGTCAGTAATTTTACTAAATTTAACACATTTACAACAGCTTATCTATGCTGCAAGATTGTTACATCTTTCTCATACAGCACTTGCAGCTACATTTCTAACGGGAAAAATTAAATGCTATGCTAACTGCTACACAGTTGAATGCAACAAAAATAAACTGTGGTTAAGATACAGGGGGAGTTGTTTGTTTTAAATTGCAATACCATAGGTACTAATCTCCAGAAAAAAAGACAAACACTGGAGAAATAACACTTATTCTTGGATGAAAGGTGAATAAAATTTTATCATTCCTTGAAAATTTACATTAGTTATTGGTATAAATGGTGTGTATTAATAACTATCCACTAAGAGATAGGATTTTTCCATTTAGGACAACCATCAAAAATTTAGAATCCAAAAATGTTCAGTGCATTAATCCCTAGAATTATAATTTCTATAAATTTTATAGATGTCTATCATACCTATAAATGCCTATTATAATTTTTAACTCTGATAATAACAAAATTCATTATGTCTCATTCTTAATGGAAGATATACGTATTGACATAATATAACAGGATAACTAATTTTAAGAATACCTCCTAGTAGGACAGGCAATCCAACCATTTCTCATGTCGTGATTGGAATATGACATTTCTGTGCGCCAACCCTTCAAATGTCTTTCTGAAAAACATGCCACAAATGTGGACCAATCAATAAAGTAATTGGTCAAGTCTCCTTTATCTGAAATATATATGTCATCCAATGTAACTAAACTGATACATCCAAGGAAACACAAAGTGTACACTAAACTCAAGACAAAGATAGTATAATGATTATCCCAAGTAAATATAAAGTCATCACTAATCAAAAATACTTCCATGAATACACCAATATATTGTAACTGAAGAACAATTTCTTTCCAAAACAAGGGTAATAGGGTTCACCTCCAGTTTATGGAATGAGTGCTTCAAACAAAATCCCAAAGTAAAAGAAATATATATTGCTTCCTAATTCTACAGAGTTAAGTCTTTCTAGAAGCCTCTCTAAATGAGTCTATAGCTTAAGTAAATAATCACTTTTAAATTAACCCTTTTAAAACAGAGCATTAGCCTATCATTGTCTAGGATTGAGAGAAATCCTGGAAAATTAACAGATACTTACAACATGTAATTCTACATACAAAGCCTGAAAAATTTCTTTTAATCAAACAGCTGTAATTAAGATAATTTTCCTCATCAAACCCTTAACCTAAGTGAACTGTTAATTTTACTATATTTAAATAATACTTTAAGGAATAAAATTTTTGTATTTTCTTGGATATTTTAATATAAAATGTTCATTTAGCTACTGACATTTATCCTTCATGTATATACTACAGTATTTTCAATAATGTAATCCATGGAACTTACATACAGATGTGCTCCATTTTCTAAAGAAAACCCTAAGTTGAAAGACAAATCAGTGATAATTCATAGTCCAAAATAATTTTTATTTATAAAAAAGAAAAGCCATATCATTTAAGCCAAAAATGTCACAGATAATTAACATGTAACTCCATATATCAAGGTGATTTACATTCACTTCCTAAGTAGAGTACCTAACACATAAAAGTGCAAACACAAATATTTTAAGAAAACTGAACATTAAATTATATAGCTTCCCCATTACATTTAAGCCCTTGGTCCAAATCTAGTTTGTGTTCATAACAAACATTACAAAATGCTTAAGTTTTAATATACTCTTCCTAAAGCTCTAAAAGATCATAAGATTTGTGTATATATATAAAGATTTCAAAATATAGTCCCTCTACTAACTCTGAATTAGTGAGTATTAGGAATAAGTAACAGTTGTATAGTAAACCATAATGTATGACTAAAAACGGGCTGCAAAATGCACATATGGCCACCATAAATGTTAACTTAATGAGACACCAGAACAAATTTCTAGCTCCAGTTCAATTTCTCTTGACCAGATCACTTCCTCCAAAACACACACACACACACACACACACACACACACACACACACAGCCAACGCTACTCATTCCTCTTTTTCATATTTCGATTTTCCAATTTAAGACTAAATGCAAATAAAGACAAGTCAAACTGCTTTCTTTCACTGTGGAAAATAATTCTGAATGTAAAGAGTTTGCCGAACTACCACTTACAATGTATATATTCTGAAGATTTTATTTTTTACTTCAACTAAAGGCTTCTCCCATGTAAAACAAGGTTTTAAAGTGGAAGTATTTTAAGTACAAGTGAAATTTTCAGAGTTTGGTCCAGGGATTATTACCTGGGATCTGTCCAGGTTATCTGCAAAGTCAAAACTATTTTAATAATAATATAACAGTAACACGTTATTTGTCTTTTCACTCTCATTGTCTCAGTAACAGTGAAATTTTTCATAGACTACATGACCTGTGATAACATCATCACCCCAATGACAAATAGAATGTATACTTATATATTCAAATTTTCTCATTTTGAATTTCAAATGAAAAAATATCAATAGATATAACAACAAAATCTCTTCGACATCTCAAATAACTTTTAAGAGTATAACAGGTCCTTAGACCAGAGCTTGAGAATCAGTGAACTAGTGGAAATCAAATACGGCTTTTTATTGGGCAGGGTAATCTTATACCATGTTCCTTCCAACTAATTTATCTTTCATAGCCCAAAGACATGTATCTCCACCCATTTTAATTTTATTACACTTTTAAAATCAAAACCAATAACCTATGATGGGCATTAAACACTTTAATAGTTGTTTTAAATTTGTATCAGCCAAAATCTCTATGAAAATTTGCATCTAGTACTTTACACTTCTATAAATCTGCTTTTCTTCAAGTAACAGCATTCTAGAAAAACTTTTTGAATCTTAATTAGAATTACTATTGTACTTCAGAAATAATATGCCAATAGTATTTCATTTTAATATTTAGTAATTCAACCCAATAGGTTTATTCAACATTTATGAGTTAACTATATAACATAATTATCATTTATAATTATCATGAAAAGTTTCCTGAATTCCAAAATTCCTGAACAAATCTGAAGGATACAATCACTTTCAGTGAAGATTTCCCCTACTTAAATGAAATGAAGATTAGCCAGATAAGTAAATAAATAAATAAATACACCTATTTGCTTTAATTTTGCCTTTTCGGTAGCCAAGAACAAAAATAAACTGAAATCAACTTCAGAAAAAGAGAATCTCTTACAATTATCAATGCAAGAATGAAAAAGCCTATGCACCAAGAAATCTCTCTCTCTCCCTCAGTTGGAATTTCTACCTCTCATAATCAATCAATATTCCTTTTCTGTTACCTCATATCTCAGCCTTGTCCATACTGGATTAAAAACTAAAAACCATTTACCTCCCTGCAAAAAGGGAAACCTCTTCCTTATACTTCTCTATAGTAAGAATAAAACTTTTCCATGAGGGACCAATACTCTACTGAATGTCTACAATAAAACTTTGTATTAGAAACTGATTCTGTTTCTCAATTTCCAATTCTTAAAAGAAGGATTTAGGAAAAGGTAAACTTTTTGAGCTTTTATTTCTCCATAGGAACAATGAGGATATAAGATCTACCTCATAAAGCGCTCATAAATCAACAGAGAAGAGGGCAAGGAGAAATTGTTAGCAGGGAAAAATGAGTGTATATGGCATGCTCAGAAAACCAGATGTGGATTTGGCTAACACAGAGTAAGTTAGTAAGGACACAGTAAAACTAAGATTTGCTACCTCATGTTCTCACTTATAAATGGGAGCTGAATTATGAGAACACATGGACACATGGAGGGGGATCAACACACTGGAGCCTATTGGAAGTGGGTGATAGGGAAAGCACCAGAGAAGAATAGCTAATAGATGCTGGGCTTAATAGCTAGGTGATGAGATGATCTGTGCAGCAAACCACCATGGCGCAGGTTTACCTATGTAACAAACATCCTGCACATGTACCCTGGAACTTAAAAGTTGAAGTGGGGGAAAAAAAGAAGTGAGGTTTGCTAAGCATAAGTGAAGCCACAAGAGACACTGTCAAGTATGCTAAGAAGTGTGGCATCTCCATCCTGTATGAAAGGAAAAATCACAAAGGCTTTACCCAAGAATGGGAACACAGAAGAATATAGTGACAGAAGAGAACAGCTAAGAACACAAGTTCAGTCCAATTGAGTTTTGGGCATGCTCAGTTTGAACTGAAAATAAAGAGAAGACTAAGAAAATTGCTCAACAATCTCAGCATAAAGGGGGTAAAGTCAGAACACTGTTAGGTAGTCCTTTGAAACTGTTTTTGAACAATCTGGACAGAAAGAAACATCCATCTGTTTTAACTCTCCAGCCCTGAAAATAAAAGTTCTATAAAACAATGTTTACCCTTATTGTGTGATAGATTCTTATAGCTTATTTTCTTTTAAAAAATGCCAGTTTAGATCTCATAAATTTATATCAAAACCCATTAGTAGAGTTAGATTAATAATTATCTAGGATACTGCTGTAGTAACTTGCGTAGATCCCCAATATCCAAAGGCTGTTACATTTGGATTTTTAATCTTATCCATACCTATTTACATAAATGGAAGTATACATGAATTTGCATATTTTAGGAGACATTTTTTACCTTGGCAGTAAATTTTATACATTTTCTTGAAAAAAGTATGTGTATGTATTGATATCATAATTCTGCATTTTAGATATATGGGGGGAAATATACTTCCTACTGCCTCGAGTAGGCCTAAAGACTTAATCAATGATGCTGTGAATTACAAACATGGTGATTATGCATTTAATACAAATTATTGAAGGATATAGGTCTCCAAGAACAACTGTTAGCATACTGTAGTCTAAAACATTGTATTTAATAATTTGCTACACAGGTGGTAGTGGTTAAGAATATGAATTTTGATGCCATATTGCTGGGTTTCTAACCCTGTACCTGATATATACTAGCAACTTCAAGTTTCCTCATCTGGAAAATGGAGTAACTACCTTACAAAGATAGTGTGAGAATTAAACTAGACAAAATATGTATAGTGTTTTTTAAGGAGTCAGGTTCAAATGTTAACTATTAATATAATTTATCTTTGAACATGTTATCTAGCTTCTTTGAAGTAAAGGTGTATTTCACTGCAAGGTTTTTCAAGTATTCTATCATGTTCACTGTAAGAAATACAGAATAGCATTTTTCCATCATCGTGTCTACAGAACACAGAGGCAGATTTTAACTTGGGTATAATTTGCAAGTCTCATATAAAAAGAAACTGAACCTTCATATTCTCTCTCTTCACTAATTAAACATCACTTGTGAGCACATTTTTTAAAAGTCCAAGGGTTATCTCTAAATATTGACACTAGCAATTACTCCATACTATTAAATGTACTAATTTAACTTTATTGATTATGCCTCCTTTAATCCCTCCCATTTATTGGTTCTTACACTTCCTCTCTTTTTTATGATATACATTATCTTTAGGTATCCATCATGAAACCCAAAAGGTAATAGTCTGAGATCATCAGGTCAAGTACCCCTATGTCTCTCACTTGTCCCTCAGTGTATCAACGTATGTAACACAGGACCTGTTACTGGTATTTATGGTGATGAATTTGAGTCACTAAGAAAATGTTTTATTATATTGATATTCTCCTTGGGAAGACATTTTTGAAAGACTGTTTTAAAAAAAGAAAAAAAGCTTTAAATTTAAGTGACCTTTAGTTATCTAGTCAAAGGTGTTAACTCTTTTGTAGTATATGTAAAATCTTGTTTTATTTATTTACTTTTTGAGACAGAGTCTCACTCTCACCCAGGCTGGAGTGCAGTGGTTGCAATCATAGCTTACTGCAGCCTCAAACTCCTAGACTCAAGCAATTCTCCTGCCTGCCTCAGCTTCCTGAGTAGCTGGGACTACTGGCATGTGTCACCATAGACACCTAATTTTTTATTTTTTTGTAGACACAGGGTTTCACTATATTGCCCTGGCTAGTCTTGAACTCCTGGCCTTAAGCAATCCTCCCACCTTGGCCTTTCACAGTGCTGGGATTATAGGTGTGACCCATTGCACCCAGCCATATCTTGTTTTGTTGTATACCATATCAACCTCTGATTCTGTTTAACATATATATTGTCGTTACTGATAGTTCATCTTTGCATAAAGGTACTTTGTTGCTATGAATGACAGGATGCTCTGTTGTATGAAAGAGCCTGTACAACAAATTACCCTTCATCCTGACCCATTAACATAGCTTTAAAATAAGATAGCTAAGGAAAAAATTGCTTTGTTTTAGATATGTTGCTATAAAACATGAAGGAATAAACAAAAGGCAAACCATCAGAAACTTTATAAGCAACTCCAGTTTGCCTTAGGTTTCATCTATGTTTATATGTTACACACAATTTAACAACTTCATTTAACTATTGTATAATGGGAGACATAATAAAATACACATACACATTTTCTTACATATCGTATGATCAATGAATACTGCCTCAAAGATTCAGGTTCTTGGTTCTGTTTATTCCTAGAAATAGAAACACAATCTTGTCCCCATTTTACTCTAGCTTTCCAAAGAAATGCCTACTACTGCTGTTTTTTTACTATCATGATCTTTAAAAACATCTTTATTAACTAAAATTAAGGAATGACAAAACATTATTGTATTAATAGTAAAAATGACAATGGTAGTAGTAAAAATAATAGTAGTAGAAATAATAACAAATAATGGTGATTTTCATTTTTTAGTGTCGAGTCTATAGGCATTATAAAAAGCATATTTATATATTATCTCATTATAATAATCCTATAAGAAAATATTCCCATGTTACTGATTAGTAAAACTGAGGTGCAGAGAGGTAAATAACTTGCCCACAATCACAAAGCTAGTAAGGGTAGAATGGAAATTCAAATCAGTACTATCAGACGATAGTATGAACGAACAACAGTACGAACTCCGACTCCTGTAACTATATCCTGCAGTCAAAACAGGTTTTGCTGAATGGACATTGTGATAGAAATATTAACTGTAATTTGGAAGGAAAACCTTCCTTATAGATTTTGAATTGGCAATTATTACACAAAACTGCTTAATTACTAAGAGAATCTGAATGAGCACTGTGACACATCAGGTTGCTACTCAGAACAGAATTAACTTTGGTGTTCACTTCCTCCATCCTTTAACTGTAATTGATAAGACAGTAATTTTCACTAGAAAAGAAAATAAATCAGGTAGCATTAATTTTTTAAAAGCATAATTGTAAACTTACTAATTTTAAATAATTTCAAAATGGCTAACTTATGGTTTGGAATAGACACAAGGAAAAGAGCATTTATATACACTGTGGGTAAGAGTTTAAACAGACACAACTATTCTACCTGAGAGGTATCTGCCAACGAATAGCAAATTTTAAAAGCAAATATCCTCTGGATCCCAAAATTTCACTTTCAGAATATATTTCCAGGAAATAATTCCAAGAGTAAAAGAAAAAACAAAAACCTGGCATGGCAATAGAGAATTATTATAGGGATGTTTATAATACTGAAACATCAGAAATAACCTAAATATGAAACGTAATTAATTGGTTATACCAACTATGACACATCAGTACAATGGAAGATCAAAATAGTTTTTTAAAATGATGGTAAAATCTATATTCCTTCACACAGAATAATGTATAAGAGATAATGTAAATAAGCATAACCCCAAATAACAGAGCATAGCCATTTTAATATTAAAATAAAAACATTTAAATCTATACATATATGTATTAACAAGTATGAAATAAAATTGACCAAATTATTAACAACAGATTATGTGTTTGAAAGACCTCTGTAAATGTACACTTTTAAAAAGACATTACTGTACTCTGTAAATTCCAACCAGCATGCATTATCTTTACTAATCAGAAAAAAGGCTATTTTCATCTTTTAAAAAACAAAGGAAACAAGAAGCCTACCAAGGTATAACTACAATATTCATTACAGCGTAACACAGAGAGCAAGAAAGAGAAAAATTAAAATATCGAATAAATTAATATATGCATTATTTCCCAGCCATAACTAATGTTCTATTTGATTATTTATCTTAGAATAAAGTTCAAAATATACTAATAAGTGAAGCTACATACAAATAATAAAATATTTTTATACAATACAACTTATATTTTTACAGAAAACATTCACTCAGGTATAAACAGTGATTGATTTTTGTATTTGGGCAGTGGATTATGGGTAATTTATGATTTCTGTCATTTGTACTTTACTGTGCTTTCCAAGGTTTTCCCTTTAGTGAGAATGTATTGATTTTGTAATTCAAAAAAGTAAAACAAAGAAATAAAAGGATTCTCTACCCCTCATCTACTTTTATTTGTAACAACAAATATTCTATATTCAATACTTCAAATAAGAACAATTCTGTTTAAATTATTATGTTAGATGGCTAAAAATCACAAAAGGTCTTCTGAAATTGAATATTTATCAAAACATAAAATATATTCTATAAGTTAAATATTCAGGGTTTTTTAAAGGCAGATGAATTTCCATGCATTAAGAAATATCTTTAAATAATTGTTTGAAGGTATCAGGTCCTCCTAAGCATCACCTTCCTAAGTATCCTAACCAGATGAAAGTCTTCCTATGCATCTGGCATATTTTCTACACAAGATCACAGTTCTACAATTCTGAGGTCTCACAAAACACATGAGACCTCTGAGTGGACTACATTCTTCAATATATGCAAAAGGACTGCAATGTTAAGAGAAAAGCACTATCATACTATCCACATATCCTGACCTTTAAAATATTACCTAGCCAATGGACTTCCTTTCCTACCCAAATAACTTGCCCTCAATTACTAAATGTTTTAACTCTAAGAGCTGCTTTACTCTAAAAAAAAATTTAAATCATCTGTCCCAAATTTGGCCACACTATTTCTACTTAATGATCCTGTCAAGCTATCTGTATCCCAAAAAGTTTAATTATAACAGAAATTGCTCATTTAAACCATGTAGCTAAATAAATAACCCACCCACTTGTGGTTACAATATATACAATTTGAAATGTTCTAGTAAATTACTTATATAATAGTTACTTTGAATCAGAACTTTGAGATTTTTTAAAACTGTTTCAAGAAATAATTTAAAGCTAGCTACTTAAAATAAATAGATTATATATGTTAGGAAATTCATTCAACTATTGAAGGGCTTTTCTCTTTTGCGATTTAAGACAACCATTACACCACTACTTAAGCATCATTAATATGGAGTGTAAGTTTCTATTATTTTAAATAAAAGTTAATGTGTGACTTGTCAGGGTTCCTTCTTTACACATGTCCTACATATGAATTATCTCCAGCCCACCATTGAAGGTCCACAGACAATCTTCCTTCACTACCTGCAGGTGCCAGTTGAGATTTAATCTCCTTTCAGCATTACCTCTTTGCCAAAATGCCAATAAACTTCTTCAGATAATGACAGCCACTGCCATTCTAGCTTCTAACAGAGAAGAATTCACCACCAGTTCAACGCAAATAAAATTTGGGACTGAAGGAGAAAAGGGAATGGGGGAAAGGTAAGCATCACTGAAATCACTGCATTCTACCTTTAGTTCCCCAATGCAGAAAAGTCAACCTACCTACATAGTTTGTTTTTTTGTTTGTTTGTTTTTTGAGATGGAGTCCCACTGTTGTCAGCTGGGCTGGACTGCAATGGCATGATGTAGGCTCACTGCAACCTCTGCCTCCCAGGTACCAGAAATTTTCCTGCCTCAGCATCCCAAGTATCTGAGATTACAGGTGCCCACCACCACACCCAGCTAGTTTTTGTACTTTTAGTAGACACAGGGTTTCACCATGTTGGCTATGCTAGTCTTGAACTCCTGACCTCAGGTGATCCACCCGCCTCGGCCTCCCAAAGTGCTAGGATTACAGACGTGAGCTACCGCACCTGGCCTTCTTACATACTTTTTATCATTAATTCTCTTCATGCTTTTTATTCTTAATATGCTTCAAGGAAGTCTGAGTATTGTTCCAAATGTACAATAAATTATTCTGGGTCTCTGAATTCCCAAAGATCCACCACTGGTATCTTTACTTGGACAGAGTCTTCCTAAGAGTCTTTTTATTTCATCTCCAAATCTCCATTTGCCATTCTGCATAAGCTCATAGAGAATCAAAAAAAAAAGATAGATTTGCTCTGATGACAGGAAAAGAGAAAGAAACGTTAAAATGTTTTGTGTCTTGTTAGCTGAAGAAGAAAGAACTCTTCGTCAGAAAGAGAATGCATAATAACAAAGGGCTAACAATGAACCTATGAAAGAGAAGAGAGAGAAAGGCCCAGAGCCAGGAAATGCTGCATGCTTTCTAGGTACTTATATAGGAAGAGTTCCAGTTAGTCCCTTTGGCTTTCAAATTATTGTAGAAAACCTATTCTCCAGACCCTGACCCCATCTCCTACAGCTTCAGCTAGCATACTGCTTGACACTCTATCCAGGTCATTGAAGCTACCATCAGAAGACAGAAATGTGCCTTTGGGACACATTGCTAGGACTCAAAAAGATATACGTTTTTCTATAAAAACATTCTTATAAAAGGTGGCTAGGTCTAATAATACATACCATCAACATCGTAGTTCATGTAAAAGGCTATTGCAGAACAGATTAGAAATTCATTACATAAAACATTCCTAGAAAGAATAGGCATCCCTAATCTCTCTCAACTCCTATAAAAAACATAACTTCAAAAAAATCAACTCCTAGATGGTTGCTCATTTGTATTTCATGAACTACCTATACTTCTAATTTCCATGTAGAAAGCAATTTCCTTTCTCTATTAAAAAAAAAAAAAGAATCTCTTTTTTCTAAACTTACATATCCTGAGTAGCAGATTGCTTGACTGTAGCAGTCCAAGCCATTGCTGGAAGGCAGCCCCAATAGTAGGATGAGAGTAATTTCACACATATCTTCTATTTAAGCAGCCACACATGTTATGACACTGCCCAAATGCCAAAGCATGATAAAAAAAACTCTTATAAACCTAAGTTATACTTGAAAAGCACCTTAAAACTAAAGGAAAAAAAATCCGTGTTATTCTAATTTTAAATGTGTTACTTCCAAGCCAAGGTAATATTATAGTAAAAACAAAATTCTACCCTTAAAAACACAACTATGTAACTTTTTCACTATTTTAAGGACATACAAAGAAATGAGTCTCACTCTATTATTGTCCATAGGGCCAACTTAGTTATTCTATGTAATATATTTACAAATGTATATTTCTTCCAGGCCCCCTAATTAAACTACTCCAATATTGATAATTTCTAAGTTATCAGCATAGTCATTTCAGCAGTTAAACCATAATAAGCTAATAACACTGACTCTGACTTCCTATTTTTAGGTTAGACTGAAGTTACTCATATGAAATAAAATGAATTTAATCAATTACAAATTTCAATTGATAATTATCATCATGTTTTTAAATGACGGGACATATTTCACACATAATCAAATCTTAATTACTAAAAATCTGACTGTCCAATGTTCAAGCAGCTTTTTTTTCTCCTTCCAACTTCTGCTCTTGGGTCACCTTCACTGCTTACCCATCGAAGAAATAAAGTAATTATAAGAAGAGATGGTAACGTAGACATTTATCTAATCCAGCATTCTACCTTATGAATGTACTTCCAATCATATAGAAATATAGATAATCCATTCTATTAAAAGAGGTACCAGCAATCACAACTTCTCTTGAAGAAGCCTACCTACCACTTATATTTACATCCAGCCTTTGGCACCTGGACTGGATACATATCCTATGGGAGCAGAATTTTCAATTTGGAAAAAAACAGCCCAGCTGCCTTCAAAAAGTAGATACTTAAGGCCATTTAATTTCAACTCTACCTTACGCCATGTAAGAAGTCCACCACCATGTTGGTGAGGAAATAATTATAACAGACAGACCTAGTTCTGTCACTCAATTACAGTAAGCCAACAACTACAAAATATGCACTTAGTAGCTATACTAAACTATTCTGCTCATTAACATTTCAGTAAGAGTTGGACAGTAGCAAAAGAAGAATTATCACAAGCTGGTAATCAGGTTTAAAGATTTTTCTTTCAATTATTTACATTTATATATTATCATATTCTATTGTCTATTATTCCTAAACCCATTATTAAGATACAGATTATCGTTTCATTCATCAGCCTCAGTGACAAGGAATATCACATATAAGAAAGGAGGTAAATATCTGTATGTTGTAGTCTATTAATGCTCATCAGTTCTAGTCCCAAAGTATATACTTTTGAACAACAGTACAGTATTCTATTCATTTTACTATATAAGGTTTACATGGCAAAAAGAACCTGATAAAAGAAGTCTAAAAATAAAATTCTTACTAATATGAATATTGAGTTACCATAAAGAAAGATGTAGGTTTTCATGATAAAAATATAAGATAATGGGAGATCTATTTGGTGACAAAAACGTTAAAATTATTAAATCTAAGTAAAAAATAGGAGTTCTCTGTGCTATTTTTGCAACATTTCTATTTTTCATTACTTCAAAATAGAGCAAAATTTAAACTAAAATCTGAGCAAGAAAGGTCGTACTTAAAACATCTTAATACTACCAATATTTAAAAGTAATCATGAAGCCTTAAATGCTAACATGTTTGCACATTCTTCTGAATATATTTTCTCCTGAACTGTGATAAAAGAAAAAAAGACATCTACCAACTGAAATACACTCTTAAAAATAATCATGGTCCTCACACACTCTGCCAATATTAAAACGGCATAATCAAAAAGCCTCTAAATTATATTTACAAAGATGAGATGTATAAGAAAAAAGTAATTATTTGAAAACATAAAATTCCTAAGACTATCCCATAAGTAAGTTTAGAAAATAAGCATAATAAGAGAAATGATTTGTAATTTAACATATCATTCATATGTTTGGCATATGCCATATTCCAAAAGCCATTATTCACTTTAACTCTAAATTTTGTACTTAGTCTGAATACTTCTTCCATATTACAAATTTAATTCAGATTAATACTGTGTTCAAAAGTTAGTTGATCATTACTACCTAGAAATTAGGCCAAAAAAGAACCATCACCAGGAAAAAAAAAAAAATCAGTGTCTGAAATTACTATTTCTAAGAGTGATGATGCATTTATTTCATTTCATTATTTTAAAATCAGGCAAGAAAGTCATTAAAGTCCTAAGATATAATCCTACTATTCTATGTTTATAAAACATTTCATTATTTATAAAGTACTTCAAAATCTATAGTCTTATTTCAGTCTCAAAAAATATTGTAAACTAGGTCAATATAGGTATCATAATACTAATTTAGTAGTTAAGTTTTCATACCTATTGTAATAGTAAAGATCATTTATTGTTTTATTTTCAAATTTAAATTTTTTTCCATTTTTATTTACAATTTTATGTAAATTCTAAACAAGAAACACCAGGTAATACATTATTATTTTCTCTATGAGAACTGTCCTCTAAAAATGGATCAAGACTGACAGATTAATCATTTTTACAATAAATTACCATGGTTTAAAAAAATAGAGCTCATTAGAAAATAAAGACAAAACTCAGAAAAACAACATATAAATTTGGTTATTTTATTACTAAAATAAAAAGATAAAATGATCAAAAGAGGAATTCTCATTTATCTTTTTAGAATCTATTAGATCTATGAACTCCAGAAAAGATGGAAAGAAAATCAGTTTTAGTAATATATTCTTAGTTTTACTTTTTCTGAGTTTGTCATTTAAAATACAAATAGTAACATCAGTAATATTCTTTCATTTATAATATTTTGTGCTTTTAAATGTCAAGGTGAAAACGTAATTCATGTATAAATTTAGTAACAGTGCAATCAATACACTATTATTTATTAAAGTGTAAATGTATACAAATTTCAAAATATTTGTATGTAAATAAACTAACACACTAAAAATTACCCCAAGCTTGAATAATTTTAACCAAATCTGGTAACATACTGCTTTCACTGATATTTCTGTGTTATTTCTAATTACAATACAACCAAGATAATGTATTCCAAAAATGAACCTTGTTTAAAAAGAGAGAAAAAATATCCTTTAACCAAGAAAGCATCAATCATATGCTTATTTAACTTCAGCATCTTGGTCTCTCATAAAAACATAAAGAATTCCCAAACAAAACAATTTAATTAGGCTTGCTAATCAACATCATTTAATAATTCAATTAGGATATAAATCTAATGCTTTTCTAGTATTTAAAACACAATATTTAAAGAGTAATTAACATGTCATAAGTCTATAAAATATTTCAGAATTGATAATGTTAAGAAATATATTAGATGTATAAAATAAACCCTATATGTAAATAGCCTTCATTTTAAAACATTCTGAAATGGGCACAAAATATAATTGAAGCCTGACTGCAATGCTGCCCTGCAAACACACATACCTTAATGATGAGGCTCATGACATCGATTAAAGAAGGGTCTTCAGTAATAAAATCTCTTTGAATAAGGCTCACATAGATCTATCCAGAAAATTATGTATTACGATACATTAAAATACTGTATATTATGAAATCTAACAAAACTCTTCCCTTAAAAAAGATTAAGACTTTTAGTAGAATCCATGCTTGCTTGCATGACCCTCTGAAAACTTCAAAGGAAAAAAAAAAACAGTGGCAAACTGTGATCAAAATACTTTGCTAGACAATATATCTTTAAAAAATCAACAATGAAAGAATTCAATGTGAACTATAAACCATTTTTATATGGCAATATCAATTTTAAATTCTAAGTTCTTATGAAATAACTCCTACAACAATAAATTACTTCTGTTCTACATTAAATATTAAAGCTAAAAGACAATTTATGATTAATAAAATCCTCTTCCAAAACACAAGTGCTAGCCAACATTGTACAGAACCTTAACACAGCAGGCACTGAAAAGTATATCATATAAATAATAGCTATCTTCAAATCTAAACTGTAACATTTTTAATATTAAAATATCAAAACAAAACACTGAAGAGCACTTTTAAATTCAGAAGACAAAACTTATTTCCTGTGTTTAATGATGCCTATTCATTATTACACTAACCAGATTCAATACGGTTTTAGCCTTTTCAATCAAATAGTCATTTTTAAACAGTATAATGTTCCAAAAACAATAAGCAAGTCATGAACCAGAAAACAGCATACCAAAAGAAACCTTAAAATAAATAGTACATACAGGAAATTATACTGTTGATTTTTTTAGAGATGAATAATCACTGAATCGCACCAAAGTATTAAACCACTGGAAACTCCTTAAGTTATTATATATCCAATTAATTATATGAAATATAATTTTATCACTGAGTCAATAAAATGTTCTCTACCTTTTTATATAATTAACTGTGTATTTATCAAACTGTAAATTTATCACGTTTAAAGTTATTCATAATAATTATGTTTTCCACTATAAGATTTAAGCATGCAAAGTTAATAAACTGGTTCCCCCCAAATCAAACCCATATGTATTCATTTATTTGTTATTGTCATATACATAAAACCTGGGTGGTAACTTTTTAAATTCTAACATAAAGAACACATATTTAAAAGTTACAATAAATTACTGATTTGTTTTTTTTTGTTTCTTTGTTTTGTTTTTAACTAGAAGAGATTTGCAATGGTCCCAATGCAAAGAAAAGACAAAAGTTTGAGGGAATGCATATCCTAACTACCTTGATTTTATCAATTCACATTGTATGCAAGTATCAAAAAATCACATGTATCTGCAAAATATATACAACCAGTACACATCAACTGAAAACTTTTTGGAGTTTTTTTAAATAGTGTTTTTACTTATTGCTCAATTGCTACAAATTAATGATCTTATAAATACTCTGTTATGGAATAAAAACGGGGATACGATATGGTATAGGTTAACTACCTAAGTACAATTAAAAAAATTTTCAAACATCTTAATATGCCAAATCCATGAACAAGTTATACCAATAAGCACATCATATTATCTTAAAACAATGATTAAATATCTATCCCAAGACCTACATAGAATTTCAGCAATCAAGTGGAACAGTATTCTTTAGTGTAAAAGTATTGCAACTCAAGTGATGCAAATGCAAAAGGTTTTAAAATCATACATTCTATCCATGTACATATCTGCAAATAATCAAATGAGGCTACTGCTTTTATTAGAATTAATGTTTGCTAACACAAAAGCTTTATGGATAATTAAATAATTATAAAATTACATATGGTTCTGGCCCAAATGACTTTTATGAAACAGATCATAAAATATTCCAATGTCTGCATATAACGTAAAACAATACACTGATAGCTAAAAAATACTATAAACATTTTCCTCCCTAACAAGCGAACATTATGTTTCCTTAATATAGGAGAAAAAACCCACATGCACAACAAAAATGCCCTGTATTCTTAATAATCAACAATGAGTTCATCAAATTAATAATGAGCTATACCAAGCATACTGTACTCAATAATAGAAGACTAATGCACCCAGTAACTTACTGCCTTATGCACTTGTTTTTCATCCTTGCTATGTCTTTAGCAAAACAATCAGTAAGATACACAGATATCAATCAAAAAGTATTTATTGACCTCCTGTTACATACTTTACACTGTTCTGTTAATATATTTATTTCTATTTTGATTTCCAAATTAATCCCAAATAATTCAAAACTATTAAAAAAATATGTATCCCTGAAATTTTGAGGCAGGAAGTGAAAACTAGTTTTAAAGATTAAAAGCATCTAATATCTTTTACTATTTGTATACACTTTTAAATATAGGATATATTTCGATTCTCTCTCATCAGCTCTCAAACACATAGAGCTCTGTATCATCTGTATATGATTAAGCATTTCTGGCACTCAGTGCAACAGAATTAAGAGCCAGAATTTGAGTACCTAGAATTAACAGCATATAAGATAAAGATAAAATATGATGCTCTCAGATAGTGAAATGCTCAATATAGCCATCCATGGCATTAAAAATTATGAGTAAAACAAGTGATGGTTATGAAAACAACTGCTTAGACTCCATTATATTTATGATAGGATAGCAGCAATTAATATTTTTAAAGCTCTGTTAACTTTACAGTTTTAAAAATTGCAGTGAAATGAAATATTGATTTTAAAAATATAAGTCATAACACATCCCAAATCAAGGCCGAACCCACTCATGACTGATTATGACTGAGTTCACACATGGAACATTCTGCTTTGTCTACTCCCCTGAAAGACACAAGGTGGGGACATGCGGCACTGCCTTCCAATGATTTTATTCTACAAAAACAGGCAACAACAACAAAAATATTTTAAATAAGACATTCCACTTAAACTTGTCAAAAAAATAAATAACTTCTGTATAATAGTGTTAAAATGAAAGAAGAAAACCAGTTCTTGAAACTGATCATTCTAGTGCAGAATGGGCAAATTAACATTAAAAAAAGCAAAATATGAAGTCATTCCCAATAAAACAGCATTAATTATGCACCTGCACTGAAATTTTTCTGGATGTGAAAATTATCAGTGTGGCATTACACCTACAGTTAAAACAAAAGTCAAATATTTTATTTATTATAAAACAAAAGTTATTTTATTTATTGAATTAAAGCATTTGTAATTTGGTTGGGACAAGTAACTATCATTAGGGAGAGGTTAAATCTAATGAATTTTAACTATGCACTGTAATGCAAACGTATTAACAAAGGAAATTACTTATTTAATAGTTTTCAACAGAATTTATAAAACATTTGAATTAATATGAAGATTTTAATGTTTTTCTATCAGTTAAAATATTTTCAAAATAACTTAAAAATGTTATTTTTGAAGAAGCACAACCTAATTATGAAAATAATTATATATAACCCTAAGAATCATATATTTTAAATGGACAAAAATATAAAAATTATTTTAACTGGAGAAAATTATCTCTCAGAAAAAAATACAATGACATTTTTTACAACTTTCACTTTTTCAATTTAAGAATTTATTTTTAAATATATAACTTCTATTTCTTTAAACACTAGAATCGAGGTTAGATATCATCAAAAAGTCAGCAGCAGTCGTTTTTTTCTCAAATATGTACACTGACCCTGTTTTCTAGGGTCCCAAAGTAAAAGTGATTTACTGGCCTTGAATATTACTTATATATCATGAAAAATTACTCAATTTTGATATTTAAAAAAAAGATATTCTCTTACCTCAAAAAACATCACTTTCTAGTATGATGAGGTCCTCCTTTAGAACACTTAGCATTCAAACTTCTGTCTCCTTATTATGAAATTACTTCACTACTCTAAAATTATCATGGTCTCCTTTCTTTTACCTTTGGCTTTGTTCCTTTCCTTACCTCTTCTTTTACAACCTTCTTTGTTTTTGTCTTTTCATATTTCATTCTTTCTTTAAGCCAGCAGCATACAGACCCAAAGTGGCCTATGTCACTTGGTCTGGTATAGCTAAAAAAAAAAAAATTCTTACTATTTTTAAGGAAAGAAAAACAAGCCAGTAATCATCTGGGAGAGCATGAGGGGATTTTAACCCACCAGACAAGCCTGTCCAATAAAACTCAGACTTGAATCAAGTGATTGTAACTTCTCATGCAAACACATAGAGCTCTTGGAAAGCATCCAAAAAAAAAAATTTTTTTTTTTTGGTCTTTTCTCTCCTGTCTAGAAAACTAAAAAAATAATTGGACTATAATAATTCAATCCCTTTTACAAGTCTATTTAACATGAAAATGTTTTGAATGAAATCTTTGTAAGTTAAGACTTTAAATGTTTTGACAATTTTAAATTTCATTTAAAAATTTAAATCTGAGGGAAGGCTCAACTCTATTTTCTACTTCCCATGATGTTTGCTCCAATGAGATATCAGTTACTAAATATGTAATTGCTAGATTAGTCAAGAACGAAAACCCTCATTTTTACAATTAAGAAAATAATTAACCAAAGTAATTCTATGGCCTCTAAAAACGTGATTTTCAGCATATTATCATATTTAAATAGGTTATCTTCAAACAGGGTTTTCTTAAAACAGATTAGCTTTGTTACAATTTACAGATAATGCTAATTTTAAATTAGAAAAACCATGTAAATTTATTTAAAGAAAAAGCACATGTTTAATGCCAGATGCAAACCAAACTTTATGCCAAATATCTAAAGTTAAATAAACAATTACCAAGTAATACACCTAGGAGAGATGTCCTAAGAGTATGTATTCCACAATATTATCTAGTAACACTAATCTTCATGTTGCCTATTCATTGATGCTTACAATCAATTATTATTACTACTATTATTACCTACCACATGTCACAAATGCATTTATTGTTGTAGTATGTTCAAATCTAAGTAATGTTTACATTTAACATCCTTAACTACTGAGTGTATAATAAAATATTGAACTGGAAGAAACTGAATATCTAAGTGTCTATTGCTAGAGGTAAATTCACAACTCAAATACTTATTCTGCTGCTTTGAGTATAGAAAACAACTTTTTTCCAAGTACTGACCAAATCAAGTACATGTTATCAGTACTGATTTGAAAAAATGGCCAGAAGCTCTTTCCATACTGTTTCACATAAAAAATAGTCACTGATTTACAGAACAGTAGACTGGCATAGAATGCTATTCTTTAAGAGTACATCTGCATACTATTGTCCTGAACACGTTCCAATGTCCCTGGACAGATACCATATTGTCAATGTATACTGCTACTGCTCCTATTACCTCCAGCCCATTCAAAAAGTGCTGTTTTAACTTTCTAACTATAAATCAAAACTCAGAAGCCAAAAAAACAAAAAAGTAGTAAACATAAATAAATTAAAAAAAAGAACTTTTAAATGACAAAATTGCTATTGGCAAAAGCTAAAACTAAATGACAAACAAGAAAAAAAAATTACAACTCCTATCACATATGAGGAACTAATATCTTTAATTTATAAAAAAGTACTTAGGAATGTAGAAGAAAAAGGTTAGCAATTCAGCAGGAAAATGAGTCAAGTATACATTCACAGAAAAAGAAATCTAAATGGTTTTTAAACATACCATTCCCAATCAGATTCATAATGAAACACAAATTAAAACCAACTCTGATACCATTTCTCACCTGTTAAAATAGCAAAAAACAGAATAGCTGAACAACACACCAGTAATAAGAATGTGGGAAACAAGCATTCTCAAATCCACTGCATATAGGTATAATCACCAAGGAAGGAAATCCAGCAATATCTATAAAAATCACAGGGGCCTATACCCCCTGATTTAGGGATCCCATCCTGAGAATGTTCCCTACAAATATACCCAAATTTGTACAATATATTTATAAATGACATAATTTATGTAATTGCAAAACAATGGCATATGTTAAGTTTCTAGTGATCAATTGGCTACTGATTGAAAGAATTAAGCAACCGCCTAATACTAGACTATTATACCACAGTTCCAGAAAAAAAAGAGAAAAAAAGGGAGCAATCTTATGAACCCATTATGAGAGACCTGTTACGTTGGAGGGAAAAAGTATGACGTATATATGTATATACTACTTTAACTTTTATGTAAATATTATCCTGTTCTTTGTGTAAATACTAGCTACTTTTTTGTATAAGAATGTAAGAATATATTATTTTTTCTCGTATTTTCATAAACACTAATTACACATAGAGAGCACTGTAGCAGATGGTGATTGGTAGAAGTACGACTTCCTGGTTCGTATTTTTTTTAATAATTTCATTTTTGAACCATGATCCTTTCTAAAAATAATAATAAATATTGATTTTGCCAAATATTAGAGGGAAACTACTGCTCTAGATCTCTCAAATCATCTATTACATTTCCATCAATAATTTAATAGGTGTTTCCAAACAGGGTGCTAAGATAGTATCAAGGCCTGTACAGGGCCAGGTGTGGTGGCTCACACCTGTAAACCCAGCACTTTGGGAGGCCAAGGGAGGCAGATCACCAGGTCAGGAGATCAAGGCCATCCTGGCTAACACAGTGAAACCGCATCTGTACTAAAAATAATAAAATTAGCCGGGCATGGTCGTGGGCGCCTGTAATCCCAGCTACTCGGGAGCTGAGGCAGGAGAATTACTTGAACCCGGGAGGCAGAGGTTGTAAGTGAGCCAAGATTATGCCACTGCACTCCAGCCTGGGTGACAGAGCAAGACTCAGTCTCAAAAGAAAAAAAGGCTTATCTGTACTCTACATCAAGGCCTGTACGGTCACTGAAAATGTTATTTGAGAATTTACTATATGCCAGACTCCTGGAAAAAAAGATCAAGCTCCAAAATCTTATTAAATACCAGTATAACATGGTCAGTTTATAGCCAGAAAATGTATAATGTGTACACTGGATGTAATCAACAGTGTTCAATAAAAAGTGACAGAAAGGACCCACAATTAACAACATGTTCAATGGTGAAAGACTAAAAGCTTTTCCTCTAAGAATAGGAACAAGACATGATGCTCATTTATGCGACTTCTATTTAACTAGTACTAAAAGTTCTAATCAGAGAAATCAGAGGGAAAAAAGAAAGAAAAGGAATCTAATTAGAAAGGAAGAAACAAAATTCTGTTCACAGATGACATAATATTATAAATAACAACTCTAAAGATTCCACATGCACAAGAATTATTATAACTAATAAATGACTTCAGCAAAGTGGTAGAATTTTAAAAAATCAACAAAAAATCAGGTGCATTTCTAAACAATTATAAGGAACAATTTGAAAAAGAAATTAAGAGAACAATTCCACTTACATTAGCATCAAAAGGAGTAAAATTCTTAGAAATAAATTTAAAAGAGGTAAAAGACTTATACACTGAAAATTACAAGATATTACTGAAAGAAATTAAAGACACAAATAAATGGAAAGGCATCCTGTGTTAATGGACTGAAATACTTAATATTGTTAAAATGTCTATACTACTCAATGAAATACACAGGTTCAATAAGATCCTTATCAAAATCCCAAGGTCATTTTTTGCAGAAAAAGAAAAACCCATCCTAAAAATCATATGGAATCTAGGGACCAGAAATAGCCAAAACGATCCTGGAAAGAAGAATCCAATTAGAGTTCCACACTGTATTCTAAAACTTATTACAAAGTTTTATTTTAAAACTGGTTCTAAAACTTATTACAAAGTTACAGTAATAAAAAAAAACAGTGTGGTACTGGCAAAAAAAAACAGACACAGACCAAATACATGAAACAGTGAAGAAACAAACTCTTGCATAAAAAGTCAAATCATTTCCAACAAGGGTACCAGCACTATTCAGTGAGGAAAGGGCAGCCTTTCCACAAATGGTGCTGGGAAATTTGGATGTCTATGTGCAAAAGAATAAAGTAGGACCTTCAGCTTGATCTATATGTAAAAATTATTTAAAAATGAATTAAAGACCTAAAGCATATGAATTAAAACTATAAAACTCTTACAAGAAAATATAGGGCAAAAGCTTTACAACATTGGATTTGGCAATTAGTTCTTTTTTTTTCTTTTTTTTTTTTTTCTGAGACAGAGTTTTACTCTGCCACCAGGCTGGAGTGGAATGGCGCTATCTTGGCTCACTGCAACCTCCACCTCCCAGGTTCAAGCAATTTTTGTGCCTCTGACTCCCCAGTAGCTGGGACTACAGGCGCGCACCACCATGCCCAGCTAATTTTTTGTATTTTTAGTAGAGATGGGGTTTCACCATGTTGGCCTGGATGGTCTCGATCCCTTGACCTCGTGATCCGCCCACCTCGGCTTCCTAAAGTGCTGGGATTACAGGTATGAGCCACCGTGCCCAGCCTGGATTTGGCAATAATTTCTAAGTTTTGATGACAAAAGCATGGGCAACAAAAGCAAAAATAAAAATACATAAAAATTAATAATTTCTGTGCAACAAAGAACACAATTAACAGAATAACAAAGAAACCTATGGAATGAAAGAAAATATTTGCAAATCATTACCTGATAAGCAGTTACTATCCAAAACACACACAAAGAACTTCTATAACTCAACAACAAAATAACCCAATTTTAAAATGGGTAAAGTATTTGAAAAAATATTTATCCAAAGGTATATACATGGCCAAGAAAAGTACATGAAAATATGCTTAGCATCACAAATCATTAGGGATATGCAAATCAAAACAAAAAGATACAACATTACATCCATTAAGGTATCTACCATTAAAAAAAAAAAAACAACAGAAAATAACAAGTGTTAGCAAGGATGTGAAGAAATTAGAATCTTTGTACACTGTTGGCTGAAATGTAAAATGGTGGTATGATCACTATAAAAATAGTATGGCAGTTCCTAAAAATATTAATAATAGAATTATATTAGGATCCAGTAATTTTGCTTCTGAATATATACCCCAAAGAACTGAAAGCAGGGTCTCAAAGAGGTATTTGCATACTCACGTTCATAGCAGCATTATTCATAATAACCAAAAAGTAAAAGCAACCTAGTGTCCATCAATAGATGAATGGATAAACAAAAGGTGGTATATGTATGTATATATATGTTTGTGCATGCATGCATATGCAAATGTACACATATACGCAATGTAATATTATCCAGCCTTTAGAAGGAGGAAAATTCTAACATGCTACAACATAGAGGAATCTTGAGGGCACCATGCTAAATAAAATAAGCTAGCCACAAAAGACAATTCTGTGTGATTATAATGAACAATCTGAAAAAGAAATTAAGGTACCTAGAAGAGGTACCTAGAGGAATCAAAGTCAGAGAGGCAGAAAGTAGGTACCTAGAGGGGTCAGAGTGACAGAGACACAAAGTAGAATGGTAGTTTTCAGAAGCTGGAGGAAAAGCAGTGTATTGTTGTTTAATGGGTATAAAGTTCAGTTTTGCAAGATAACGAGTTTTGGAGACCGGTTACACAACAATGTGAATGTACTTACCATCAATAAATTGCATAATTAAAAATGAATTAGATGGAAAATTTTATGGTATATATATTTTACCACAATTATTTTTTAATTTAAGATGTAAAACTGATAGAAAGGCATAAATCTGCCATGTACTGCCATCAAAATTCAGTCAAGGAAGAAAAGAGTGATAAACCAAGAAGTATTATCTTTGTATTCAAAACTTTACCAAAGAAGTAGAATGCATGAATTCTTATCTCAAGGACAAACAATTCTAAAGGCACAAAAATACAGTATCTGTGAAATATTCAGCTAGGTGAGTTAGGCAAAAATTTAATCTTAAGAATAAACGGCACACCTGAAAAATAAGTGGGATTGATTTTTAGCAAGAGAAAAAGGGATAGTATTTCAGGAAAAAGTATAATCAAAGTTAGAAACTGAAAAATAAGAATAAAGGGAAAAAGAAATATTAACATGGCAGGTCCAGCCTCACTAGCTATAACAGAGCTTAAATCAGTTCTTAAGCAGGAAAGCAATATTATTTAAAAAAACAGTAAACACCTGATTTGTCTAGAATTTGGTTATAGGTAAACCTAGGAGAAGTGGTGGCACCTGACAAGCCTAAAGAGATGCTACTGCAATTCAGACACACATATAAGGGTTAGGATTAAGGAGTCGGAAGCAGAAATAGAAAAGCAAGGAATCAACCTAAAGAAACAAGACAGTAATAGTGACAAGTGAAATACAGAGAATAGAAGTGAACATGACATAAGCAATAGATAACATTTTCTAGCCTATGAAACCAAAAGAATACATTTATTCAAAAATTACTTTTGAGCAACTATCATGTGCCCAACACTCTTCTAGACAGAGGATATAGCAAGGAATAATGAAGATAACCTCCTTATTTCCACTGAGTTTACACTTTGGTAGTGAACATGATAAACAAACAATAACAGAGAAAAGCAACAGATATTTTAACAAGAATGAAACAACAGAAGATTTTAACAAGACCCAAAAGTACTTACCATTAATAAATTGGGCTTCATCAAAATTAAAACCTTGCACTCTTCAAAAGACACAATTAAGAAAATTAAAAGATACACACATAGAAAAAGTAATCACAATGCATACATCTGACACAAGAACTTGTGTCAAAAATATAGAAGTCTTACAACCTGATAAAAAGACAACCAATTAAAAAAAAAAGACAGAAGATTTAAGTGGGCGCAGTGGCTCATGTTTGTAATCTCAGCACTTTGAAAGGCCGCAGGGAGCAGATGACTTCAGGCGAGGAGTTCAAGACTAGCATGGCTAATATGGTGAAACCCTGTCTGTACTAAAACTAAAAAATTTTTAAATGAGCTGAGCAGGATTGTGCACACCTGTAATCCCAGCTACTCGGGAGGCTGAGGCAGGAGAATCACTTGAATTCAGGAGGTGGAGGTTGCAGTGAGCTGAGATTGCACCACTGCACTCCACCCTGGGTGACAGAGAGACACTCAGTCTTAAACAAAAAGAAGGCAGAAGATTTGAACAGTTTATAAAAGAGACAGGAAAGGCTAATACGTACATTAAAAGGTACTCAACATCATTAGACAAAAGGATAACCAAATAAGGTACCACCACACACTCACTCAGAGTCAAAACCACAATAAGGTACCGCTACACACCCACTCAGAATGGCTAAAATTTGAAAGTCTAAAAATAATACCACCTGTTGGTGAAAATGTAGTGCAAACGGAGTTCTCAAACACTGCTGGGAAGAGTATAAAATGGCACAACCACTCTTCAAAACTCGCAGTTTCTCACAAAGTTCAAGTTAAACATACATTTCCCAAACAATTGAGCCAACTCATTCCTAAAAATTTACTCAAGAGAAATGAAAGCTTTTGTCCATTCAAAACCTGGCTCATATATATTCACAGCAGCTTTATGTGAAATAGTTAAAAACTAGAAACAGGCTGGGCACAGTGGCTCACACCTGTAATCCCAGTACTTTGGGAGGCCAAGGCAGGGAGATCATCTGATGTCAGGAGTTCAAGACCAGCCTGCCCAATACGGTGAAACCCCACCTTAATAAAAAAAACAAAAAAATTTGCTGGGCGTGGTGGCAGACACCTGTAATCCCAGCTACTGGGGAGGCTGAGGCACGAGAATCACTTGAACCCAGGGAGTGGAGGTTGCAGTTAGCCGAGATCACACCATTGCACTCTAGCCTGGGCAACAAGAGCAAAACCCCATCCCCCGCCCCCAAAAAAAACCTGGAAACAACTGAAATGTCCATTAACAGGTAAATGGATGAGGCAAATTGTTGTATGTCCTTACAATGGAATGCTACTCAGCAATAAAAAATAATAAACTGTGATATACATACAACACTTACTTAGGAATTGTCAACAATCTTTGACCCAGAAGTAAATCCAGACTTAGACTAAGGTTGACATAAGAGAAAGCTAAGCCAAGAGTCAAAAAGAACTAGCTTCCTAAATGCACTATGGAGACACTGAATTAACTCAACCCTAAAGCTTGAACTACCTCAGCACAGTTCAGTTATAAGTCAATAAACTTCTTATTGTTTAACCAAACTCACTTGATTTTCTGCAGTCAAGTAAATTACAGATTATATCATGTAGCTCATATTTAATGATTTCAGTATTTGCCATTTAACAGTAAGATCATTTAACTGGAAAGAATGAAGATTTGTGGCAAAGAAAATGACAGGTAACAAAGGAAAAAAAAAATGAATGGACTGGAACACCCACTGTGGATATGTGACTAGGAGTAAAAAATATAAAAGATGTAACAAGTGTAGGCAGAGTTTTGAAAACAAGTAAACACAAAGGTTAAATATGAGTCTTGCAGAAATTCCCAAGATGAAAGGCTCACTGGACCCTCAAATAGGCCTTAGAAATAGAAATTCCATTTGACCCAGCAATCCCATTACTGGGTATATATCCAAAAGACTATAAATCGTTCTACTATAAGGACACATGTACACGAATGTTCACTGCAGCACTGTTTACAATAGCAAAGACCTGGAATCAACCCAAATGCCCATTGATAATAGACTGGATTGGAAAAATGTGGCACATATACACCATGGAATATTATGCAGCAATCAGAAATGATGAGTTTGTGTCGTTTGTAGGGACATGGATGAATCTGGAAAACATCATCCTCAGCAAACTGACACAAGAACAGAAAATGAAACACCGCATATTCTCACTCATAGGTGGGTGATGAAAAATGAGAACACATGGACACAGAAAGGGGAGTACTAAACACTGGGGTCTATTGGGGGGAAAAGGGGAGGGCCAGTGGGAGGGGGAGGTGGGGAGGGATAGCCTGGGGAGAAATGCCAAATGTGGGTGAAGGGGAGAAGAAAAGCAAAGCACACTGCCATGTGTGTACCTACGCAACTGTCTCGCATGCTCTGCTCATGTACCCCAAAACCTATAATCCAATAAAAAATTAAAAAAAAAAAAAAAAAAATACATAACGCAACCATTGGTTACCTTTTCCCCTCGCTAAGTTCTCAGTAAGAATAGCATTCACTACCAACAAAGCTCTGGCAACGGGTTTCCTTTGGTCATGAAGAAGACAGAAGAAAAACAGCAGTTGCAAAGTTAACAAGAGGGAAGCTAACATTTGTTAACAACTATTTCCCAAGATGCTTTATTGTACAATTTACATACACTGAGTTCATTTGATCTTCTCAAGAAGAGATTATATCATCTCCAATGCACACATTTAAAAAATCAATATCCAAGGAGAAACCCTGGATCTTGATTTCTTGGATCTTGATTTTTTAAATGTATGCATTTAAATGCTTAACAAGGAACTTACAACTTGTAAAATGGTTATACTGGTATTGGAATCTTTATCTGTCTGACACAAAAAGTACCTTCCCACAAACCACCTGATGAGAGTAAGCACCAAGAAGTTTGTCACTGTGTATCCCTTTGTCCAGCCTAGCCTTAAGGAAAGCATTAGTTACTTCCCAAAAGAAAAATATGTTCACTAATGATATGACCGAGTATTGAACATTTTTAAAAGCATCTTAAGCCTGTTTATTCTTATCTCTAACTCCAGATATTAAACTATTTGGTGGTCTCAGAAAAAGCAGCAGACATGGACATTATTTAAAAGAAAAACAAAAACACTAGGAATGGATATAAAGAGAAGTATGTAGAAAAGACATGCCTCTTGGTTTCATCAAAATTATCAACAAGATAACATAAAAAGGGTGGGAAAATATGAGAATATATTCTTCTGATAGAAACCATCAAAATTTATAGCTTTGTTATGGGAAAAAAATGAAAGAGCCATAGTACCTAACAATAACGAAGTATTGTAGAAGAGAAGATGCAATATAATTTTTGAAAATAGGAACAGATACATGGATATTGGTATGTGTATTAAAAGTTTTCTGAAAATAATCATCAGAGGAATTAGCAAGAGACTTTCAGTTTTTATTTTTCTACTTTTCTACATTATTAGAATTTTATACTATGCACATTTTTATAAGAACAGGGATTATATGGGCCTCTTTCTTATGTATCTCAATATATTATAAAATTGTCCCAAGTATACATTTATAAATTATGAATAGCTTTCAGTATTTATCAAGAGTTTTAACAGTTAACTGACTGAAGAGAAAATCTACTCATTTAACATGTGACTAACACTTTTACATATATCTGACTTACTCCTAAAGCAGTATTATTCTTATACTATAAATGAGAAAACCACCTCGGAGTCATTTGCTAAGGGTCACTCAACTGAGAGACAGAGGTAATTATCTATCCTCTGATTTTCCCAATTCAAGTTCCAAGGTACTTTTCATTATGCTACAATTGCCTATGCAAACAAGAAGGTATTTTAAATTTAGAATATACTTATGTAATAACTTCTGTTTATATGTAGGTATGTCTTGTCTCTTTCCAAAAAGGAATTGAGGCAATTCTTTCTGGAAATAAACGTTACAGGAGAAAAACAGGTAGAAATAAACATAAGGCAAAAGGAAAAAGAAACATTTTCCAAAAAGTTTATCTATAACAAAGATGGAAGTCCTGAATACTTTGCCTTAGATGGACTACTATTTGCTTCTTGGTTTCTTAGATGTTAAAGCAAAGAGAAAATGGACAATTATACATCTTTAATAAAATTCACAGCATTATCATAATAAAGGAAAACAATTACTTAGAAGTTTAGCCTTCCCTAGTACTAAGACCAGGTGGAATACTTAACTGCAGGTTCTCATAAGGGAGGATTCATAAAATACAGTGGACAATGTCCTTAAAAATAAACAAATATCAACTCAATAGAATAATTCCAAAACTCAATTCACTTTAATTCTTCAAGTATTGCCACCTTTGCATTACCCAAGTACTACCATAGCTCAATGAAACAAGTCTTTAATAGCAAAATGTCTTTATAAAAAATTATCAGAATAAGTCACTGTAATGAGTACACCATGTTTTATACTATAAAATAGCTCCTTTAACTTAAATCTTCAAAATATTTCACTTTAAGATGAACTAACTTAGAAGTTATTAGTAAATTAAATATTATATAAGTGCCATCATTTTCAAATGTTTACTCTTAAAATACAATATTCAAAATATGAGAGGCTACAGTCCAGACTCTGGAACAGTTGTTTTGATACCAGGTGTTACTGTCCTCCCCAGCAAGCACTTAGATAGGTAAATACAACATAATAGGAAATTACTCCTATGAGTTAAAAGTTACTTAAAATCAGTGGACTGGCATGGCTTATGGAAAAAGGGTCTGGAAACATACTGTTTCATAGGTGGTTAATATTCAATAAATACTTACTGCATGAGAGGACAGTAGGATATGGGGTTACAGAAAATTAACTGATCTACATAGCTAACAACCACGAAGTAGCCAAAGACTACTTTATGGAGCTAGGATCATACCACCTACTAGAACAGAACCATGTATGCCCTAGCTTTCAATATAGTTTTGCAGGGTATAAAATAATGTCACATCACTCTCAAAATCCAGTCCCTTCTCCAAAATACCATAAGGAAATGACTGCTATGAACCATATAACTTTTTTCCATTAAATTATTCAAATGACTAATCTACATCGAGAAAACCCAAGAAGCTATACCATTTTATCTTTATAAAATTATTTGACATTGTTTTAAAAAGCATGCAAGGGATTACTGTTTAGCTTCATCATGTGTTTAAAACAATAATGAATAAACTTCAATGCAATAAATTATGTAAAACTTCTCACACTACAACCCAAAACTTTCAATGTCAACTATTTTATATTAATAATTCATAAGCAATCTCACCAAGATAATACTTTAAATAACACATACAAATCAACAAATATAGATTTCCTAGAATACTTAATAAAGCAAAGAAGTATAGTCTCAATATAAAAAAAAAGGGAACCAAAAAAAACCCTCCTAAACTCACACTGTATTAATCTGAAATCACTTCATCACCTTATATTATTTTATACATATAGGCACACACATCATAGCACAGGCACACATACACATACATATGCCCACATGAGCTTTCCACTTAGATGAAAATCTCCTAAAAATTGAGACTGGTACAAAAATGTATTCTATATCCTACATCCTTGTAAATACAACTGATCATAACTTATTCAAAAGGAAAAAACATCTATTGTTGTCAAAGTTAAAATGTGCTAATTTGCTATCTAGTAAAATGTTATCAGTTCACTCAATATCAGTAAGTCATTAACCATTACAGCACTGACTATTCTCAGTTATAATCAACACCATTTCCAAAGGACTAGCAAAAGTATGAAGGCAGATTATGAACATATATTTTTATTTTACATAAAACTATATGTTAAAAATGAAAACTGAAAAAAACTCCATCTGTAGCGAAAGCAAGTATTTTGTTCGGTTTGATTTTACCAAAACTGTATGAGTCAAATACTAAGCTACTAACCAATTAACTAAGCTGTTATAGAAAAAAAAAAAAAGACTAATTTTTTTTTGAAATGGGTAGTTTTGAAATCCAAGTCTTAAAATCAACATATATGTTTAATGTGTTTTTCCATTTTTCTCCTTTTAAGCTGTTATTAAATTAATAGCACTTCTAGCAATCAAAGAAATTTAATACTATCATTTTATCCTTATGAAAAATTACAGTGGTTGAACTTGTTAATGACACTAAACACTGATAAGTAAGATATAAAAGTCATTTGGTAGGCTTAATATTCACTTATCTCCATTCCAAACTGGGAAATGGTTGGCTATTCCTAACCAACTACACCTGTCACCTAACAGAGTAAATTTTCTAACCCATACATCAAGTCACAGGACTGGCTAAAATTACAACAAATCAAAACTGGAAAAAAAGACCTCATTATCCATATTTATGAATATAACTTATAAATGGAAAATGCAAAATACAAGGGACCAACATATAGATACCACATATTCAATCTAAAAATCTGAAATAACTTGATGTGAAAAAATAGTGGAGAATATCTTAAAAGTTAGAATTGAATAGTATCAACCAGTTCATCAATGACCTTCTTAAAAACTAGTAAAAACTAAATAATGTATTGATCAGACATATATACAAATGTAACAAAATGGAAAGAATGATAAACATAAAATTCAGGATAGTTAATTCTGATTATCTCTGAAGAGGAGTCAAGATGAGAGAAGGGAGGAATGCATAGGTAGATGAAAGTTATTGATAATATTCTAGTTAATAGTATAGATGGAAGGTTCCTGAGTAAATGTTTAAGAACTTTTAGCTAAATTAACTTTTATAATGAAATAACATTATGCCTGGACCAATTACCACAGTACATCATGAATCAAAGATTATAAATAGTAAAATTCTATGCTGCTGAGGTCCATTTTGAAAAAAAATAATTTATATCCACTTACAGAAATTCACTTTTTATAAATGTTACTTCTAACATTAATATTAAAATATCCACAAACTCCAATCTTTTTAAATAAACATTCAAGTTAAAGGAAGGATTGTAGAAATGACCTCAGAAAACGAAAACCAAAATCATTCTTCTCCCTAAATCAGAGTAATACTACCATATTGGTTTCAAATTACTGTCCCTCAAAGGTAGTTCAGGGCAAACTTTTTGTTTGTTGTTGTTATTGTTGGGTTTTTCTGAAACAGAGTTTCATTCTGTGTTGCCCACGCTGGAGTGCAGTGGTATGATCTCAGCTCACTGCAACCTCCACTTCCCAGGTTCAAGCAATTCTCCTCTCTCAGCCTCCTGAGTAGCTGGGATTATGGGTGTTCACCATCAAGCCCAGCTAATTTTTGTATTTTTAGTAGAGACAAGAGTTTCGTCATGTTCACCAGGCAAGTTTCAAACTCCTGACCTCAAGTCATCCATCACCTTGGCCTCCCAAAGTGCTGGGATTACAGGTGTAAGCCATGTGGCCAGGACAAACATGTTAAACAACAATCAAAAAAGCAAAAAGCAAGGAAAAAAAAAAAGAATCTATAGATTATGAAATGAATCTGTATTAAGATCTTGTAAATTTAAAAAAAAAAAACCTTCAAAATAGATATCAAATCTTATATAAGAACTTCTACGTCAAACCACATTAAAATGAGAGCCAAAGCAAAACATATAATAATTTATAAGCAAATTTTGCTTAAGTCAAATTAGCAGTATCTGTATATTTATATTCAACATATTATTCTAAAATTTCCCAAGCATAAAATATATTTATAGCTAATAGTAGTCTATAAGCCAAATATTAACGTGAAGACAATGCAACATAATATATTTTATGTTTTATATTTACATTTCTAAATGTAAAAAGGAAGAAGATTTAAGGTTACCTAAAAGTATCAAAATCAAACACGGGACTTCATGCAAAGACAAATAGACAAATTACTAGATTAAAAAATCACGTTTAAAATGCTTAAGTACTCAAATTCTTTATTCCTTTGACAAGAAAATAAATAATTTCAAATAAACTCTTATATCCAGAATTCTGAGGACAAAATGACTGTTAACTATTTAAGAACCTGAATAAAAATGTGGCAGTATTTAAAATACCAAAGGTTGATACATTTAGAGCTAGTAGTGGTCAAATCTTTGCTCTTAATGTAAAGGAAAGCAATATAACTGAAATTTTTATAAGTAGTCTCAACTGTTAATTTATCCACACAGGAAGCTAACAAAAGACAGAAATATCATCCTTCTGGACTTGAGTCACATACTCTAAAGATGAAAGGGGAGGGGAAAAGAACCATACATACAAAAACCCCAATGATATTACCTCTTTATATTTTCTTTCAGTGGACTTGATTAGAAACGGTTACCTTAAAAGAAAACATAATAAGTACTTATGTGCAAAGAGTTAATTCAAATTTATTCAAAATTACTTAGTGAGATAAATTCCCAAATTTTACCATGAAGGGACCTACTATGTGCCAACATCAGTACTATGCACTTTATATCCACCATTATATTTTACAAATGATGTGACTGAAGTCACAATAGAAGCTTGTGAGAAATGGAGAGTCTAATGACTTGTAAAGCCTGACCTACAGTACCACTGGAAATTGCTTATTAGTACCACTTCCAAATATATAGTGATAACAAAGTCAGAATGAGTAAATTTTAATATTTTATTCAACAGAATGATTTCTAGGTAATTAGGGTTAAAAAAAAAATTAAACACCTAAATTGCCCAAGAACTAGGAAATAAAAATCTTCTGTGCTCCAGTTAAGCTTCCATTCTGACTTCTAATTCACTGTACATCAAAGAAAATCAACTTGCCCTGACACATAAGGACTATTCCCTTCAGTGGTGAGGCAGGTGTTGAGGCCAGAAAGAGAGCCTATTTTCCACAGCCTTTTACCTTGTTTGATCACTGGTTACTTTTGATCTGACACTGCCCTCTCTCTAGTAATGACTTCCCCCTCATAGACCCTACCTCACATCTGTCAGAAAGAATAAAGGGCATCAAACTGAGACCTGACAACGCCTATGGGCCATGCGATGTGCTGCCAACAGAATGTTCCCCAGCTCCCACAATTTTCAATTCAGTTTCTTTTGTTCTGGTAGGTACAGGGTTAGGGTACCAATGACAGCAGAAAGGATTATGCACCAACTGTGAAACCAAGCCTTCTTGAATGTGTATCTTTTATCTTTGCTTCTTCATCTTCTTAAATGCTGCAAACTTCATGGTGGTTACTATGAAATACACATTCAACAAGTGCAATAGAAAGTTTGTTTAAAATCCTTTTCCAGGAGAAAACAAAGGAAACAATATATTATAATTCAACTATAAAGCTTTAAGGAAAAAATTTCAAACCCATGGTGTGAGATTAGTAAAGGCCAGCTGTCAAAGAGCACGTTAATGGTTAAATGAAACCACCGAAGTTTTACAAGGACCACTACTTAGTGGGTACTGCCATTCACTGTCTAAAAATGGAAAAGTCCCCTAGAGCAATGCACGTATTCACAAGAAGTAAACATTTCAATTGTTAAATTACAAATTCTACCATACTAGTGTGAGAATAAGGTAAAATTGAAAATAAATTCCACTAGTCTTGTTTAAATAATGTGATAATTATATATAACCTTTTTCTTAAGGCATTGATAATAAGTCTTAAATGTTAGAAATTAGAAAAATCAAATATCATTTTGATAATATTTTACTCATAATTTTTCACTATCATTAAAACATTTTATGAATTCTTGAATATACATATTTGCACTCCCCAAGCCCCCTCAACACACATATAATGATATATGATTCATTATCAGACATGCAATAATGAGATTTGCCAAAAAGCAGGCTTAGAGGCAAGTATCATTTTTAAGGTTAAAAACACCATCTTTAAAAACAAAAAAAAAAAGAGCCTTTTTTAAATTTTGAAAAGGAGGACCAGAAGAGGAAACTGCATGATTATAAGTTACATGCAAATTTAATGAAAATACCGAATTATAATGCATAAAAACAAATAACCTTAGATATATACAAATACAGAAGCTCAAACATAGACAGTAAGCACTAAGGTGATTACAAGTTGATGAATATAACTGGAAGTTCATTTCTACAACAGCTGACAAAGGTAAGCCTTAACAGAAAGGAGTAAGGTACCCATGTCTGAAGAATTAACCTGTGACACTAGGCAAAAGCACACACTAGACTGAAAATGATTTACCACTATTGAAGACCAGATGTGAAATACCTTCTATTCTTGTACTGACCAGCAGTCAGCATAATTATATTATTCTAAAAAAAAAAAAAAAACCTGTTCTTGACTGTAATCTAAAAACATCATAATATATAGTCTATTAGAAAAATGTTATTGTTTTAAATAGATTTTAATATATGAAAAAAGATTATTCCTATATACTTGGACTAACTTTACAGTAGAAAGTCATAAGGGCATACTAGAAAAATATATTACTTCTAGAAGGGGAAATAAAAACAACAATTTAATCCAAGGATAAACAATACATTTGGCAGAACCAATACTTGTCCAGTTTTTTTCCCCTCTCAAGTCTTCCAAATGTCACTTAATCCTCCAAGAAAATGAAAAAACAAACTGCAGTATTGTAACAAAATATCTATGCTTATTCTTGGGCATTCTTTTCTCATTTTCAATTCTACAAAATTGTTAAACATATTAAAGAAAAAATAATAAAATATATGGGAAGAATTTATCAAGTTAAAACCTAAAAATTTTATATGAAGTATTTTTTTTAAAAAAACTTCATCTTCATTGGCAGTCCATTTCAGAAAGTATTTTTTTTAAAAAAACAACTTGCCAGTGTAATTTCTGCATGGTATATTATGCTCAAGGCATGCAATGCCAGTGTTCTGAACTAAATTTAATGCCAGATCTGCCTGATGCATTTTATTGGTACCAAGCAGCAAATATATATCAAATATTATATATTATATCTACCTCTTTCTAATTGCAACAATAAAGTCAAGCTCTTCTGAACAAACTCAATCACAGAAGCAACTAGCTAACTTTCATCTTTTCAAGAATCAGGTTTAAAGTATGACAAAAGAAAAGAGACACCACCCTTCATAGCAGCCTTGAGAGATTTTTGGTAGGGTTGCCTGAAAACAGAAGGAAGAAAATGCATTGGGGGAAATACTGAAACAAACCAAATATCCTCAATGAGATGTAAACCATGTAAATGAAAATATATAATAGGTAATTTGTAATAAAAATGTTTAAAGCCCTAAGTTTCAACTTTCACTTTTAAGAAATCATATCCTAAAATCTATCTAATTCTTTAAAAAAAACACACTTATTTGGGATTTTACTTCTTCAAACTATCATTGCCATTCTTCTCAGATTAATGCTAATGAAGAATCACTTGATACTGCTATCGAATAAAGTATGTTTCACCCATTCAGTTAATAAAAATTGAATTTTATGTCCTAAAACATATACTTTTGTGTACATATTAAAGTATAAATGGTCATGTTTAAAGTTACTGACATATGTCTCACTTAAAATGTGACTTTAAAAGAAACTCCTTCTTCCTTATCTCAAAAAGAATCTTTCCAGAACTAAACCAAAAGAACTTAAGTGTATAAATGATTCATCTTCATTGGCAGTCCATTTCAGAAAATTTACAATTCATACATTGAAAAAAAATTATTTTTAAGAAATTCTAACAACTATCCATTTAATCAAAATACTGAAGAATATACATATTTCTTTAACCAGTATGCAAACAATCTCATTCCCATTCTAAGGAGTTACATGGGGAAACATTACTAAACGAAAACTCTCAAACCTACAACAAATTATCAATGGATTAATAAGAACCAACTAAATACTGGAAGCTGATAGAAGACAGGAAAGTAAAAAATATGGGGTCATTCTCAAAGAATATCTGAGAAAAAATAAGCTTGGCAGTAATTTCAGCTAAGCTTGACAGTAGTAATGAACACATACTGGAATAAACATAAGAAGAAGTGACTGATAAATGGACAAGTATGGAAAATGATGAGACAGAGACTAGTAACTGAAGCAATCTTTGAAATGAGCAACTACAGATTTCTGAAATGATAAAAAAACAATATTTTGGAAAGAACACTCCTGGATTGTAGATATGATCAATAAAAGTCAACCTTTGGAAACATCTTAGTTCATGAGTGAATTCAGAGGAATATATACAATGTATCTTTACCCGTTCATACTTCTATCCATTAAATTCTTCACCCAAAAAAAGCTCAAAACAAATATAAACTATAGAATGCATACTACATAATGAAACTGCCTACAATTATATATGACAAGCAGATTTATCAGTATATTAATGGAATAAGGGTATATGTGTGTGTGTATGAAGAAAATGATGTCCCACAACAACTTAAAATGAAGTAGCAAACTACAAAATTATCTTCAAATACTCAACTATTAACCTAGTAAAAAGATATGGAAATTTTATCATGTTCTCAGAGGAGTTAAAATGAAAAGCTAGCAGAACATGATGCAAACAATTTTATAACTGCTAAGCATTCACTTGGACATTTCAACATTAATGAATATAAATATATACCTTCTTTATAGTCTCAAAGATATTCTGTAAAAAAGAAAATAAGGACTCAGATTTACAATTACTTTTCTTTGTATTACAGAGTCTCAATATATTTATTTATATGTCTTCTTAAAGTGAATGATAACCATCTAGATTTTAGGCTCCAATTAAAAAATAACCAATGAAGATCTGGTAACAGACACTACAAAGTTTTTACCCCCAAACTCTCCTGAAGTAACTTGAGTACTTCTACCATCATACTTTCAAAAGAAAAATAATGAAATAAGGCAGCACTAAAGAAAATGACTATACTGATGTATTCTGCAACCTAGATGTGCTACACAAATTAAGATGCAACACAAGAAGGACTGGGAAAAAAAGTAAGTGTCAGAACTGTATGGACTTATCTGGCTTTTACACTTCTTGGTTATTAAAATCTAGACAATCTAGTAAAAAAAAAAAAAATCTACCCAAAACTCATATTACTACTCATCTTTCTACTATCAGGTAACTTTTTGTTCAAATCTTTGAAAATAATTTCAAGAAAGACAGCAAAAAAAGACAACCTACCTAATATGAGTAAACAAAATCTGCATCACTAATAGAAACAATATTTAACACACAGGTTTAGACAGGAACATCGCCTGTGTATATTTTGCCTAAAGACAGGGTTGCCTGACAAAGGCCCAAGTAGCACAGAACATTCACGACAATGTATCTTTTTGATAATGACTACAATAAAATGATGGAAAGACTGCATCCTACTGCCTGGAAGCCAGATTTAACTACAGTTTGTAAACTATATTTATGGAGGCAACAAACCACATTGCCATGTATGTACCTATGCAACAATCCTGCATGTTCTTTACATGTACCCACCCCAGCAGCTAAAATGCAATAAAAAATATATACTAAAAGAAAAAAAGCTGATTCTCCAATTCTCCTTCCTTTAAGCCTAATCACTGAAATAACTGGGATTAACTCTTGGATATCCTAAAACTGTAGCGCCTCATTACTGTGGATAAAAACATAAGCAAAAACTTCTTCCTAGATTCAAATAATATAACTCACTTGTTGACTGACAGGCTAGAAAGGTAGTTCAGGAACATATGCTCATAAATGATCGGCTTAATGTACTCCTACCATGCCACTACCATCTAACCTTATAAAATTTCTGTTTGCTAAGTCTAACAGCTCAACTCTTTACTCAACCCACTATCTCCTATTGCCAACACTTGAGCACAAAGCCCAAGACTGCACTTTCATGCTTGTATCTTAGTGATAATTTGTTTTGCTTCAAATCTCTGATTTTAACAGGTAGTCAAAAAAGAAAGCAAATAAAAATTAGATTTTTATTTAAAAAAAAAAAAACAGGACTTAAACTACAGACTATATAGGTATGGGGGGAAGCACCAGCAAAAAATTATAACACTAGGAATAATCTACCAATTATAAATTTTAAACCCAAAAGAAGCACTTTTGAATTTGATCCAAAAAAATACATATATTTAAAGAATACTTAAATACTATGTGGAGTTTCCTATTTTTAACCATAACAAATTCTGCATTATTCACACTGGGATATCTTTATCAGAGTTTTTAATACTAAGCCAGCTTCCTCCTGAGATCCTGTTTGCATTTGGTCATCTCCTATCATAAGCTGATGAGTCCCCAGAGTTTGTGAACTAATTTTAATATTACTAAACTAATATAATTAAGCAGGTAAATCTGCTGGGTAAAAAATAACGCATTCCAAAAAAAATTATTTGGATATCATCCAAAGTCACTGTCTATCCTCTATACGACACTGGCACACAGGGAAAGAAAAAAATACACATTCATTCTTTATTGCTTTCTATGCCTTCAAATAGCAGAATATAATTCACTTGTGTTATCTGATTTAAAAAAACAACAGCAGCCTTAAGAGAAAGACACCAATAGACTAAAAAGAGAGTAAGAGATTAAGATCTAGCAAATAATTTAAAATGAGTAAAAATGTGTTTATTCCTCAGATTGAAATTACACCATCAAAAACTTGTTTTACGACAGGCAAAGTGACTGATGCCTGCAATCCCACCACTTTGGGAGACCAAGGCAGTAGAATCGCCCGAGCCTGCGAGTTCAACACCAGCCTTGGGCAATACAGTGAGACTGTCTCTACTTAAAAACAAAACAAAACAAACTTGTTTTAAATTCAACTGAATCTTTCAAATACTACTTTAACAAAATAAAACTGATTTTATTAACGTAAAAATATGCAAGTCAACATATTTTATTAACGTAAAAATATGCAAGTCAACATAATTCTGACAAGAATTATATTCCAGTTGACCAGAATTAAATGTTATTAAAGGCAATTATCCCAAAAAATACCCTTTGAGTACATTAGTGACTTTGGCTGCATAAATCTGATACACAAAGAATAGCATCATTAATGTGCTAACTAGATCAAAACAATTTACTTACTTGAAAAGTGAAAAAACATTTGATTCTTTATCATTAAACTTTATTTTAACCTTTTATTTCATAAAATATATCACCAAAATATTTTAAGTGATAACATTTTTTAAAGCATGCTCAATTCGGTAGTAACCCATCCGTCACTAAACCAACATTTATTGAATGTCTACTATATTCCAACATTAGGAGGTAATGATAAAAAGATGAGTGCATACTCCTGGCCCTCAAAAGAGTTGACACTCATCAGCAAGATATATCTTTAAAACATGATTTCAATTATCAGTAGAGAGTGATTTAATACGATCTAGAAAAATCTGAAAATGTATATATCTTAGCACCATATTGTATATACTTCTAGGTATATGCCTGAGAGAAACTCTTAAAGATGAGCACAAGAGATCTGTACAATAATTTTATTGCAACACTGTCTGTAATAGTAAACCAGTGGAAGCAATGTAAGTGTCCTTCAATAGGGAATAAATAACCAGGAGGTTTATATATATAATAGAATACTAACAACGAAAAAGAATGCATCATATTCATTGCAGCTAGATCTCAAAAATAAAAGTAAAAATACAAATTATAGACTCATATATACTTTGTGAGACCAAATATTTAACCATATGACACCAGATATAAATTATATGTGACCACAAACTAAATAAATGCCACATGTCATGGTTATCTACATACACATTAAAATATTTTTAAAAGCATTTTAGATCATCACAGCAGTTGCTCTGCAAGGGAATAATGGGACAACAGTAAAAATGTATGACTACAGAGACTTGAAGTTTATTTGCTTTATTAATTCAAGAAGCAGCAGCAAATTTAATAAAATGCTAACTGTCAATTTCTGGGTGACAGGCATAGAGCTGTTATTACTCCTTTTTGTATTCTACATTTTTCTTAATTTCTCAAAATAGGAAAATAAAACAAGACATTAATATCTGATCACACTTCACATTTGCTAAAATCCCATGCTATAATCCTTATTACCTAGAGACTTTCAAATTCCACAGCATGATACTGAAAAAAATTAATAATCTGGTCCCTTCCTTCTTTTCCAGACCCAAATATGAACACTTCCCTACCATCTAGCCTACCAACCTAGTGGCACTTTAACACTCACCACTTACTAAACATTCCCCATATTTTTCTGACATCTTATCTTTGTTAATGCTCTTTCCCATTACTGCAATTACCTTATCCCAAAATATGTCTCTTGCATAATCATCACATCACTATATATAATTCAAAACCCAGTTCAAATGTCACCTACTATTTATAGGATTTTCAGATTCCTCCCTTATCCCTCACATAAGAATAACTATTTTTGCAATTGGTGTTTCTATAGCACTATTGTGAGACCAGAATCTCCTCTCTTTGGCAGTATAACTCTTGTTTAATGCTTCAACACTTCTCACAGTGCCTGGCACACAGTAACTGTTCAAATGTTAACTGAACTGAATGAACATCTGAAACCAGTGTTAAGGAACAGAGTACAGAGTTATCAGTTCATGAATTCATTAAAATTTCCACTAAATCTTCTGGACAAAAATTAAATGTATAGCTGCTGAATCCAAATGTCACAAAAACATAAAATACTATGTTTGCAATACAGAGGCGCTTTGTATAAAATACTGCAATTCTATTATTGATTATATTCATATTCACATAGGATTAAGATTGACACTAAATACTAGCTTTCCTCTTTGATAATTTCAGTAATTTTCCTAGAAAAAAGTTTTGAATACACTTCCGCTGGTACTTGCAGCTTCTCCTGAAATCAATTATCATTCTAAAAAATGATTTTCTACTCCTGCTAGTTTAATGTCTCACAGCACTAATCCATAAGTGTTTTAAAGGCAGATAATGTCTTTCGGAAGCTGCTACTTTGTTCAAAGATGTGTGGATTAGCATTATAGGTAATGTATCCATGCAATCCAAAGAGCTGGAAATGAAAGATTTGGGAATCTTAACAGATCTGAATTAGAATCTTGACTTTGACATCTATCTGTTGTTAACTTCTTTATGCCTCAATTACCTCACTGGTAAAATGGGATAAAAATAGCTATCTCATGTGGTAGTTATGAGGATTAATTATATAAAACAGCACAGTACCTGGTATATTAAAAATACTCAATAAAAGATAACCTGTATTAAATATTTTCCATTACCAACAAATGACAGCAAAATTCTGAAATGTAGTTGCTATGGTCTAAAGGACTGTGTACCCCCAAAATCCGTATGTTGAAATCCTAACCTCCAAGATGATGGTATTAGGAGGTGGGACCTTTGGGGAGTAATTAAATCATGAGGGCAGAGCCCTAATAAATGGAATTAGTGCCTTCATAAAATAGACCCCAGGGAGCTTGTTTGCCTTTCTACCATGTGAGGACACAGGGAGAAGGTGTCTATAAACCAGACACCAAACCTGCCAGTGCCTTCATCTTGGACTTGTCAGCCTCCAGATCTGTGACATACATATTTCTGTTGTTTATAAGTTACCCAGTTTATGGTATTTTGGTACAGCAACCCAAATGGACAAAGACAACAATAAGATGAGGTTCAGTATCTTTAGATCAACTCCGTTAGAACGCTATATTCAAATATCACTGTTCACTGGAAACTACCATTCTTGGTTTAAGTAAATGTCCCATCCATTAAGAGGGAAAACAACACTGAAGGCAAGTGTATATGCTTGATGATTTTGGAGACTAAAGTGAGTACTTAGCCCTTTTCTACAAAATCCTTCAAAATGTAAATTATTTATGTCTGGTATTACAATTAAACTCGCTTCACAAGAAGTATTTGAGAAATAAGACATCAAGAGTATAGTAGGGATGGGGACAAACAATCTCCTTATTAACTCTTATATTTAAACCCATTAATATATTAACTACGGTGAACAGTAAGAGAGTCAGGAAATGGAAGCTTTCACATATGCTGAATTAACTACTGCTATTTAAACTCTGACACAAATGTTTATCTTATATACTACTCTAGTTATCAACATGGCTACCAATCTTTTCAGCTGACTGCTACAACAGCCTCAAATCACAGCAAAGAGCAAAAAAATATAAATATAAATATAAATAATAAATAAAAATAAAACATGAAACTGTCAGTGGCTAACTGGTGAAATCAGACGAGGTGATACTAGGCACTGATACAGCCCAATTCAAATTAGTAAACTGCAGAAAGCAAATAATAAGCTTCAATATCCTCTCCTGATAGGAGAGGATAAAAAACCTTTATTGAAGCCTTCTTGTGTTTTGGGGCCACGAAACCTATTTGGTGCTTTACCTCTTAATCTCATTTAGTCTGATCCTCATAAGAACATGTATGAGGTAGCATTGTATCCTTTCTGCAAGGAAGGAAAACAAAGATCTTTCCTTCCTTGTAAAAATTAAGATAACTAAAACAAGTCACCTGAGTAAGAAACGGCAGGCTCAAGGTTTTAAATGAATTCAGTGCAACTCAAAAACGGTGTTTGCCTCCATCTCCACTTAAAATGCTTTCAGCCTGAGAAGGGAAAAAAAAGCCTGGAGAGGTGAATTTGGTCCTATATCATTCATGTAAGTCTCCAAAGGATAATTAAATTTAAAAGAATAGTGTTACCACAGCAGCCAAAGGACTCTGAGAAGTCACAAAATTATAAAACTAGTAAAATATCAACTAAAAAACTGAAAAAGTAAACAGTCACAATTAATTTTCAGGAAATCAGCTTTCAATGAGGAAATTTCATCATTTCCCTATAACCTTCTGAAATCTATTTATAGTACATTACTATTTTACTGACAGTTGAGTAATCTATAATAGTTTACAGCCCAATTTTTTAGGGTAGAAAATGTAAAAAATAGACCAAATACACACATAACATATACAGATCTACATCAAAAATGCTGATACTAGGACATAGCACAGAAGTTATTTTTGAAATAAAATTCCAATACTTTAAAACATCAGCCTAGATAACAAATGACAGATAATCTATCTGACCTCATTGTTTTACAATGGAATAAAAAGGCACCCAAAAGCTTCTCTGTCCAAAAAGTAGAGAAGCAGAATTTGGTGCAGGGAAAGTAAGAAAGCAGTGGAAACATACTTAACTGAGGTTTCTAGATCATTAATAACTATATGCTCAAACTAAATATGACTTAAAAATAGCTTTGTGGCATGCTCTACATAGAAGTGATACAAAACCTACCTCTAGAAGAGACAGATAGATACAATATGCTAGACCCTCACTATAGTTGTACTCCTTAAATCTAATTGTACAGTCAACACAAGAGTTTTATAGCAAATACAAACTTTACCTATGAAGGTACATCACATTTGTCTCACTCAAAAATAACTAAAACAAAAACTCATTCTCTTTTGAGAAAATTCTATATCTAAATCCTCTGCTTCACTATAACTCATTGAAGTCAAATCATTGTTCTCACTTTCCACATGAATAAAACTTCTCCCTCATAAACACTGGAATCCTTCCCCTATTCTAAATTATATCTTACTTAAACCAGTGCCACAAATAAGAATGTTCTACTATCTTACCACTTTGTATAATATGGTAACTTCATCCTGTAGCATTCTAGATGCAACTAATATTGTGAATTACTTAAGAAGAAATGTTCCCATTAAGAGCACATAAAGGACAAAAGTGTAAAATAAACTATAACATGTGCAGAAACTTGTAGAGGCATTCCATCCTTATACTTACATCAAGGATATAAAAGCTATGCCATAGAAATATACAAAGACAATGCTGCCATCTAAAGGCCAAGATATAATATGAAAAGATGTATGCATACTCAAATACTACCAAAACAACTTCATATTTTAGTCAGAAAAGTTTATACTAAAACTATGCTGATTATTTTTAGACTATGCAATTAAGCTCTAACACTTTTTGAGAAGATTCAGTTTATTAAGAGAATTAGCAAAATAATTTTGGCTAATGATCAGTATTTGTCAAAGCATAGGTGAGATTCTTATGGCATTCTTTCTGACACAGTGTTCTCTGTACATATCTGTATCAGCTGCTAATTTAAAATATTTGTTGTTATATTAATTAGAATACATATCAAAACAAAAACATCCCAACTACTTAAAATTGTAGCTTTTCAAGTATTTAAATATTTCTCCTTGTTTTAAATTTTAAAAATATAAACTTCCTATGGGAGGTTAGTTATCAATATCTCAAATATCCAATAAATAGTTCAAATGATTCTACATTTCTTTTTCTAAGAAATTTAAATGGGAAAAACTGCAGTGAATTAGCCTTTAAAACAGCAAAATTACCTCAAATTTCCAATGAAATAAAAACGTTTAATCAAAAAACTAAATACAAAACTGATTCCCTTAGCATTTAGCATTTAAGTATATAACATCTTTTCAATGTACCAAAATATTAGGAAAAAACTAATGTGAAAATAACAAGAACCTTCAAAACAAAACAAGTTGCTTTCTTTGGGAAACCACTGGCTAAAAACTGTTTGATGTGCCAATAAAACTATTTCTCTATGCTTGTTCAACAAGAAAAATACAAGTCAGCAAATATCCTATTTCTTGAGGAATAGAAAACTTCCAAATTGAGATCACCATCCCTTAATTTATCTTGGATATAAAGTGAAACCCAAAAATTGGATAACAAATACAGTTGTGATGCCATAAAAACTACTATATTTTACATGTCTCTTATAAGTCATAGTTTGCACCAATTTAAAGATACTATGTAATTTATTTCTCAAAATTATAACCAGCAAATAGACAGATATCAATAACCTCATTTACAAATGAGGTATAAAGAACTCAAGTAACTTTCCCAGGGTCACAATGCAAGTGAGTAGATATCAATATTCAAAAATTCAGTCTCTCTAACACAGAAGACCTAACTCTCTTTACCAAATCTTACTGTCTCAAGAATGACTATTACACAATGTTTATTAAATGTTATCAATTCTGAGGGTCAATAAAAAGATCTCTTTATTTTTGAAGTACAACTAAAAAAGCAAGTCTTCTTTGTGGTATACTACACGTTCAGGACTACCCTGACAACATTTTCAAATACGGACATGCATTGCTTAATGACAGGAAAATATTATGAGAAATGTGTCATTAGGTAGTTGTATGAACATCATAGAATGTACTTACACAAACCTAGACCAAACAGCCTACTAAAGCCCTGAGCTATATGGTATAGTTTTTACTGTGCCTAAGCTGCAAAGCTGAACAGCATGTCACTGTATTGAATACTGTATGCAACTGTAACACAATGGTAAGTATTTCTGTATCTAAACATAGAAAAGGCAAAAATGCACTATAATAATCTTACAGGACCACTATTGTATATGCTATCCACCGTTAACCAAAACATTGTTATATAGCCCATGACTGTATGTATGCTATTTTTCAATTTTGAGAACTCCTACTGGTGCCTCCTAGTGACAACTTTTTCGTTTAACTGATATGATGTACCTATCCAGTAAATACATAAATGCTTTGGAATATTATTCAGCCATAAAAATTAATAAGGCTCTGATACATGGTAAACACAAACGAACCTTGAAAACATCATGCTAAGTGAGACACCAGAAATAAAAGACCATGTATCATGTGATTCCATTTATACAAAATATCTAGAATAGGAAAACCCCATAGAGATAGAAAGTAGATTAGCAGTTACCGGGGACTAGAAGAAGGGTAAAATGGGGAGTGGTAGTTAATGGGCACAGGGTTTTTTAGAGGCAATGAAAATATTCAAAAAATTAGACATGTGTAATAACTGCACAACATGGTAAATACACTAAAAACTGATGCATTGTATACTTTAAAGAGGGGAAATTTATTTTACGTGAATTACCTCTCAATAAAAAAGATTAAAAGACGTTTAAGTATTATACATTAAATGTGTCTGAGTTACCCATATATATGCTTAAAATACAAAATCTATGTAATTGCCCATATTATCTGCTCTAATTTATCGAATCCCATTTTTTATCATAAGTAAATGGCTCTATTTTACAAGAGTACATTTTTCTGGACATTAAAAAATTCTAATTCTCTACAATTATTACAATCCCTAGAGATACGGAAAGAACTACAACCATAGACTTATGTTTGGCAAATAAGTTTGATTTTTCCAATTTACCAGCATTAGTTCACTGTCCACATTAGAAAAGACACATTAGCACATGCTAATGATGGATTTTTAACATGCAAGTAGCACCTACAAACACCATCTATTCACTTAAAAAATCATTATAAAATCATCACTTTAAAAGAATTTTTGCTTTTGACAAAGTAGTATTTGAACCACCACAAGAAAACAAGCAGAAAAAAAAATTATAAATAGTAGGAAGAATTTGAAGGTAAGCAACTAAATGGACAACATGAGGATGAAAACAAGTACTTACTAATTTGTTTTCCTGCATGTATATTCTCTGTAATTTCAGACAGCCCTTAGCTATGACGATCATGCCTTCATCTGAGATCTTGTAACATTGGCCAAAATGAATATCTTTGAGTTCTCTGCATTTTGAGCCCAGCTGTAAACAAAGAGATTTAGCTGAATGCTCAAAACATAACAAAGGTAATGTATTTCCAGTGAGATTTTCACATATTTTTTGAAAATAATCATGTCAGAGTTAAATATCTGTTACTTTTAAAATAAGATAAAATGTAAGCAACCCATAACTTAAAACAGTACTATATAAACATTTTTACCTTCCTCCCTGCTTCAACTAACTCATACTACATGCCCACCAAGGTACACAGATTACTTAACAGTTCAAAGTTATATATTTATTACTCCAGTATTTTTTTTTGAGACAGGGTCTCACTGTGTCACCCAGGCTACAGTGCAGTGGCTCAATCATGGCTCACTGCAGCCTCAACCTCCTGGCTAAAGAGACCCTCTCACCTCAGCCTCCTGAGCAGCTACAGTACAGGTGCATGCCACCACACTTGGCTACTTATTAAATTTTGTTGTAGAGCTAGGGTCTTGCTATGTTGCCCAGACCAGTCTTGAACTCCTGGGCTCAAGCAATTCTCCCACCTCAGCCTCCCAAAGTGCTGGTATTACTGGTGTGAGCCACTGAACCCAGTCTCTTTTTAGTCTTAATAATTAGGAAAAAAAAAGTTACACTTAAAGGAATAAATTATGGTGTATTCATAAAATTGAATATTATATAAACATTAAAATTGGAACAAACATTTGACAAAAATGTATATAACTTTTATAGTATGATCAAATTTTATAAAGAAATTATGCAAATTTAAATGCATACATATGTATTTGTGTACAGAAAAAGAGACTAAAATACATACCAAGGTGTTCACAGTGGTTAATCCTGACAAGTACATGAGTTTTTATTTCCTTCTGCCTATGAATCTTCTCTAATTTTTGCAATAAACATTACTTTTGTAATAATAATTTTTAAAAACTTCCAAGTTCTGTTTCAAGTGAAGTAATGACATTGGAAACGTGGGAATTCAGTTACTTTTCCAGGGGTGGTGATAGACATAAACTATGTTATTCTAATCTAGGCTGCACTACAACCAATTAAATATTCCTACAGAAATGTAAACTTCGTGAAAACAGTGGTTTGTCTATTCTGTTAAATAAGGTATCTCTAGTGCCGAGTATCTTACACTTAGTTGACACTTAATAAATATTCCTTAACTGAAAAATTAGCTGGGCATGGTGGTGGCACGCGCCTGTGGTACTAGCTACTCGGGAGGCTGAGGCAGGAGAATTGCTTGAACCCAGGAGGTGGAGGGTGCAGTGAGCCAAGATCACACCACTGCACTCCAGCCTGGCCCCTGGCAACAGAGCAAGACTCTGTCTCAAATAAATAAATAAATAAATATTTGTTAAATGAATGAAAAAGCCGATCAGGATTATGCACTATAAAAAAGTTCATTTTAAATGGGCAAATACAAGAAACCATGATTGTGGCCTCACATACTACTAAGTTCCAGTTAATCCAAGGGTTCTACCTGGCCCAAGGAGATAATTCAGGGGTCCAGGAAAGCAGATTTTTAAAAAGGACACGTTCATTTTTTTAAGTTATCCTCTAAGTGAACTTCAGCCTTTCCTTATTACATGAAAAACACCACAGTAGTTTAGCAACACCCGAGACTTTGTAAGCAATAGAAATCAAAGATTATTTCATATATCACTGTTGCAGATACCTTGAAATATTTTCCTTCATTAGTATTCAGCATGCTCATTAGATATCAGATTTTACTGAATTCATTAAAAGAGGCATATATAGTTCTATAACAAATGTACGACGGCATGTCACTGGACCTGAGAAAACTAAATCCAAAGACAACAGTGGGAAAAGCAAAGAAGTTTACTAAAGAACTCTCAACAGGCTCACGTATGTCTGGCAGTGAGGATGAGGGTGGGGCCAGAAATACTAGAATTCTTGAAAGTCAGCTTAAAAATTAGTTAAACCCTCAGATCACCTGCCCATTACTGCATAGGCAGATCTTCCCCATTTTCCCACAATGGCTAAAAACTGTATTTCTCTGGGGAGAGCAAAACGTATGAGTTTTTGGACTGCCGTATACCACACATAGCTGAGAAACAAAAAACAATGCTGAAAATATGGGGATTTGTAAAAGCGGATACAGTGAAAATGAAAAATTCAAACAAATAGTTCTATCCAATTTTCCAGGATGAAAGGATATCAACTTCCAGACTGAAAGGGCTCATCCATGTGTCCAGCACAAATGACAAAAATAGACACGTGGCAATGCAAATCATTATAAAGTTTCAGAAATATGAGTTTAAAGAGATTCTACAGACTTACAGAGATAAACTTCATGGAAAGGATTAGGAGGAAAATACATCAAACTTCTTAACAAAACTAAAAGAAAGCAACAGTCCAATCCTATCAAATTCTGAAGAGAAATTATTTCTAAACTAGAATTCAGTACTCAGGAGTCAAACTATGAATTAAGTGTGAAAGTAGAATTAGAGACACTGTCAGACATATAAGTTATCAAAAGATTTACCTCCCATATACTCTTATCAGGAAGGTTTTGGAATCTGTGCTCTACAAAACATAAGAATACACCAAGGGAAAGGAAATATGACATCTGGGTAACAGAAGATCTAACCCAACAGCAAGAGGAAGAAAACCTTAAGAATAACAGTGGTAAGACACTAAGATGACCACTAATACAATCACACTTGTATAGGAGAAGTCCAGACTAGACTATTACAGGCAAATCTGCTTTAAGGCAGTAAATTTAATAAAGTATTCACATATAGGCATACTAATGCAACTGGAAGAAGGCTTTGGTCTTTATTAGTGCTAAGAGTATAAAAACTAGGTAAAGGAAAAAAAAGACATCTATTAATTCCAATGAAAACAAAATGCTTTAGAGAAAAAAAAAGGTAGGTACATAATTGTAAAATGTAAATGCTGAATACTTATTTAACAAAAATTATAAAAGAATTATGTTGGAAGGATGAGAGGATAAGACACAAGGAAGGGAAGGAAGTGTACGTGAGCTAAATCCTTATCTTCAACAGAAAAGAATCAGCAATAAATAGTCAAAAGTGAATATGTTTTTAAAAAATACAAGCAGATATGGTAGGGGAAGACATTTTCTCATTCGGTAGGAAGCCCAACTAGTCTAATTCCTAGTCTCTCCATTGATTATTCTTTATTTAATAAACTGGACATTTCCAGCTCGTAAGTCTATATACTTCTTCTCATTGTGAATAAACTACACACAGGCAGCAAGCTATCTTTACTTCTCTATTTGGGGCTACTCTGCTGGTCAGCATAGCCAATGACTAGTCAGTTAGCCAAACTTCAGAGTTAGATTAACAAACCCATTTATCACTGTTTGTAAGCAACATTCTCTACCTTAGATTTTCCGAGTCCTAAAGTTGACATCTTGTTCCTCTATCACTACTTCTTTGTCATACTTATCAATCTGATAACATCCTGAGCAGTGAAGAGGAGGTTGTGTGAGACCTCAACAGTTAGTACGACAACTAGAAATACTGAGAAATAAAAGAACAGAATCTATATATTAACAGAAGAAATAAAGGAGGTTTTTGGTGAAGTCTTAAACATCAATGTGAATAGACAAGTTGTAGAACCTCAGGTTAAGAGACGTAAATCACAGTGCTGCAGACTGGGAAAAAAATTTAAACTGACTGCATGGTGTTTTGACATTAAAAAGTAGCTTTGGTGGCTTTATCTATAAGGAAATCACTTTTTATAGAGGTCACAAAGATGGGAACCATGTGGATGGCATATGCAAAAATTACCAGCATGTGAGGTAGTTAGATATGGGGAACAGTGCCTCACAGGGGAAGCTATCACGATTTACTACTACTGAGTAAAACCATCATTAATCTCACTGCAGAAACCGATACTCTGTTTCAGACATCACTGGATATAACTGGCAAGACTACACCTAATCAGTGCCTATCTGCACTAATCACCATTGAGCCATCCATAAATGTCCTAAGTTCCAGACTACCCAAGCACTGTAAAGTCAATCATTATAACTGATATATTTACCAATTTGGCTGATAGTCTTTAAATCTCTCAATGTTGCAAGAAACTGGAGCTCTACCCTGTCAAAAGGGAGAAATCCTAGTGCCCTGGCATCCAGCTGAGACATGAAAAAGATGATACCTTGGGAGCAAAAACAATGTCCTAGAATAAGGCCTATTCTAGACCATTCAAGTTAGAAGTATTTGGGAAACATCTTGGGCTTTCCACAAAATAAAGCATAAAACTGAACATAAACAAGATGAGGATGATCATTCAGTAACTGTAAGGCTTGCCTTAAAAAAAAATATTTCTGGTTTTCAGTCTGGCATGTAAGAACTTTAGAAGTTGCCACTCTGTTCTAAAAAATAAAAAGCTGAACAAACTGAAAATTAACAATTCTTTTTAGATCCATCAGAGAAATGAGGACACAGACCAAACCACTGCTGCAAAACTGCAGAAACAGATAGGCAGATACAGAGAAGCACAACTCACCACAAGAGAAATTACTACCAGAAACCTCAGCAGGAACCAGGACTGGAGTAGGAAAACATGAACTCTATTTGCCAAAATACTGGAGGCACAGTGTGGATAAGTCTAACAATTAAAAATTCCAGGGGGACCTAGTTATAAGACAACACTCACATTTTTGTGAGTTTATCTACAGGAACTCTTCCAGGTCCTCAGGGAGAATATTGGAGAGAAATCACCTCATGCATACAGCAGTGAGAGGAGAAAAGTAACCATTTTGAAATATACCAGAGCATTCTATTATTCTTAACAAGGCCTGTTCTCAGGAGGAACTATTTTACCAGAGCCTAACCTGTGTGAGTCTTGTCAGAGCCTAACTTTCCTAGGGGAAGAGAAAGATTGAATTCCAGCCAGCTCTAGTCTTCCATATAAGAAAAGGGATACACCAAACTCCAGCCCCCTCTAGTCAGTCTAGTCCACCTAAGTGTAGGGAAAAAAATAGCACTGATGAAGGTAGTCCAGCGGCATAAACTTGCCAAAAGATTAAAACCTAATCCTAAAACTATAGAACATTTCCTCTCTCCCCACACCTAACCATTACTAAAGGTCCATTCACAGAAGGTGCATTTCCCAGGATAGGCTGAGTATCCCTCAACCAAAATATTTGGGACCGGAAGCATTTTAATTTTGGGATATTTTTCAGATTTTTGAATATTTACATTACATTTATCAGATGAGCATGCCTAATCTGAAAATCCAAAATCTGAAATGTTCCAACGTGTATTTCCTTTGAGTATCATGTTAGCACTTAAAAAGCTTCCAGTTTTAGACTATATTAGATTTTGGAATTTTGAGGTAGGGAGACTCAAACTGTGCATTATGTTCACCTTTCAATGAAAAATTACAAGGCATACTAACAGGCAAAAGACACAATTTCAAGAGACTGAAAAACACATCAGAACAACAGTCAGATATGGCAGGAATGTTGGAATTATCAGACCAGAGATTTTTTAAAACCATGATTAATATGCTAAGACCTTTAATGAAAAAAGTAGGCAACATGGCAAGAACCAACAGGCACTATAAAAAGAGACATTAGTAGACTGGATATGGCTGAGGAAAAAAGTCTGAGTTTAAGAATATGATAGAAAGTTTCAAAACCGAAAATCAGGAGAAAAAAGACTGATTAAAAATGAACAGAGTATCTAAGAAGTACAGAAAAACTACAAAAGGTATAAAATAAGTGAAAAGTGAATACCAAGAAAAGAGAGAGAAACAGGAACACAGAAACATCTGAAGTACTCATGACAAATAATTTACCCAAATTAATATCAGACACCAAATTACAGATCCAAAAAGTTCAAAGAATACCATGCAGGAAGACTGCAAATAAAGAAAGAAAAAACTACACCTAGGTATATCATTTTCAAAGTACAAGAGATCAAAGGTTAAAAAAAAAATATCTAGAAAGAAGACAGAGGATAAAAACACCTTACCTATAGAGGGGCAAAAATAAAAATTATATCCAACTTTGCCTTAGAAACCACACAGAAATCAAGAAGAAAGTAGAGTAAAATATTTAAAGTTTCAAGTGAAAAAAAAAACCCACCAACCTAGGATTCTATAGCCTGTGAAATTTTCTTTCAAAAGTGAAGAGAAATAAAGACTTTCTCAGAGAAAGAAAAAATGAGGGAATTTGTTAACACTAGACCTGCCTTCCAAGAAATGATAAAAAAAAAAAAAAGTTCTTCAGAAACAAGAAAAATGACATAGGTAGGAAAATTGGATCTATATAGATAAAGAATGAATCAGGGAAAGAATAATAAAGGTAAAACAAAAACTTTTCCTTATTCTTAAGATAGATAACAATTTGCTCAAAATAATAATGCATTTGATCATGTACACACATATACATGCTTATATATAAGTGAAATAAATAATAATATGAGGGATGAAAACTTTATTTTTGAGACAGTCTCTGTCACTAGTCTGGAGTGCAGTGGTGCAATCTCAGCTCACTGCGATCTCCACTCCCGCATGTTGAAGCAGTTCTTGTGCCTCAGCCTGCTGAATAGCTGGAATTACAGCCACACACCATGGCACCTGACTAATTTTTCTATTTTTAGTAGACACAGGGTCTCTCCATATTGGCCAGGCTGGTCTCAAACTCCTGACCTCAACTAATCCACCCGCCTCTGCCTCCCCAAATGCTGGAATTACAGGCGTGAGCCACCACACCCAGCCAGAAAACTTTAAAATATTTTGTTATTATAGGATATTTTCATTACCTATGATATTTTCACTACCTGTGACGCAGTACAAAGTTATTTGAAAGTGGATTTGAATTAGTTATAAACATATATTGTGAATTCTAGAATAACTACTTTTAAAAGTAAAAGAAAAAACTATGATTGATTGCTAAGAAAGAAAACGGAATCATTAAAATGCTCAATTACAATCACAAAAGGCAAAAAAAGTATGGAAGACAAAAATATTAGCAAAGAACTAAGGCAGCAAAGAGTAAACTTTAACAGATATGGTAGCTATTAATCCAACTACAGAAATAATGTCTTTAAACATCAGTGGTCTAAAAATAGCAATTAAAAGACAGATTATCAAAATAGATCAAAAAACAAGACCCAACTCTATGATGTCTACAAAAAACTACTTTAAATAGACAGAAATATATAAATTTAAAGTAAATAGATGAAGAAAGATATGCTGTATTCATATATATTAATTTCAGACAGAACAACCTTCAAAGCGAATCATGTTATCAGGGATCAAGGGGATATTACATAATGATAAAGGAGTCAACACTCCAAAAACACTTGGCAATCTTTAAGGTGTATGTACCTAACAATAGAGCATCAGAATATGTGAAGTAAAAAAATGACAGAACTAGAAGGAGAAATAGATGAATTTACTATTATAACTGGAGACTCTTATCACATGATCCAATGTACACCTTGGTTTTTACCCAAAAAAGTTTTAAAATTATGTCCAAATGGTTCTATTATAAATACACAGGCACATGTATGTTCACTGCAGCACTGTTTACAATAGCAAAGACCTGGAACCAACCCAAATGCCCATCAGTGATAGACTGGACAAAGAAAACATGGCACATATACACCACAGAATACTATGCAGCCATAAAAAACAATGAGTTTGTGTCCTTTGTAGGGACATGGATGAATATGGAAACCATCATTCTCAGCAAACTGAAATAAGGACAGAAAACTAAACACTGCATGTTCTCACAGGCAGGTGCTGAACAATGAGAATACACGGGCACAGGGAGGGGAACATCACAGACTGGTGTCTGTTGGAGGGTGGGAAACTAGGGGAGGGCAGGGAAGTTGGGGAGGGATAACACGGGGAGAAATGCCTGATGTAGGTGATGGGGGGATGGAGACAGCAAACCACCATGTCATGTGTGTACCTATGCAACAATCCTGCAAGATCTGCACACGTACCCCAGAACTTAAAAAAATTATGTCCATACAAAAACCTACATACAGAAGTTTATAGCAGTTTTATTTATAATTATTAGAACTTGTACATGCCCAATATGCCCTTCAATATTTGAATCAACAAACTGTGGTACACAACAGACAATAAGATATATTAATTGCTAAAAATAAATGAGCTATGAAAAGACATGGAGGAACCTTAACTGCATACTACTAAGTGAAGGAATCGAATCTAAAAGGGGTTACATATTATATAACTCAGATCACAGACATTCTAGAAGAGGTAAAACTACAAAGACAATAAAAAGATCAGGGGTTGCCAGGTGTTAGAGGAATGGAGTGAATAAACAGGCAGAGCACAGAAAATTTTTAGAGCAGTGAAGATACTCTTTACTGTATCTGTAATGGTAGATACATGTAAAACTCATAGAAAGTATACCACCAAGAGTGAACCCTAACATAAACTGTGAGCTTTGGAAATAATGTATCAATGAAGGTTTATCGATTATAATAAATGTATCACTCTGGTGGGGGATACTGATAATGGGAGGGGCTATGCATGCATGGAATCAGAGTATGTAAGAAATTTCTGTACATTCCTCTTAATTTTGCAGTGAATTCCTCTTTTAAAAGTCAAAAGAGCATTCACAGAAATTAGACAGCAAACAAAATTTCAAAATTTCAATTAATTCAAAAATTGAACAGTGAATAAAACTGTAAATTAAGAGAACTGCAAATTGAGAGAAAAGGTAGTTAAAAACAATCCTTCAGAAATGCTTAAGAAGCATTACAATTATTAACTAAAATAAAACTGGGAATAGCCAGATTTACTTCAGACAGAACAGATTTCAAAAGAAAAGTTATCAGGGATCAAGAGGGACATACATAATGATAAAAGAAACAACACTCCAGGAAGACATAATAATCCTTAACATGCATTCATCTAACAAGAGAGTATCAGAATATGTGAAGCAAAAACTGTTAGAACTACAAGGAAAATTAGATAAATCCACTATTAGACTTAGTGATCTTAATATCCTTCTATCTGAAATGGACAATTCAGCAGGCAGAAAATTAGTAAAGACATAGTTCAACTCAATAAAACCATTAATTGACTGGATATAACGGACATCTATAGACCACTTCATCCAATAGTAGAATACACATTCTTCTCTAACTTACATGGAATATTCACCAAGACAGACTGCATTCCAAGGCACAAAACACATATTCACAAATTTAAAATAAAAATTATACAATATCTGCTCTAAGACAATAAACTAAAAATGAATTCCAAAAAGATGACTGAAAATACTCCCATAACTTTAAAATACTCAGAGATTTAAATAGCACATTTCTTAATAACACATGGGTCAAAGAAGAAACTTCAGAAGAAACTTTAAAATATTTTGAACTAAATGAAAACTATCAAAATGTATGAGATACAGCAAAAGCACTGTTTAAAGGGAAATTTATAGTTATGGATGCTGTTGTAAATGAAATAGTTTAGATTCTATTTCTTGTGGGGTGTGTAGAAATACGACTGATTTTTTTAATCTTGATTTTGTATCCTGGCACTCTGCTGATATCATTTATTAGTTCAAATGGGTTTTTTTGTGGTTTCTTTAGGGTTTTCCATTCATAAAATAATGTCAGCTTCAAATAAAAATAGTTTTACTTCTTCCTTTCCAACTGGAAGCATTTCATTTCTTTTTCTTGCCAAATTCCTCCTTAGAACTTCCAGCACAATGTAAAACAGGATTGCCAAAAGCAGGCCTTCTTGTCTTGTTCTTGATCTTAGGAGAAAAGTTTTCCATCTTTTATCACTGAATATGTTATTTGTGGGTCTGTCACATATGGTTTTTATTATATTTAGGAAGCATCACTCTATTCCTAGGTTGATAGGTGTTTTGTTTCTTTTTCTTTTTTTTCAAGAAAGGCTGTTTATTTCACCAAATGTTTTTGTATACCAATTAAGATGATTGGTTTTTTTTACCCTTCATTCTCTTAATGTGGTATATTATATTGATCGCTATTTGTATGTTGAGCCACCCTTGTACTCCTTGGATAAATCATAGTAGGTCACAGTGTAGAATCTTTTTAATCTGCTGCTAAATTCAGTTTGCTAGCATTCTGAAGATTTTTACATATTCATTAAAGATACTGGTTTATAGCTGTTTTCTGTTTGTTTTGTAGTTTCATTTTTGTAGGGTCTTTGGCCGGCTTCAGAATCAGGGTAATGCTAGCCTCACAGAATAAGTTAAGAAGTGTTGTCTCCTCTTCAATTTTTTGAAAGAGTTTGAGAAGGACTCGTGTTAATTCTTCTTTAAATATTTGAAAACATTCGTTGGTAAAGCTATTTGGTCCTTAGCCTTTCTTCACTGGCAATTTTTTAACTGATTAAGTCTCCTTATTTATTGTAAGTAAATCTTTTCAGATTTTCTACCTTTTCATTTTTTTGTTAAGAGATGAGGTCTTGCTATATTGCCCTGACTGAAGTGAAGTGACTATAACCTAAAACTCTTGGGCTCAAGCAATCCTCCTGCCCCAGGCTCCCAAGTAGCTGGAACTCAGAGTTTCTACTTCTTGGGTCAGTTTTTCTGGTTTCTGTATTTCCAGAAAATTTCTATTTCATCTAGGCTATCCAGTTTGTTGGTACGTGGTTATTCATGGTTTTCTCATACAATACTTTTTATTTCTATAAAGTCAGTAGTAATGTCTATTCTTTTATTTATGATTTAAATGACAGAATCCCTAAAATATATTTATATATATTACATATATTGTATTATTATATATTATGTATTATATAAACATATTATGCATATTTATATTTATATAATTTATTATAAAAATTTATTGATACAAGTTATTGATATATTAATAAACATAAATGTATTAATAAATATGTATTATATAATGTGATATAATATATAACATATTAAATTCATTAATAATGATTATATAATTTATATATTTGTATATTATATATAAAAACATAGAATATAAAAATATATAATATAATATATATTACATTATATATTATATATACATTTCTATAAAGTCAGTAGTAATGTCTACTCTTTTATGTATGATTTAAATGACAGAATCCCTAAAATATATATATATTTTTTAGGGATTCTGTTGTTAGGTACACACAAGGTTATAATTGCTACATCTTCCTGACAGAATAATATTATATGTTTATCAATATATAATAATTCTCTTTGTCTCTTTGATCCCTTTTGGACTTAAAATGTTTGTTGTTCGTGTTGTTTGATAATAAAACAGTTGCTCTAGCTCACTCTTGGTATGGAATATCTTTTTCCATCCTTTCAACCTCTATGTAGTTACTTTTATCAGTTTTCTTTCTTCTTCATATGGCTTTCAGTTACTGTCTAGTATCTTACTTCAGCCAGGACTCCCTTTAGCATTTCTTGTAGGGTAGATCTATTAGTAACAAACTCCTTAAGCTTTTGCTTATCTGGAGATATCTTAATGTCCCCTTGAATGTCCCCCTATTCTTTAATAGTACAGACAAATACAGAATTCTTTCTTGACTTTTTTTCTTTCAGCACTTTATTGTCAGCCCACAGCTTTCTGGCTTCCATAGTTTCTGATGATAAATCAGTTGTAAATCTTATAGACTAGTGCTTATATGTGATGAGTCACTTATCTTTTACTGCTTTCAAAATTCTGTCTTTGACTTCTCCCAATTAGACTACAATGTGTCTCAGTGTAGACCTCTCTGACATTATACTACCTGAATCTATTGAGTTTCTTGGATGTATAGGTTCATATCTTCTACCAAATTTTGGAAGTTTGGGCCATTATTTCTTCAAATATTCTTCTTGCCCCTTTTATTTCTCCTTTTTTCTGGAATTACTAACGTGTAAATGTTCTTCTGCTTGATGGATGTCCCACAGGTCTTTTAGGCTCTACTTACTTTTCTTCACTCTTTTTTCTTTCTGCTTCTTAGACTCAATAAATTCAATTATCCTATCTTCAGGTTCATTTATTCTTTCTTCCACCTGCTCACATCCACTCTTGAATCCCTCTGGTAAATTTTTTATAGTTATTGTACTTCTCAGCTCCAAATTTCTATTTGGTTCTTTTCATAATTTCTAGCTCTTTAATGACATTCCCAATTTGTTCATACATTATTTTTCTTATTTCCTTTAGTTCTTTGGCCATGGTTTCCTTTACATCTTTGAGCATATTTCAGATACTCAATTTAAAATCTTTATCTAGTAAATCCAATGTTTGGGCTTCCTCAAGAATGGGTTCTATTTATTCTTTTTGTTTTAATGGGTAATACTGTTTTCTTTGCATGCCTGTAATTTCTTGCTGCAAATTAGATATTAAAATATTAGATTATAATGTGGTAACTTGGGAAATTAGATTCTCCCCACTTCCCTACATTTCACTGTTTTTGATTAATCGAGGCTTAGCTAGTGTTCAGCCAATGTTTTGAAAGAGATTTCCTTAGAAGTCAAAGCTTAAAAACAAAACTAAAACAAAAAACAAAAGCACTTATCCCAGTCTTTGCAGACTGACTGTGTGCTGGGATATTCCTTTAAGACTTAACCATACCATTCACAACTCTGCCTTGGCCTTTTCTTCCTGCTTTTACTGGGCCTAGAAAGCACACAGTGATAAAGTTTATGGTCTTCTTTGGTCTTTCCTGAACATGTGTCCTGCCCTGGGCATGCATGTGGCTTTTTAAATTCCCTTCTATACACTGAGGCTGCTTGTACTAATTTCAAAACAAAAACAAAAATAAAAACAAATTCTCTGCTAGACTCTTTCTACTAGGTCAACTATATTTCTCACCGTACTCTATTGCCCAAAAAAGCTTGCCCAAAAGCAAGTTTTCATTTGCTTTATAATGTGTTCAACCAATGCCTACTAATTTTCCCGCCTGACTAGGTTCAAATTAGGTAAAACAGATATATAAGCACCTGCATCAGCCCTTCAAGTAGCTCTCAGGTAGGTTGATCAGACAAATGCAATAATTTGCAAATAAGGTCTGCTCTGCTCCCTCTAGAACAGGGCATCTGGGTCCCACAGTGGCAACTTAGACTGTCATCTTCAAGACTGTTGCCAAGCTGGGGAAGGAATGAGGCTTAGGCAAATAAAAAAGGAACAAAGCATTCTTTCCACCTTTCAGTTGTCTTTTTCTTTTCTCAGCACTCCTTCAGTTGGTATAAACCTTTGATGTTTCCAGGTTCTGACAAAGTTGAATCTGATAGTTTAGGCTTGCTTTTCAATGTTTTTGTGGAGAGGTAGGGTTTTAGGGCTGCCTGCTCCAACATTTTGCTGATGGCACGCTAAGTAGTTATTTTTAAAGATCTAAAAATTGATAGCATAGCCAGATAAAAATCTACTATTGTAACATTTATTATTTTTGTACCATTTTATCTTTAAAAGCCTACAGTGTCTTATTTCCAAAAATTTCTACTGAGTTCCACGAGTTGGAGTGTTAAACTGCTAAAACTGCATATAATTAGTCACATAAAATTGCAACTTAATGAATATAATTTTTTATATTTTAATACTTTGACTACTATTATTGTTTGTTTGCTGGCAAGTACTAAATGATAAAATATTAGAAAAATTGAAACAGCTTTTTATTCTTGATTAAATAGATTTTTGCCCTAGATACATAGTTTTAAAAGATGTATACCATAGACATACATTCCAATGGTAAAACTGAGTGACTATTATGAAAATAAAAATATAAATATTTCAGGGTAGTACTTCAGAAAAAGGACAATATTCAGCCAATAGCAGCCTGACTTTTTTAGGTGCTACACCATGTTTAAGAAATATTGTTAAGCAGAATCCGATATTTAAAACATCAGAGTCTACATCTATTAGAGCTCCAAATTGAAATGCTTTAAGCAACTGTTTCTGTAAACAAACTGACAGAATTCAAAAAGCACACATATTTGTTGTCTGCTAAAGTCAATCAAAATTATGGCAGTTATAAAGAAAACATATTCTAAAGAAATTATCAATAAAACTTACATACCTCATTCTAAAACACTTGTCAAATTTTACTTACAGAAGACGTAAAAAACAAAACCATGCAATAATCTGTAGAATCAACAATTCAGTCAATTGTTAAATTAATGAGTTCAAGAAAAAATAACAGCCCCAATAAAATCATCAATTATGGCTAGTTCCCTTTTAGGCTTTTGTAACTTTATTATACATTTTAACATAACACTGTTAGTTTACTACAACCATAATATAAATCTATAGTCAGATTTATGAAATATCACTGGATCATAAATTAATTTAGTGAGTGGGCCAAGGCCAACATTTATTTAACATAGTAGTATAGAACAGAATAGATAATATCAACGAGCACTGCACATAAGGATATGTATTATTTCATAAAACTTTATTTCTATTTCATATATATATATGAAAGCCATTCTCTTTCTAATATACCCTTCTATTTTATGCATATATGAAAGCCATTCTCTTACTACAATACCCATAACATTATTCCATCAGAGGAAAATAGTCTATTATGAAGTCAGACACACCCTGCTACAGCAGTCTTAAGTACAGGATAATATTCTCTACACTGCAATGATATCCTATGTAATTACTTAAGAAGAAAACTACCTGTGGGGGAAAAAATTTCATTGTTTTTGCTACTTTTATCAGAATATTACCTGATATGTAATTAATTCATAATTCAGAAACCATACAAATCTGAAGGAAACATCTAATCTAAGTAAGTTAACAGGCTCCAAAATACCTCACATTCTAAGGAAGATTTACATAATTAGTCTCAAAGTTGTAAATATAATATAAATTTATAATACTTGATTGGCATATTAAATTTTGCTCCTTCTCTACTTTACCCATGACTATGATCATTTTCTTTTTCACAAAGATTACTAGCTATACCCTAAGAAGGCTGCTAAACTACTCTTTGTGTTGTATCAGAATTAAATAAGAAATAGATTTAATCTAGTTCATAATAAACACATACATGTTTTAAAAATGTTTCTTTGTAAAAGATAAATTGCTGAGAAATTTTGATCAAATAAAATCATGCTATATACACAAAATATATATTTCTTCAGAAAAGATTAATATGTTAAAGAACTTCATAAAATGCTTTGCTAGTAAATAATCCTGTACATAGCAGAAATGAATCAAGAAAAATATTCAATAAGACTTTTTGCACAATATGCCTTGACAAACAAAATGGGCTCCCTTATAAGTTGGTAACATTCTTAATAGATAAATTGTACTGACACACCCAGTACTCACTATTTAAGATAATCTTCCCAAATTTCTTCTCATACTAAGCTTTCAGTTAATTCATATATAAGGTTTAAATTTAAGCATATTCATCTGCTGAATAAATGATCCACTCTGAGCCAAGAAACCTTAAATGTCACTTCCAAAGGAAATATAACAAACAGAAGGAATGTATAATACTATTTTTAATCCAGTTATAATGCCAAATATAGGTAATTAGCCCTTTGTTCTAACTTTTATGCTCTTCAATTAGAACTTCCATTTATGCCCTCAATTTAAGCATGTATGTCATCCAGTATAATAAAGGGGAAATTACAAGTTAATTTTTAAAACCTTATGCTGACCTAAAGTACACAGTTGCCTAAAGCAAAATGTGGTACAAAATTTAAGTAACAAAAGCACAAATGAATAAAATGGCTGGTCAAAGAAGTTCAGGCTCTCACTACAAAACATAGCAGTTAATTTACTGATTATAACCATGGCACTCTAGTTCACTAATCTAAACAAATATTCATTAATATCTAAAAAAGATGACTCATTTGAGTCTCAGCATTATTTTTAACATAACCATTCAAAATATTATTGCTAGAAAACATTTTGAATTAATTCAAGTAAAATCACTTTATCAATGCTAAAATTTACCTGCTTGAGTCCTTCATCAGTAAGTTTGTCCTGGTTGCCTACATGCACTTTCTGAAGTAAAGGACAGTGAGAGGCAACCGCAATAATAGAGGTGTCAGAAAGTTGTTTACACCTGTAGGCTGTATACCTAAGAAGTCCAGGACATTTAAATGCTAGAACACATACGCCAGTATCAGACATACTACGACAATCAGAAATGTTGATTTCAATTATATTCTGACTTCTTGATGCAATTTTTTCCAATAATTCATCAGTGACCTGTAAGAGAAAAAGCAATAAATTTAAACTTTTGCTACAAATAAAAACTTAGTTTCAATTCTTCAACTAAACTTTCCTCAATAAGCAATATACTAATCACATTATAGCATGAACAATACAATAAAAAATAAACCTTAATATTGAAGCATAACAAGAATTTGGTATAATAAAAATATTATATTTGATCTTTGTCCGGAATTCCTGCCACAGATCTCCCAAAACTGTTGGAATTTCCTAAGCAATAGAATTTCTTTAGTTATTCATAACAAGCCCTTTAGACCATACTTGAGTTCATACTAATGAAGTGATTTAGAGTGGGGCACCCAGATGGCTTCAGGATGAGGGCTGGTTACCAGAAAGACTAACTTTCAGTGCTACTTCCAGGAGGGGAGGGAAGCTGGAGATTGGGTTATAAAAACTCAAATGACAAGAGATTCAGATGGTAAACACATCAAAGTGCTGAGAGAGTGGTATATCCCATACCTTGCTTCCTGCATCTCTTCCATTTGGCTGGTCCTGAGCTGTATCTTTTATAAGAAACCCTTATAAGTTCTGTGAATAGTTATGGCTAATTATGAAAACTGAGAAGGAAATTAAGGGAACTCACAAATTTATAACTGGTCAGTGAGAAGTTCAGGTGGCTTCTGGGACTTGCAACTGACATTTGAAGTGTGGGTAGTCTAGTGGGATTAAGCCCTTAAACTCAGTGATACTCTGGGAGTTATTAGCTAAATTGAATTTTTGTACACACAGTTAGTGTCAAAAAACTGTTTGTTAGTGTGGAAAAAAACCCCACATATTTGATGTCAGAAGTGTTATCAGAAAACACCAACAAAAGATATGTGTTAGTTTCACTAAAAGCCTAAAAATCTATCATTGCTGTGAAAATTCACTTTACTTAAACCTTCAAATTCAGCAAAAACTCACCACAAACAAAACTATATTGAGACTTTCAATGTTTCACTTTCCATTTGTAACCCATGAAATAGTTTACATCAGTCACAATATGTATTTTCACTTTTTACAGCTGGTATCAGATGATACAACGGCACATTAAGTTTTAAATCTTTTACTGTTTCTATGAGAATGCTACCAATTCATGGGTTAGAAAATATACCATTTTGCAAATCAGAACACCAAAGACTATATAGAAATATCCACATCAAAAAGCTTTTCTCAAAAGAGTCAATGCTAAATATAAGTAAGCTTAGCATTCATCTAATTTTACTCAGATGGCCATCTGAATTTTTTTTTAAACCAGCCTCTACATATTCCGTGCCCAATCACCACATTTTCAAAATACAAAACATAGTTAATGTTATTCAAGTCATTTCAGGAAAAATAATGGAGATAGAAAATGCACATAAAATTTAGAATAGAAGGAAATAACTATAATGTTAGGCAGCACTCAGAGTAAGAGCCAAAGATAAAACTATCTATCTTTATGCTTGTTGGAAACAGCATAAACATAGTTCCTGAAAAAGTTAAAACTCTGACATACCTTTCCTTTTATTTCTTACTTTTTCATTCTCCATACCTTACTACCAACATCGGGCTGGGAGGGGAGGGAATGCGGTATCGGGTAGGAAGCTATTCTTAGTCTTAATTCATAATAAGTAACTTAAACATTGAAGAGTAATGAAATAACAAGATGATAGATTGTTTTACGCATATCTTCTCTCCATTCCACTGTCCACAACTAACTCCCTCACCATTCTCCTTGGACATAAATGTCATGAACACAAGCAGATAAATAAGAAATTATCTTAATTGTTTTAACCTCTTATTAATGAAGCAGAAAAACAGAAAGGGAACAACTTATGCACAAATTCTCATGGGCATGCTTAACTTGGTTAAAGTGTGTGTTATACACACACAAACACTACCAGTATGCTATAGCTGGCTCGTAGCAACTCACAGGAGTTTATAGTGTGTCCCTCTTTCCAAATCTGCACTCAGTGGCATAACGTGCAGCCTGACATTGGTCATGGTGGGAGTATTTATGTAATAGAAATTGGTAAATATTAAAAATCAGGGCTTTTGTTTTAAAGCCAGTTATTAAACACTTGTCAGGACACTACTAATAATATACCATGGCAGAATTTAGAACAGGTTTAGTACTTCAATAAAATCCTATTCTTTTTTATTGGATAGGATTTTATTGAAGTCCTAAACCTGTTCTAAGTTTAGAATAGGTTTTTTTACACATTTCTAATGTCAAATACTACCACGTTTTAAAAATGGGATCTAACAAGTCCAAAAAACTGTTAGCAATAAACATTTTTTTCCTAATTTATGCCCTTATTAGGCAGCTACACATTAGGCAGCTAAGCAACAGGAAGAGTAGAAAGTGCACAAAAAGAAAAGTTAAGAAAATAAAAGGTTATCTTAGCCTATTTTACTTCCATTTCTTCAGCTGTAAAACAGAAAAAATAACAGTATCTACTTACAGAGTTGTTGGGTGGATCAAATGAATTAATATGTAAAAAGCCCTTAGAACAGTACACAGCACAGAGGCAGTACTACAGAAATGTTTGCCATCATTTTCTACTATTAAGCTAGTAATAGTAATATGATCTCCAGCAATAAAAATGTTTAACAACTTTTTGAAAAGGTAATGAAAAAAGACAAAGAAAAAAAGAATTAAATAGCAGCCCTAAATTACCAATCTACACAAAAAAACTATCTTATTTACTATGAGAATCTAGCTTTAACTTGAATTCACATACAAAAAAATACAAAAGCACAAAATTGTACATTATAGTCATTTGAACTATGTCAAAAAAAAAGACAGTAAAGATTTCTGAAGAGAAATAAAGATATTTTTTGAGTAGGTCATATAAGTGCTACTTGAAATTCGATTCCATACCTGCTGACGACTACTAAGATCCAGCTGCTTCCAAAACTGGAAGTCTAAACAAAGGTCACGCCAGTACTTGCAAACCAATGATGCAGAAAGGCAACGCTCATCCAGTGACAAATTGGAAAATATCTGTGAATAAAAACACGTACTATTTAGTTTTTTTACTTAGAATTAAAACTATTACGTGCTAAACATTTTCAAGGCATAGGAAAAAGATTTTCACCAGTTACAAAAAGTTAACTTTTTAAAAAGGAAACCTTTTTGAATAAAAGTGGTCATTTTATAAGTCACTGTAAGAGACTGCCTTAAAGAGAAACTATGACATAGGAGCTAAAAATGGACTGATGTTATGGAGAAGAAGAGAACAGACACATACTAACATTTGTATTCATGTATATCTTTGTGTTTGCTTGCATTTGAAAAAAATGAATTGAAAGCATAAACTAATTAAACTAATTAAAACAACTGTTTACATTTCTGGGAAAGGAAAGAAGATGAGAGAAGAAAGAGTGATAAACTTGAGAATATTCTGAAGTTTTACAGTTTGACCTTGGAGCCATGTGAACTTTTTATATGTGATTTAAGAAAAAAAGAAAAAGAAAAGTGAATCATAAGAAAGGTACTTTACCTTTATGGTATCTTTTTCAAAATATCCGTAACCCAATCTAATACTAAGGAAAAAATATATACAAAATGTGGAACATTCTACACTGGATCAAAATTCCTCAAAAAATTCAAGGTCATGAAAAACATCAAGAAAAGACAGAAATTATCACAATCCGGAGGAGACTAAGAAAGAATGACAACTAATATAATCCAGTTAGATCCTGGGACAGAAAAGGACATTAATCGAAAAACTGTAAGTTTAACTAACTGGAAGTTTAATTTTAACTGAAGTTTAACTAACAGTAATTTGCCAATGCTGGTTTCATAGTTTTAGCAAATGTAACACAGTGTCAGAAGAAAATAAAATTAGGGGAAGTAAACTGGTGTGAAAGGAAAATAAGTCTCAAGACCCCAAAATCACTAAGCCAAAGACAAAAGTCAAAGTGGGAACTGCATCAGGTAAGCCTGTCTCCCATTTTATTTCTAAATAAGATAGCTACAAGGATTAAAGATAAATAAATAAATAAAGCTACATACTTCCCTTACAATTTGCCCACAAGGAAATTCTCTGTAGACCTCAAGATCTTGACCCTAAAGCACTTCTGTTGAATTTCACCCTGACCATGTAAATTGATAGCTTCTCTTCACAGATGTGGGACAAATAACAGAACTCGGTCATCCCTCTGCTCACCTGAGACAAATGCATATATGATTGTTTCCTCTGCAGTACTGTTTATGTAAAAAGGTAGGTTCACTGAGTCAGACTAAGGCATAAGTGATTATTCCTCTACCCCCGTCACATGTAAACTATGTATTCAGTGAAAGGCTGATGAAAGACCCCAAAGAATGCAACCTTTTATCTTTTAACTACCTATAACCTGGAAGCCCTGACTTTGAGCCTGTCATGCCTTTCTGGACTGAACCAATGTATATCTTATGTCTCGTGTCTCCCTAAAATATACAAAATTAGGCTGTGCCCCAACCACCTTGGGCACACGTACTCAGGATTTCCTGAGGGCTGCGTCACAGGCCACTGATCACTCATATGTGGCTCAGAGTAAAACTCTTCAAATATTTTACAGTTTGACTGCTTTCATCAACACTGCATAAGGAACACAGGGGAAATCTCTATACTATCACTGCAATTTTTCTATAGATCTAGAAGTATTCCATGTGAAAACATATACTTTAAATATATACAATAAAATTATTCCAAAATAAAATCTATTTTAAAAAATAATTTTTAAAAGTTACATCATAAAAAGATGGCTAGGGTCAGGTGAGGTCCAATACAAATCTTGGAAAATTAAAAGCTACTTCAACAAACACCATGTGTGGGCCACAATGAGATCCAGAAATGAACCAACTCTAAGATGATTTTCTGAGACAAATAAAACTGAACACAAATGATATTAAAGAATTATTAAATAATATTAAACACTGAAATAAATGTGAGCTATACATTTAAAAAAGATTAATAAAAACAAGATAATTATTTACCCAATTATTCCAGTTCAGGGTTGCAAGTGGCCAGAGGTCAGGGCTCAAGGTAAGAACTAACAATGAACAGGACACCACTGCACCACAGGAAACATGTACACTCACTCATACTGGGACTATCGACACATGCACACCTTATACACAACCTAACATACACAGCTTTGGGATGTGGGAGGAAACCCGAGTACCCAAAGAAAATATATGCAGGCATGGGCAAAAAATGCAAACTCTACACAGACTGTGGCCCCAGCTACAAATTTTTTTCTCATCAACATTATAACAAAATGATGTTGAACTAAATAAAGGCTATCATTCAAGGACTTGTTTTAATACATAAATGATTTCAATCATAACTATGACCTAAAATGACTTACCTCTATATGGACAAAAGTTGTAGACATATAAGCTAGAATCTCTATTATGTTTAAATCTTGAGCCTTGGGAAAATAACTGCCTGTTCCTTTCACAACCACTGTTTTTCCTCTAACAAGTCTAGTGAGAAGTAGAGAATATCATAAAAGCAGCCAGGCACAGTGGCTCATGTCTATAATCCTGGCACTTTGGGAGGCAGAGACAGGCAAATCATAAGGTCAGTTCAAGACCAGCCTGGCCGATATTGGTGAAACCTTGTCTCTACTAAAAATACAAAAATTAGCCGGACGTGGTGGTGCACCCCTGTTGTCCTAGTTACTCGAGAGGCTGAGGCAGTAGAATCACTTGAACATGGGAGGCGGAAGTTGCAGTGAGTCAAGACTGTGCCACTGCACTCCAGCCTGAGCAACAGAGCGAGACTCTATGTCAAAAAAAACAAAAATCATAAAAGTCACTAGCGAGTTTGTCTGCAATGCCAGCAAACATGTATTAAGCCCATTACAGCCTTTCACTTGCAGTCATTACAACTAAAATATCTGGACAATATACTAAAAGCAATTACCTCAAAACTCTACAAAGTTAATAACAAATGGATTGTGAAGGGGTGCCAAAATTTGAAGAATGGCCAATAATAAGGATGAGTTTCCTGTTTTTTTTTTTTCTTTAATCCCCTAGCATAGAATTCAGGGTGGTCCCTGTACAGAAATGCACAGGAGGTACAATCAACAAAAATTCAGAGAAAAAGCTATCTTTCTGGACAAAGGAACAGGAAAATGGGCCTCCACAAGACAGAATGTGAGAAGAATCCTCATTTTTGGCTTTCCTTTCTTCTCCTTTTCTCTTTTCTCCCTACTGGCTATGTCCCAAATGCTCTGTCAGTAGCAGAATCCAAAAGTAAACTCACCATTATGGCCAAAATAATTGGGGAAGAGAACTCGGTGATTCCACAATTATGCAAGGAATTCCCACTACCTTTGCTTAATTTTATCATAAAAGCAGCCCCAGCCACAAAAAACTACACAGCAGCACAGGTGACTGTATCTCTAAGAGAAACTCCATCTTTCAAGCCAGATAACCAAATAAAGTTTTATTAGCACACAAAACATAAATGAATGTATGCAACTATGTGCCAATAAACATGATTTACAAAAACTGGCAGAGGATTTGGCCTGCAAAGGGCTAGTTTGCTGGCCTATTCACAAGAAAAATAGAAATGAAAAGAAACTGCCCATGAGGTAACCTAGACATTGGACCTACTAGACAAAGACAATCAATAATTTAAACATGCTCAAAGAGCTAAAGAAAACCATGGACTAAGAACTAAAGGAAATGATGAGAACCAAACAGAACTGTTTAACCAAATGGAGAATATTAATAAAAAGTAGAAATTATGACTAAATCTAGTAAGGATTCTCGAACTAAATTATACAATTACTGACCTTTAAAAATTCACTGCAGAGATTCAACAGATGAGAGCAAGCAGAAGTGTTATATAAATGAGCCAAAGATGATTTCTCTGTGTTGGTCCCTAGGTTATTTCTTCTCCACAGGATGAGAATCATTAGCTCGAGAGCCCACTAGTACCAAACTCAAATTTTTATACATCCCACCTTGCTGCTGAGTGACATCACCTAGACCAGTAAGCCTGCTCTCCAATTCTCCTGTGCCCCCAGGGGTTGCCTTGCCCTCCTCCACTTCTGGATGGTGGTCTACCTTGCTATAAGCTTCTGCACAGCCTCACGCTGTAAAAGAATTTTCCTCTCATATAATACTGTCCAACTGCCACCCAATGAAGCTTGTTGTGTGTCACCACCTCTTATAATCATATCTCTTTCTTGGTAAGCATCAAAATCTGTTGAATCTCTCCAAGAAGAAAGAATGAAGATAGGCCAATTGAAATTACTGAGTCTGTGGACTGAAGGAAAATGAACAGAACCTAACATACCTGTGGAACACCACCGAACATACTAACATACATATAATTGGAGTCACAGAAGGAAGAAAGAATTCAAAAGGCCTAAATATTTCAAGAAATGATCCTAAAACTTTCCATATCTGATGAAAGACATGAATCTAGCTCATAAACTCAATGAATTCCAAGCAGGATAAATGCAAAAAGATCCACATTAAGATGTATCGTAATCAAATTGTTGAAGACAAAAATCCAAGAGAAAACCCTGAAAGCAACAAGAAAAATGCAATTCATAAAAAGGACATTTAATGTGACTAATGCCTGATCTTCCACTGGAAACTATGGAGGCCAGAAGGCAGTGGGATAACAGATTCAAAATGCTGAAAGGAAACTTAACCAAGAATCCTCTATCTTGTAAAAAACGCTTTAAAAATAAAGGCAAAATTAAGATCTTTCCAGATAAACAACTGAGGAAGTTTGTCACTGGTAGACCTCCCCTAAAAGAAATACTAGAAAGAGTCCAACAGGCTGAAATGTAAGGGCATCAGACAGTGGCTTAAAATCACTTAAGAAATAAAGGACACCAGTAATGGTTGGTATTTACATAGGTAAATATAAAAGTACATATTAATGTGTTTTTGGTTTGTAATGACTCTTCTTTCCTATATGATTTAAAAGACTACATAAAACAGTAATTATGAATCTATGTTGATTAGCACAAAATACATAAAGGTGTAACTTGTGACAATCACAATAAATATAGGAGCTAAGTTTTTGTATACCACTGAAACTAAACTGGTATTAATTCAAACTAGATTGTTATAAAATATAGTGTCAATTATAATCCCCAGGGCAAATACTAAGAAATAAACATATAATTATTTATATTTTATTTATACATATATATAATTCTCATATATATAATCCTCACATTATATAAACATAAATATATAATCTATATATTAAAATATATAATTTAAAAAATCTGTATCTTGAAATATACAAATATATTTACATAGATATGTATATATATTAAAATATATATACAAATATATAAATATGTTTAAATATATAGATATATCTACATATTAAAATATATAAATATACTTATATATCTATATATTTATGTTTATATAATATATAACTGTAAATTGTATGTTTACAATATACAACTATTAATTATATAATTATATAAACATAAATTATATATGTTTATATAAATTCAAATATAAATAAATACATAATGTGAGAATTATATGTATAAATGAGAAGGGGATCAAAATGGTACACTAGAAATATCTAACAGAAAAAACAGCATCAGAGGAATTGACAAAAGTAATATAAGAGACAGAGAAAACAAATAATAAAACAGTAAATGTCTTTCCTTATCAGTAATTACACTAAATGTAAATGGACTAAACTTTCCAGTTAAGATACATAGGGCTAGGGCCAGGCACAGTGGCTTACACCTGCAATCCCAGCACTTTTGGGAGGCTGTGTTGGATCACTTGAGCCCAGGAATTCAAGACCAGCCTGGGCAACATGGCAAGACCCTGTTTCAACTAAAAAATGACAAAATTATCCAGACATGGTGGTGTGCACCTATGGTCTCAGCTATGTGGGAGGCTGAGGTTGGAGAATAGCTTGAGCCTAGGAGGTCAAGGCTGCAGTGAGTTGTGATCATGCCACTGCATTCCAGACTGGGCAACAGACTGAGACGCTGTCTCAAAAAAAAAGACACAAGTAATGATAGGATGAAATTTAAAAGCACAATCCGATTATATACTGTCTTTAGGAGACTCATTTTAGATCCAAAAATATACACAGATTGAAAGTAAAAGCATGGAATAATATATAAAGCAAAAACTGACAGAATTGAAAGGAAAAAAAAGAGAGTTCTGCATTAATGCTTGAAGACTGTAACACCTCACTTTCAATAATGGATACAACAACCAGACAAGAGATGAACAAGGAAACTGAAGAACAAAACTTAACTGGGCCTATCGGATATCTCTAGAACACTGTATAAAATAGAATACATACTCTTCTGAAGTGCAAAGAACATTCTCAAAAACCATATATTAGACTGTAAGTCAAGTCTCAACAGATTTTAAAATATTAAACTCATACAAAGTATCTTTTCCAATAACAATGATGAAATTAGACATCAGAAACAGAGGCCAGGAAAAGCAGCTCAGGCCTATTAATTGCAACATTTTGGGAGGCCAGAGCAGGCGGATCACTTGAGCCCAGGAGTTTAAGATGAGCCTGGGCAATATGGCAAATCTCCATCTCTATAAAAAAATACAAAAACTAGCCGGACGTGGTGGCACGTCACCTGTACTCCAAGGTACCAGAGCGACTAAGGTGGAAGGATTGCTTAAGCCCAGAAGGCAGAGGTTCCAGTAAGCCATGATCACACCACTGCACTCCAGCCTGGTTGATACAGTGAGACTCTGTCTCAAAAAATAAGAGAGAAGAGAAGAGGGGAAGGGAGGGAAGAGGAGGAGAAATCACTAACAGGAGGAAATCTGGAAATTTTACAAATACATGAAAATCAAGTAAGAACTGATAAAGAATATTAGAAAATAATTTGAAATGAATGAAAACAAATACATATAGCAAAATGTATGGGATATAGATACAAATAACAACATTTAAAAAGAAGAAAGGTCTTGAATTGGCAACTTAAACTTCTACCTTAAGAAACTTTAAAAACTCAACACAAACCAAGCAGAAACAAGGGGAAAAATAGAGCTACGAATAAAATATAGACTAGAAAAATAATAGACAATCAACAAAACCAAAAGTTTATTCTTTAAAATGATCAGGCTGAGCCCAATGGCTCACAATTATAATCCCAGCACTTTGGGAAGCCAAAGTGGGAAGACTGCTTGAAGCCAGGAGTTTGAGATCAGGATGGGAAACATAGCAAAACCTTGTCTCTACAAAAATTATTTCAGAAATTAACCATGTATGCACCAGCATGCCTGTGGACCCAGCTACTTAGGAGGCTGAGAGGAGGGAAGGTCACTTGAGCCCAGGAGTCTAAGGCTGCACTTCCATTTACATAGCTATGAGCTATGATCACACCACTGCACTCAAGCCTGGGTGACAGAGACCCTATGTCAAAAAAAAAAAAAAAAAAAAAAAAAATCAAAGGCTGGGCATGGTGGCTAAGACCTACAATCCCAGAACTTTAGGAGGCTGAGGCTGGCGGATCATGAGGTCAGGAGTTCAAAACCAGCCTAGGTAACATGGTGAAACCCGTCTCTGCTAAAAATACAAAAATTAGCTGGGCATGGTTGTGCGCACCTGTAATCCCAGCCACTTGGGAGGCTGAGGCAGGAGAATTGTTTGAATCGGGACCCAAATAACTGTATACTAATAAATTGGTGAAACAGATGACAAGTTCCTAGAACACAAACTATAATAAACTGACTCGAAACAGTAAATCTGAAAATATGTACACCATGTAAAAAGAGGGAATGTGTAATAAAAAACAAAAAACTTACAACAAAGACAAGGACCAGATGACCTCACCAGTAACATGCTTAAATAAGAATAAACACCAATCTATCTAAAATTCTTCCAAAAATGAGAAGATGGGATAATAGTTCCTAACTCATGCTATAAAGCCAGGCAAAGATATCTCAAAATATTACAGACTAACATCCCTTATGAATATAGATGTGAAAATCTTCAATAAAATATAAGGAAACTAAATCCACAGTATACTAAAAGGATTATACATCATGACCAAGTGGGATTTATCCCAGGAAGATGGTTCGACATATGAAAAAAATCCATGTGACAAACTGTATTAATAGAATAAAGGCAAAAAACAAAAAACACATGATCATCCCAACTGATGCAGGAAAAAGCAATGGACAAAATCCAACACCCTTTCTTAAAACATTCAGAAATAAACTTCCTCAACCTGGGAAACAGTATCTACCAAAACCCCAAGTTATCATTATACTTAATGGTAAAAGAATAAAAGTTTTTCTCCAAAATCAGAAACAAAACAAGGATGCCTGCATCATGACTTCTATGCAATACTGTACTGGAGACTCTGACCAGGGCAATTAGGCAAGAAAAATAAATAAAAGGCATCCAAATTGTGGAGTTGGAATTAAAATAGCCTCTATTCACAGATGTCATGATCTTATATAGAGAAAAATCCCAAAGAATACGAAAATTAATTTTAGCACTAATAAGCAAATATTTTTATATACTAGCAATGACTCATCTGAAGATGAAATTAAGAAAGTACTTCCATTTACAATAGCATCAAAAAGAATAAAACACTTTTATAGCTTCAATTTCTTCATTGAGATTTCCAATTTGTTGGGTAAATGTCATTATATTCTGTAATTATTTAAATAATGCTTCCTTTCTTTTACCATATTTATAATAGTTTGAAGTCTATGCTAAGTCTAATATGTAGGCTTACTCAGAGTCAATTTCTATTAACTGCTTTCTTTTTCCCTTAGTATGGGTCACATTTTTCTGTCTCTTTATGTCTCATAATTTTTTGTTAGAAACTGGACATTTTAGATAACAGTCAGTGTAGAATTTTATATTTCTGAGCCTTTCAACATGTCTGGCCTTAAACTATGAAATCTGTGTTCTGGGCAGTGTGAATACGTCTGTTTAGATTTTAATTCACATATACATGTTTTATCCTGGCTTTCTAGGGAAGTTATCCTGTGTCTAAATAGCTTAGTTTTTAGCTATGTATATGCCAAAGATATGCTCAAACAGCTTGAGCCTGCTCTTCAATCTGTGTTTGGGTTAAGAAGGGCACATTCAAAGCTTAGAGAATTCTTATCTGCCTTGAACCTTGCTCTCAGTTAGACAACCTCAGGTATCCCCTACACATGTGCACAGTTTCACAATATGACGGGATATGTAGAGATTATCCCTTTATGGTTCTCTCATTTCCAGGGTCAGCCTTTTAATTTATAGCTAGTCTTCCACTCATCCCAACTGACACTACAACCTTAAACTAGAAAATATATGGTTTCTCCTTGTTTTTCCCTACCAAGTTCACTATATTTTATCGACAAAGGTTTTTACTCATTGCCCCAAATTGAATCAGCTCTCTGACAGCAAAGCTGCTGGTTTTCCAAACTACACTTTTTGCCAAAGGTGCTGGGGCAAGAGGTCATAGTAGGGGCCCATGCAAGAATGCTGTAGACTTGGGCTATTCTTACCTGAAGCTCTAACAGTTTTCCTAAGAATAAATGTTTCTCAATTTTTTTCCTTGCTTTTAGTTGATTTCCAGAGTTCAAATAGTTTTGGGCAATTTTGCCAGTTTTATACTTCTTTGTGTGTGGAAAATATTCACCAAACTCTTCAAGCAGGCACAGGTCAAAGTAAATTTCTTGTGGATATTTTTATGCTCATCCTCCTTATCTGACACATGAGAAAATAAAAACTTAGGGGGCCTAGATCATTTTTTAAGGTTAAAGGACTAAATGGTCTTGAAGGGCTAATTTGTCAGTTAACAATCAACACATAGGCATGGTCACTGGAACCAAGTAGCATCTTGTTTTAAACATGCTATTATCTTCTTTGAAGGTTAGTTTCCTTTTTTAAAAAAGTGAGACGGCTGTCATAAACCAAAGATCATTGACTAAATCCAGATTTGTTTTGTTTATCCAAGTGAAGAAATTTAAGATGTGGGTAATAAGCATAAAATAGGATATTCTGCCAAAGCTAAACAACTTTTGAAAGAAACTATTATATTAAAATGCATTTTTGACTGTTTTAAAGCACATCATATTTATTAACCTATATAGAGGAGAAAGATTCTTGTTGACATTGAGCCACAAATCGGCCTCTGATATAACACAGTTTAGTTTTTCTCCTCTGCCATACCAAAAAAATTTAAAAAAATAAAAAACACCACTGGGCAAGCACGGTAGCTTTCCTCAGAAACATCTTTTTAATTTTTAAACATCCTCACATTTCTCTCCCAAATTCTACCTGCCTCATTTTTTTTTTTTTTTTTACAGCTATAAAAGCAATACAATTATAATAGCTATGGACCCACTACCAAAACAGGGCATAATTTCAGAGAATGTTTTCCAATAGTGATGATGGACTTGTGCCTCTTCATGCAACAACTCTTCTAATATCAGAAAAAAATAATTGTCATAGCTCCTTAAGTCTTCCTTTCTCCAAGTCAAACAACTCCAGTCTTTAACAGAAGCAGAGCCAAAACCCTTTCACCACCACAAGGCTCTACTGTGGCTCAAACTCTAGTAAGAATATGGACATTCCCTAGAAATGTCTCTTCGTAGTGTGGCATATCACCCCGAGTTTCAGCACAGACTCTAAACACCTAAGCATACATTTGTTCTTAAGTATTTACTGAGTGCTACTATATGCCAAGCACTGCACTTAAAGGAGGAGAAAGCAATGAACAAGATATGAATCCTGAGTCTCTACCCCCAAAAACTGGGGTTGGCAGACACTGAACAATCTCTAATTCAATTCATCCCAGATAGTACAACTCACTTCGTGCTGAATACCACTAGGACCATGAGACTCAGACAGAGAATCTTTATTAGAGTTTTCCAATACAAAAAATGGAAATCTACAAAACATGTCCAAATACACACAAAAGGGTAAGCCCATGTAATTCCCAAATGTCCTTTAGACAAACTTTTCAACCACCCACAGGGAAAAATATGAAAAAGAACAATGCAGAATTCATAGAATAAATTTATTTTATTCTATTAGAGTTTCTCCTTATTATGAGACGTCCTTCCTTTTTTTTTTTCTTGATATTAAAATGTTTTTTTTACTTCATGAAATAACGTTTTAAGTAGAAGGTACCTGGCTTTGTTCTGGTTCATTCCGAAACAGTCTTACTCGTCAAGAAGGCAGCAATCAAACTTCTACACCAAAAATTTGTTGGTATTTTATTTACCCATATCATCCAGTGATTTAAAGGACTCAAGAAAGTTCCCTTTGTCCTAAAATGCTCCTCTGCACACAAAGAGTAAGCAATTACTCTTCCAACAAGTATACCACCATAAGAATTAGATTATTACATCTTGACACAAGGAAATGTAAGTTTTCCCACTCTCTTGCTGTATCATTCACAAGAACATTAGTACCACAGTAAAACAGACCCAAACACACAGTACTGTAAATATGCAAAAAGTCTAATCAAATAAACCATGTTGGTGACAATAACAATTGTAATTAAAGTTACTTCAGTAATATTAAAAGTAGCCAAATTCTTAACAAGGTTATCTATGGCTAGTCTCTAGTATCATCCACAATGAAAATAGTTTATATTTATTAAGCCCCAGAAAGGGTGGGGTGAGAGACGGCAGAAAAAGAGGAAAAAAGTTAATAATAACTTAATAAAAACTCTATTACATAACTAAGGTTGTCACTAGCATTGACAAAACTGCAAAATATGGTAGTTGAAAATGACACAAATTTCATCCAGGACACCTACCTCTACTCACTGGTCTCCCAACAAAAAAATACATCTGTGCTACCTCTGGTAATCTGTATGCTTTTACGTAAGGGTTAAAATGTAGGAGGGCATTACCACATAGTAAACAAAGGAATTTTTAAATCAAGTAGTCTTAAATTACCTCGTTCAAGACCTGGATCTGCCCTTTACTTTCTGTATGTGACCTTGCACAAGTCATTCAACCAGTTCAAGCCCCACTAGACTGTCAGCTCCATAGGCGCTAAGACCACTTCTTCCTGACTCACTACTGTAAAAACCCTGCTCCACGGCACGGAGAAATCAGTTTCTTCTTGTATAAAATAAATATATTAACAATATATTTATCTCGCAGCGTTAACTGGATAAATAAGTGGGATACTGTATATATAAAGCTCTAGCGCAGTGCCTGATTATGGTAAATGCTCAATAAAAGTTAACTGTTTGACATTAACTACCAGCCATTAAACCTGAAAGTAACGTCTGAACACTTCCAAACACTGATATGCAAAGCCTTTACCCACTAACTATAAATTCCTCAATTGATTAAAAACAAATTCCCTCCCCCCCGCCCCCCACAGAATGCCTGCGAAGTTTCTAAAACACTGGGTTGGGATTCTAATAATAGCTGAACCCTGAAGGGTGGGTTATAGAGTCAAGCTATGAAGACATTCAGTAGACTCCAAGTGCTTATACTTCAAAAAATAGGCCACAGGCAGAGGACCCACTGGCTTCCCAGTCTCCGGTTCGGACGTCCCTCGGCTGTCAGGGAACCCCCCCTCCTCCGCGCTTAGGGGGAGGAGAGAGAAAGCCTCGGAGGCGGGGGCCCGGGGTGGGGGAAAACGAGCATCCCTGCGCCTCTCGCCCAGACCCACCTTGAGCAGGATGGACGGCGGCAGCTGGTTGATGTCTGGGGTTTCGGGGGGCGGCTCCCTGTGACAGTCGCAGGGGTTTTCGGGGGGCTCCAGACAGTCCGCGTCGCCACATTCACGCTGCTGCTGGGCGGACGAGGGGGCGGTGCCCCCGACTCGGACAACGTCCCCGCCAGCCTCGGTGGGAGCACCTTCGGAAGTGGGAGAAGAGGGCGGGGGGCAGAGCGGCTGCTGGGGCTGCTCCGGACCCTGGCAGCAGCCGGCGTCGGGGGGTCTGGGCGGCGAGGCGCCTCCCCCGGCAGGCCCTCCCCCACCGCCGCCGCCGCCGCCACCGCCGCCGCAACCCCCGCCGCCACAGCGGGGCTGCTTGCAGGGGGTGCAGGCGGGGACCCCGGCCCCCTTCCGCTTGCACACCATTTCGAGGGGCGTAAGGGGCTCGGCCGGCGGCGGCGGCCCCCGGAAGAGCTGCACAGCGGCGGGCGGCCCCAGGAAACGCACCGGCCCCAAGCTGGCCAGGAAAAGGCTTCGGCCCTGCTGCTCCCAGGCGGCGGCCGCAGCCAGCCCCAGCTCTTTGCAGCAAGAGGCGGGCGACGAAGCCGAGGCAGCAGCGGCGGCGGCTGCGGCGGCCGAGGATAGCAGGAAGCGGCGGGCGGCTGCGGCGCAGTCCTCGGCGGCCAGGGCCGCGTAGCGCCGCGCCAGGTGCTGAGAAGAGGAGGCGGCGGCAGCGTAGGCCCCGTCCCGCGGCGGCGGCGGCGGCGAGAACGGCGGCTCCTCCTCTGGGCCGGCGGGGGCGGGCGCGCCGGGACTGTGCACGATGAAGCAAAGCATGCAGGGCCCGCGGAAGAAGCAGTCCCGGCTCCGGGGCGCCGCCGGCTGAGGGGGCACCTTGGCTGGGGTCCGGCGGGGCAGCCTGAGGAGAGGGCGCCGGCGGCGGCACCAACTGCAACAGCGAGGCCTCTTCTGGCTCGGGCGGTTACGCGGCTCCTTCGAGAGAAGGTGGCCCATATAGAAGGCCCCGAGGAGGGGCACCAGGACGGGAGGGAGGGAGGCCCAGAGAGGCGAGCTCCCGGCAGCGGGGCAGGCCGCTCGCTGGCTCGGCCTCCGGCCCGCAGCGGGGTCGCCCGCTCTGCGCACACACACGCACACACGGGCACACACGCGACGGTAGGGGGGTGGGCGTTAGCCGCGGGCCGCCGGAGTGCCCGAAGGGGGCTACATGCTTTGCCCAGAGAAGCCGGGAGAACGATGGGAGCGAGCTTTAGGGACGCGAGGGAGGGAGGGAGCGAGCGAGCCTGCCGGCTAGGCGACCAGTCGGGCCCGGTCAGCCGGCTCAGTCAGTCAGCGCGGCAGCGGGGGCAACGCCGGTACCCGCTCGGACCATTTTAACTGCGGCTCTGCCGGCGGCGCGCGCGCCCGCGACTCTGCTGAGAGCCGCAGGAGCGCGCGGCCCATTCCGGCAGGGGCGGAGCCAGTTGCGGCGGCGCGCTTGTGGCTAGGACGCCGGCGCCCAGCTGCTCAACCGGGACGGCTGCCACAGAGACACTGCGGGGAGGAGGCCGGCCGGCGAGGGCTCGGGACTCTGGGCTCACGAGGTGCGGCGCACGCCCCTCCCTCCCGCCGCCTAAGGTTTTTTCCGAGCCTGCTGGGCGTGCGCCACGTTTCTGAGGCGGGAGGAGACACTTCCGAGCCTGCTGTGTGACATCCGTTTACACAGCCGCGCTGACGTCCGGAGGTGTAAGTTCAAGAGCTGCCATTGGCCGGGAGCCCCTTGGCTTTTCCCCTCACCTTCCACCCCCATCACTACTCCCGACTCGGAAACTGAGGCCTCTTCGAATCCACTAGGCGGGTTCCGCCGGAAGGGCCTGTGCGAGCCCTGACCGCTCGGCGAGCGGAGTGGCAGATGCGCGGCTCCTGGGTGATGCGCACCCAAGTCGTGTGAGGGGTTAATTGGTTGTACCGCACCACTGTTTCCCCACTTGTTTTCGTACTTGTTGCGTACTACTTCCTTTCCACAACTTTATTTCAGAATGAAAGCATATATCAAATTACCCATATACAGCTGAAGGATAAGCAGTTTCCTCATCCAGTGAGCCATGCAACACCCAGGCTACAAGCTGTAGATAGCTTCATTATCTGCACCCTCGGAATCCTGTCTAGTCATATATTACGTATTTTAAAGATGAAGGTGCAGTGCCTGCTGTATGACAAACCTTGGTGATCCCGGTTAGAAAGAGTAAATAGCTGTGCCGGCAATCCTTTAGAAGGTTTAACAATATCGAGGTTAACTTTCACGAGGGAAAAATTGGAGGAGGCAAATACCGATGGGAATGAGCCACTCTAATGAGAGAAATAAGGGGAGAAGGTGGAATGAAGAGTACTTAGGAAGGATGCTTTTCTTGATTGTGATTACAGAGAATGAGGAGAGGTGAATAAAGGATGGATACAGATAGATGTATGGTTTTTTTTTTTTTTTTTTTTTTGACAATGGGAGTTAAACTTGTTATAGGAAATATTGCTTGGCAACTTATGAGAGACCAAGGCTATCAAGAAGGCAAGATGGATGTTTCTAACAGGAAGGTGAAAGAGTTCTTTCTTTAGGTTCCATTTTCCTTTAGATAGAGTTTGTTTACCTGCCGAAGGGTGGAAGTGTCAGGTGTTTAAAAAAAAATCTGCTAAGGATAACTTGAGAGTTAACAGTGGCCAGCCCCACCCAGCCTCCACTCAAACATGCTATCAAATATTTGTTAATTCTGTCCTCTGTCAGAAATGACTTTAGTCTTAAGTCTGTCATGTTCAGGTATCCATTTTTCAGAGCCTAATGACAGTGATGTGGAATTCCAAGAACCCTGGAGGCGATATATTTGTCAAAAGGTTTCACCTACATATTATCAAATGCATTGCCTGAACTACATTTACCTACAGATAAAATCCACATAACTTTCTTCCATTTGCCTGTAGGGTATCTTCCTGGGCCCCAGGGCAGTGCTTGAGGCCTTATAACAGATCCTTTGACATCTCTACTAGGCTGCACTTTGACCAAAGGCAAGAGTATTATAAAATGTTTTGTTGCTTTATGTCAAAAATGTGAACCTGTCAGAACCAGTTGTAGTGCTACCCATCATTCAAGCTGCAGCAGGGGAGGCTGAGGGATGAGGATTGCTTGAACCCAGTTTGTTATGGTTATGCATGTGAATAGCAACTATACTCCATTTTGAGTAGCATAGTGAGTCCCAGTTTGATTTAAAAAAATGTGACCTATCTATTTCATATAAGTTAAATGCACATCTGCCCTATGAGCCAGCAGTCCCACATCTAGGTATTTATCCAGAGAAATAAAAGCATATATCAATAAGAAGACTTGTACAAAAATATCCCTAACAACTTTATTCGTGGTCACCAAAAATGTCCATCATTAATAAGGCAATATATTCATCTAATTAGATACAACTCAGCAACAAAAGAAAAAAACATGGATGAGTCTCAAAAACTTAGGATGATTATTACTTTCTGGAGATGAGGCCCTTGAATCTCTACCTGCTTATAACAAGCTCCCTATATGATTTCTGTACAGACAGCCTGGCACCATGCAAATATATCAGAACTACACACACCATCCAACTTCAGCTTCGTGTTTTTAGAGATGAAGCAACTGACTCTGGGACTTCTGAAGTCGTTGACAAAATTTACAGTATTCGTTTTCTTACTCCCAATTTCTAAACCATTTAGCCACAAGCAGATTGTCTTTGGTCTACCTATTGGACTCTGCAGACAAATAATACCTGTTTTTTTTAGTTAAGATATTTTGCATGTCTGTTCTCATCACCCACCATCATCATACCACTAGTTCTCTACTATTATCAGGAGAGCCACAATGAGTTTTGGAACTCAGTACCCTAAATAATAGTAATACTATTGTAAATGTTAAAGATACAAAATTATGAATAAGAGTCATAAATTGCAATTATAGGGACAAATGTAACAGCTGATAGCTTTGCTTGTTGGGGGACAGAGGGAGCTGGGTTGCAGTGGGAACCAACCCTGGACAGCTTGGAGCTGTACTGGCACTATTAGCTGTGTATTTGTGGTACTGGCAGCTGTCTTGGCATTCTTAGTTCTGAGTGTTTTATCAAATATAAACAATCTCACAAAACGTCAATATCGGTTATCGTCTCTCTGTGACTGTAACAGACAAGACAAAAATAAGACCCCTTCATAATCATGTCTAAACACACCAAATAGAAGCACAGTCTCTAAACTACAAAGATGACCAAACATTCTGGTTAATATAAGTCACCACCGCTTCTTGACCAATTACAACCTTAGTCTTGCTCCATTCTTCCTGCCTTCTAGATAACAAATATTAAAATATTCAATTACAGGATTACCTGTTTCCTGCCAGCATTCAATCCAGAGCAAAACCTTGACACTTCCCCAAAATCACCTAACCCAAGCTGAAATGTTTTTCACAATACCAATACCCACTTACGGAGAGTGCCCCCCACCCCCACCCCCACCCCTTGCAACGAGTCATTAAACCCAGCTTCATTTGACTCTAGGTGTTTTCCTGCTGCTTTTTAGCTGAAGGGCATTAGCATTTATTATAATCAGATGTCACCAGCCTATCTAAAGTGACTCCCTCCTTTACCCTTTCCTCTTACCCTGTTGTTATTTTTTTTGTAACTCATTGTCACGTTTCAAAAAATTTTTGGTTTGTTCCATTATACCATAGGCTCCATGAGGACAGGAATTTTGTTCAGTATTCAGGAAGATAATCAGGCTACTATGTAGAAGATGGACTAGGGAAGAAGCAAGCTCTTGGAAGGAAGACCAGTTAAAGTTGATCAAAAGGTTAGTGACAAGGCCTTAAAAGTATGAATTTAGGGCCAGGCATGGTGGTTCACCCCTGTAATCCCAGCACTTTGGGAGGATGAAGTGGGCAGATCACCTGAGGTTAGGAATTCGATACAGCCTGACCAACATGGTGAAACCCCACACAGCTGAAAATACAAAAATTGGCTGGGTGCAGTGATGCATGCCTGTAATCCCAGCCACTCAGGAGGCTGAGGCAGGAGAATCGCTTGAACCCCAGAGGTGGGGGTTGCAGTGAGCCTATATCGCACCATTGCACTACAGCCTGGGCCACAAGAGTGAAACTTAAAAAAGAAAATAGGAACTTAGACATTCTGAGAATAATGAAATAAGGTTGTTATTGAGAAACATTTCTGATGGGAGTTGTCAGGATTTAATGAATTCTTTCTGAACCGGATAGAGGGAAGGGAATGATGGATATAGGGAGAAAATGAACACCCAAATTTTATGTTCTTATGACTTACTTCAATGAATAACTTACTGTGATGAAATAATGGATTCTGTAATGTAAAATAGTTACGTATTTGAATAGTATCCCAACCTAGGGTAGATTTGAGTTGTGACATACTGAGATTCATACTGAAAACCAGTATATAAATTTAAAATGTTACAAAACACGTAAAAAACATTTTTCTTTCTTCTTTGCTAACATAGATTATACTCACTTTGAAATTCACATTTTCCTATAAAAAGACAGCCTGTGTAAAAAGTTTTCAAGCTTGAAGTTGGGTAATGGTGGTTGTGGTAAATAGCTAAAACATCCAATAGCACCATTTGTCAAGGAGAACAAAGTTCTTGTGCCGTTGATCCCAATAATTGTGGTAAGTGTGATGGGTGGCCTAGAAAGGCACTCTGAGGGCAGAAGACATTGTCTTGTGCATCTGGAAATCGTGGAACACCCAGGTGTTCAGTAAATTTAATTCTATATTGTGTTTTTGCTAAAACACTCAAGGCCAAAGATGATAGTGAAAACAGGTTTCCAGAGAATTTTCTTCAGGAGGACAATCTATACTCCTGAATAATTTGTTTCAGACATGATATGAAAGTTCAGCTGTTTCCTGGCCTGTTCTTCCCTCAGCTCAGCTCTTAACTGATTCATTCTGAGTTTCTAGATGATATCAGCCCTGATATCATCTCCCGTCATGAGAGTTCTTCACTAGTTACTCTGTCATACTGCCCTGTTCATTTTCTTCACAGCAGTTACCATAGTCTGCAGCTGTGGTATTTCTGTGTTAGTTGACTATCATACCCATCAGAATTAATTCCTACTTTGTTTACTCTCAAATTGCCAGTACCTCAATTTGTCAATTAACTGAATTTTAAAGGGAGATTTTTGGAGGCTGAGACAGGAGGATCACTTAAGTCCAGGAGTTCAAGACCAACTTGGGCAACATAAGGAGACCCTATCTTTACAAAAAATTTAAAAATTAGCCAGACATGGTGGCTTATACCTGTAGTGCTAGCTAATCTGGTGGCTGTGGTGGAAGGGTTGCTTGAGCCTGGGAGGTCCAGGCCACAGTGAGCCATGATCTTGTACCACTGCACTCCAGAGCCTGGGTGACAGAGTTAGAGAGACACTGTCTCAAAAAGAATCAAATAAATAAATAAAGGCATATTATCCACATAATCAAGTGAACTCTTAAAAAGAGGGTCAAGGACAAGTCAGAGAGATTCAAAGCAACAGTAGATCGTTTTGTTTTGGCCTTGAAGAAGTAAAGTTTCATGTTGTAGAGAGGCTTTTGTGGCAGAAGATGGCAGTGGCCCCTAAGAATGGAGAGTAGCCCCTAGGCTGATGGCCAGTAAGAAAGCAGGCTTTCCCTCCTACAGAATTCTTAATTCAGCCGACAACCACATGAGCTTGGAAGAATACCCAGAACTACAGAAGGGAGAACAGTCTGGCTGACACCTTGATTTCAGCCTGGCAAGAACCTGAGCAGAGAACCCAGCTGAGCCCATGCCAGGACTTCTGACTTACAGAACTATGAGATAATAAATGTGTTATTTTAAGTCACTTTATTTCTGGTAATCGTTTGTGCATTAAATGCGAATGTTTTTGCATGGAATAAAGCATATATTAAATACAGTCCTGTGAATACCAAAACAATGTAGTTTTAATGGCAGAAATCAAATTATCAATTATCTATAACTTCAAAGATTAATTGAAGCTCATGAAAGGAAACAACTAATTAGAAGTTAATACATGTACAGACTATTTGTTGTTCTCCCACTTTTACATAAATTAGATAATCGAGACAAAGGTATGGGCTTATTTTTTGCTTAAGACTCACATATATATCTTTTCCTTAAATAGAATTAATGTAATACAAAGATGTTCAACTGTTTATATTCCTTCAATTTTGTGTGTGTCTATATTCTATAATTAGTATTTTCTCATTTTCAACTGACAGAAACAGTGCCTATAGAAAATAGAAATTGCATGTGTCTCCCTAATAGTAAATATTTTTCCTACTAAATTTATTTTTTTCTCCTTTTTTTTTTCTTTTTTTTTTGAGATGGAGCCTCACTTCATCACCCAGCCTGGAGTGTAGTGGTGAGATCTTGGATCACTGCAACCTCTGCCTCATCCTCTCAAACAGCTGGGATTACAGGCACCTGCCACCACATGCAGCTGCTTTTTAATAGAGATGGGGTTTCACTATATTGGTTGGCCAGGCTGGTCTCTAACTCCTGACCTTCTGGTCCACCTACGTTGGCCTCCCAAAGTCCTGGGATTACAGGCATGAGCCACTGTGCCCAGCCAATTTTTGTATTTTTAGAAGAAACAGGGTTTCACCATGTTGGCTAGGCTGGTCTCAAACTCCTGACCTCAGATGATCCACCTGCCTCCCTAAAGTGCTGGGATTACAGGTGTGAGCCAATGCGCCTGGCCTCCTCTTGAATTTAATAACATTGTATTTCTTATTATATAATTTTTAAGTGGTTACATACTTGCACATTATAGCCAGATAATTAAATCTACTTTTAGTGACTCAGAAATGACAAGTCACCTTCACAACTCTGTGTATTAAGAATTTGTGCTATTATTATAATAATGAAATGTCTGTCCCAAACTTGTGTGCTCTACTCTGAGTCTGATGAGTAGCAGGTTGCCCCTTCCTAATTCATTCCCTATATCTGGAGATAAAATCATGATAACCAGAATCCAGAAACTGGAGGAATGGAAATAACCATTTAAGTTATATGTAATCTCTCCTGGTGGGCAACAGAGGAAGGGTGGCAGCAGTAGTGAGGCAGAGATCACTCTGATCAGAGCCACTGCAGGTGGCTGTCACCTATCTATCTGATATTGCTGGGTTTAGTAATTCCGTCCCCCCTTTATTTTTAACCTTATTTTACTCCTGTGGAAAGTAATGAAGCACTGGTCTTTGTCACAACTTAGGGAAAATTAGTGGATAATTTTCCTTAGATGTGGAAAGGGATGATAAATGACTTTTTTTTTTTTAGTTGTTTTTCCTTTCTAAAAATAGAAAGCTGGAGTCATACCTAATTCTGAAAGCAGTGGACAAAATGACTTAGGAATCTAAGTTCTCTGTAACCTCGTAAATCACATAAACTCCCTATTCTGGCAGGACACTTTATCAACATATCACTAGTGTTACATTGAGTGGGCTTAGGTTTTGATTCTGTTCTACATGCTTTTTAATTATACATTATCATTTGTTTATCACATTTAGGTTATTGTATGTTATTCAGTCACACCTATAGTACATTGTCATATAAATGTATCAACCATATTTAGGGTCCATTATTTAGGGTTCATTAGTTCCTACTAACTACATGTTAAGTAAGATAAGGGGACAGAGATTTAAAAATATTATCTGTACCCAATTGTTAAAGGAGATACAAACATCTTTTTTTTTCTGTTTTTAGACGGAGTTTCACTCTGTCACCCAGGCTAGAGTGGGCAGTGGCACACTGCAACCTCAACCTCCTAGGCTCAGGCAGTCCTCCCACTTCAACCTCCTGAGTAGCTGGGAATACAGGCAAGCACCACCATGCCCCACTAATTGTTTTTATTATTTGTAGAGACAAGGCCTAACTATGTTGCCCAGGCTGGTCTTGAACTCCCAGAATCAAGTGATCCTCCCGCCTCAGCCTGACGAAGTGCTGGGATTACAGGTATGAGCCACCATGCCAGGCCTGAAACATAATATTCTTAAATTTGTTTGTTCAGCAACACTTGGTATTCAGTCAACTTTTCCATCCTCAATTGAAAACTGGAAATGAGTAAAATGTGGGTATAAGGATCTTTTGCTCCCTCCAGGGGAATTCATTTTGTAAGCTTGAGAACCATTATCATGGGTAGTATGGTGTCCTTGCTAACTTCTTTTCCTTTCAACACTGCTTTATATCTTCATTTAAATCTTATTTTGAAAAATAGAGACAGTGTGTTTGTGTCTTGGGAAGAGTACTAAGAGGCAGAAACTCTTGCAAATTCTATCGTTTTGCCAATGATTTTCCCTGGCAAATCAATATATTTCCTCTCTGTTGTCTTCAACATTTGTAAAAACTTGACATCTCTAAACATTAATGAATTAGGCCTAATTTGAATAATTAAAATCTTTATTGCACTACAAATCAAAGATGTTCACTGCTGAGTTGTCAATAGGTAACAACTGCAGATAGGTGCTGTTTTCATGTGCTGAGGATCCAGAGGAAATCTATTTTAAAAATTAATATAGCTGTTTTTTATGTCAATCATGAAATGATAAGTAATATCCTCCCCATCTTTTTTATAAATTAAAAAAAAAGGAAAATTTACTTTGGAAGTCATAAGAGGCCCAAAATGTGTCATAATCTTCACTGGAAAATTTTGTAGAGCACATGGTCATTGGTAAGAGACAAGAATCCATAAAGGACTGCAAGAAAATGTGTTATTTCTAAAGGAAGTGAATTCTAAGGGAAGTTAACCCTAAAACCTACTTTAAATTGCATTGCCTGTTTCATACAGTTTCATCTACTTTCATTACTAACTAATGAAATTAGTTTTTCTCACCCTTGAAATGTCCCATTTCTGACTCTTCCTTTACATTCCAATCTATACCTCAACAATATTGAGATCTGCTTCTTAGTTTTTTCTCATGGATATAGTTTTGGGGAGTAGTCTGTGAAGAAAATCCTTTTCAGGCACATTAAAGGGAATATTTGCTAATATCAAGTTGGAAAATAATTATTCTGAAAAGAAATTTGAAGTGAGGTTTTATGGGTAAAGAATAATTTCTGGAATAAATGTGAGCATGGAATACATTTTTTGAAAAGCCACCATTTTTTAGACTATGTGAGGTATTCATATGCATATATGTGTGAAAGAGAAAGTGAAGATGACAGAAATAGAGCTCCTCATTTCTGCTATCATCAATAATTTTCAAGGAATTCCAAATGATTTTCCAACTCATTATTGTCCTTTGGTAGTGAAACCATAATCCACAGAAGTAAAACAAAACAAAAAAAAATCAATGTTAGGAAAATTCTTGCAGCCTTCCAAGTAGACTGAAACAAGCACTGGGGCTTGGTTTTATTTTCTTACCCAACAGAGAGAAAGCTTGAAAGGGGAAAACAAAGACAATGGAGAAATGACTTTATTATTTCACTGGGGTAGAGTCCTTCTAATAGCAGCCAGCTTAAAAACTGTTTCTTCCTGTCTTAGAAATATAGAGTTCAACATAATTGTTCATGAGAGTAATGCAAATTAAAGCCATAATGAGACACCATCACACAACTATTTAGAATGGCTAAATTAAAGAGTGACATAGCAAGTGTTGGCAAGAATGTGAACCCACTAAAAATCTCATAGAGTAGCCTTGAACTCCTGGCCTCAAGTGATCCTCCTGCCTCAGGCTCCCAAGGTACTAGGTGATAGGCATGAACCACCACACCCAGCCAGACTTTCATATACTGATGATGAAAATGTAAATGGTATATCCACTTTGGAAAACATGTTGCCAGTTTCTTATAAAATTTAACCTACCTTCCCCCAATCTCATTTCTAGCTGTTTACCAATGAGAAATGAAAACGTGTGTTAACACAAAAGCTTGTATACCAATATTTATAGAGGTTTTATCCATAACTCAAAACAAGAATACCACTCAAAAATATTTCCACTTGTAAATGGATAAACTTTGGTACATCCACACAATGGATAAATATCAAACAAATATGAAAAGTAAAAGAAGTCCAATTCAAAAGGCTACATACTGTTTGATTTCCTTTATATAACTTTCCTAAAAAGGCAAAACTGGAGGGATAAAAAATAGCCACCACCACACTCACCTAATTTTTTTGTATTTTTTGAAGATACATGGTCTCACTGTGTTGCCCAGCCTGATCTGAAACTCCTAGACTCAAGCAACTCTCCCACTTTGGCCTCCCAAAGTACTGGGATTACAGGCATGAGTCACCATGCATGGCTGACATATTTTTAAATTGCAGTATTTCTTTGTTTGTTTTGAGATGAAGTCTCACTCCGTCGCCCAAGCTGGAGAACAGTGGTGCAATCTCTGCTCACTGCAACCTCCACTTCCCAGGTTCAAGCGATTCTCCTGCCTCAGCCTCCTGAGTAGATAGGACTACACATGCCTGCCACTATGCCCAGTTAATTTTTGTGTTTTTAGTAGAAACGGGGTTTCACCATGTGGGCCAGGCTGTTCTCGAACTCCTGACCTCATGATCTGCCCGCCTCAGCCTTCCACAGTGCTGGGATTACAAGCATGAGCCACTGCACCCGGCCTAAATAGCAATATTTCTTTGAGAAACGTAATATAGTTCTATATTTACTCAAAGCTTTATGTTCCTTCATAAAGTATTACATTTTCCTGGACATTTAAAAATATTTATTTCTCATTACTTAATAGCATTTGTACTACTGGAAATTGATGCTTTTTCTAGTGCATTGTTTAGTTAGTGTAATTCCTGCTAGTTAGGAATGTAGTAATTGTTGTATCATTATTTTGTTACAAACTTTAGCTGGGCATGGTTGCTCATACTTGTAATCCCAGCACTTTGGAAGGTTGAGGCAGGACTGCTTGAGGCTAGGAGTTTGAAAACAGCCTGGGCAACATAGCAAGATGCCCATCTCTACCAAAAAAAAAAAAAAAAAACCAAAAAAAACCCTTGAATGAATTTGCTTATTAGCTCTTATATCTTTTGAATTAAAATTTTCTTAGGTGGAAAATTATCCAATCTTCTAATTTGGCTCATTTTTCTATATAAATAGCTTTCATTTCTTTTTCTTAATCTTACTCATTTGCATAGACTTTCCAAGCAAAATCAGATAATAGTGATGAAACAAGCAATGATGTCATGTACCTGAAATATAAAACTAATGATTCTAATGCTTCCCAAATTAAGTGTGATTTTGGCTATTTGAGATAAATATTCTTTTTCTTGAATTCCTATTTTTGTATTTTTTTAAAAAGCAGCAGTGGAAATTGGATACAATTTCATGATTTGGGGGGCATGTGTATTAATAATTACACATTTTTTAATCTTTGCCCTATTGATGTGATAAATTACATTAACAAATTTCTAACTAGTAAGTCATACTCACATTATTGTAATAAACTTTATGTGATTATATTGTATTATTTTAATATATTATGAGTCATTTTGTTTACTTTTTTTTAGATTTTTGAATATATGAGTTGAATTGGTTATTAATTATTTTGGCTTAAAACTAAGATTTCTCATTTTGACTTAGGAGCTGGAGAAAGTTTTTGTTGTATTTCACACACTATTATTTTATTATTTTTCTTTGGAAATAAAAAAATTTCTTCCTAAGCAATGCAGGGAAGCTATAATTTTAAAGAGGGGAGTGACGGATTTGATTATACATTTTTATTTTTTTGAGACAGTCTCACCCTGTTGCCCAGGCTGGAATGCAGTCGCACTATCATGGCTAACTATAGCCTCCACCTCCTGAACTCAAGCAAGTGTCCTGACTCAGTGTCCTGAGTAGCCAGGACCCCCAGGTGCACACAACCATGCCCGGCTAATTTCTGGTCTTGACCTCCTCAGCTCAAAGGGTCTTCCTGCCTTGGCCTCCCAAAGTGCTGGTATTATAGGCATGAGCCACCTCACCCAGCCACATTTGTATATATCTAGTGACACATATGAAAAAATTCAAAAAACTGGGAGAAAATGGATGTTTTACATGGAATGAAGAGTTAATAGAGGCATTTTGATATTTAGAGGGCTTCTAGAAATTAATAATAATTTAGAAAGCAACCTAAAATTGGAATTAGACAAAAATATGGAAAAGAATATTTGAAGAAAAACATAAAAATCAATAATTACATTAAAATGTGCTTGACTTTATTATTGGTCAGGAAGATGCAAATTGCTGTAACAATGAAATTTTGTTTTCACTCATCACATTGTCAAAAGTTAAAAAATTAATACAATCCAGTGTTGGTGAGCATGTAGAAACTGCTGTTCTCTGATATTCTTCAAGAATAATTGGGAGGTGTAATAACTTCTACAGTCTTTTGAAAATACAAATTGGAAAAATCTATTAAAATATGCTTATATAGTTTTTTATTTTATTATATAACTTTAATATATATTTTATTGTATATTATATAACATTTTAATATTACATAATATATAAAATATCCTACAGAAATATTACAAAAATAAATATAAATGTATAGATATTCATTGAAGCATCTTTTTTTTTGCAATTGCAATACACTAAAACAAATGACCATTAATAGAAAAATGGTTGAATAAACTATGATCTGCTACCACAAAAAAATTGAATAACTCTTAAAACTAATGAATAACAACTTTCTTATTCTGACTAAAAAGAAACCCATAGTAAATGACTATGAATAAAAGGAAAATTATAGACAAATATGTATTGCATGATTCTAGGTTTTAAAAAAACCTATGTTTGATTAGTACATATAGTTCTATCTTTATAAACTGAAAAGGTTGGCATTAATGTACTTTATATCATTAATAATGGCACCCACTGGTAAATGAAGCAGGGGAGCAGCAGGACTGGAAGGACCCAAGTGGACATTTCATTTAGTACTAAATACTTTATTTTACTTTAAAATGCTAAATGTCTTTTGGATGATTTCTACATTTCTTGTGGTAAAACACTCAAGGAAAGTAAAAGAGGTCATCTAAAACCTTATTTTTTTTTTTGTCTTTAGTTTCGTATCTGCAAAATGAGACTAAAATTATTTCCAAAAGACTTTTGGCCTATTCTAAAATCAGATCCTCCTTAAATGGATGAATATTACAGTGAGGTATTCATAATAGTGTACTTGTATATTTGAAGGCAATTCCAAAGAATTTTGAGAAACATTTTCAGTAACAGCATCATTGGGTAAGTATATACCTTCTATAGAGAATATAGTATGCAGTATAATAATAGAATAACAATTTATTTGTAAGTTGTTACTAGTCTTGTAGTCATAGGAATTATGAGAGTAGAACCTCTTACTCTTCTATTTTAAAAAGCTGGAGAAATGTTACTAAGATTTTTATTTAATCAACAAATGTTGGGTGGAATGCATTACATGGTTTCATACAGTAACATTGTTAAACACCTCTTCAAGGCCTAAAGGCTAGATTGAAAAAGTTTATTCAACTCAAATATGACTGAGTTTTAGTACTAACAGTGTGCTTCAATAAACAGTATAGAAGAGTGATTGAATGGATGAATCAATAGAAAGGACCAGGAAATTAACTGGGTTGTAAATTCTGGAAGGACGGAACTTGTCTTCCTTATTCATAATTGTATCCCCAACACCCTGCCACATAGTTGGATCACATGAATCATTCCAGATATATCCTCAGTTTCTTGAGTGTATAACTTTTATAATAACTTATGCATGTCTTAACCCATTATTAAAGGATAAATTTTTTAAAGGTAAAATGATGAATCTTGAACAAAAAATAAAGATATGTTAAAGAATGTTTTAACTCAGGTATTGAGAAACTAGAAAAGGGTATAGAGCCAAATCAAGGAGATTCCAAAGAAGACACAAATAGAGGTAATCCAGAGTAATTACGTGAATTCAGTAGATTCAAAAGTGGTCAGATTCCACAGAGAAATAATCAATCGCATGACCAGCAAAAGTCATTTGTATTACTAACAGTTTACCACAACTAACAGAGTGGTAAAATAGCTAAGAGACAACAAAAGTCTCTTAGAAGAACCTTTTTTCAAGGTTCTTCATTTCTTTTCATTGGGTTAGAACATGGTCTTTTATCTCAGAGAAGTTTCTTATTACCAACTTTCTGAAGCCTGTTTCTGTCAATTCATCAGACTCATTCTCCATTCAGCCTTGTTCCCTTGCTGATGAGGAGTTGTGATTCCTTGTAGGAGTAGAGGCGTTCTGGTTTTGGGTGTTTTCATCCTTTTTGCGCTGGTTTCTTCCCATCTTTGTGGATTTATTTACCTGTGGTCTTTGTATTTGGTGACTTTTCAGATGGGGTCTCTGAGTGGACATCCTGTTTGTTGATGATGAAGTACTTTCTGTTTCTTAGTTTTCCTTCTAACAGTCAGGCCCCTCTGCTGTAGGACTGCTGGAGGTCCACTCCAGACCCTGCTTGCCTGGGGATCACCTGCCGTGGCCTCTGGGTTTTTGCTGGATTGCAGAGCTGTTCCTATTCAACCACCTTTGGCAGTACCCTCTTAGTAATTTTTATTCAATGTCTCCCTCATTTTTCTCTTTGCATATAAATTTCCAGATTGTTGCAGGTGACTGGTTTCAGATGGAGTCCATGACTAGAGTGAGAACTTCTATTCCTGTGTGCCTGCTCTTTCCCAATTGGTTTTTTCTGAATAATGCTTTTTAACCAACCAAATGTTGCCTTTTCCAGGGCTACCTACAGCCCACACCTCCCCAGTTCTCAGCCTATAAAAACGTTGGACTGAGCCAAATGGGGGTACTACCTGCCTTTGGATAGGGCCAACCCACCTCCAGGTGGGGGACTACCCTACCCACTTTGGGTCCCTGCCTGCTGAGAACTATTCTATCACTCAATAAAATTATTCTCCACCTTGCTTACTATCTGGTTGTGTGTATAACCTCATTCTCCTTGGATGTGGACAAGAAATGAGGACCCATGGAACAGTGGGTACAAAAGGAACTGTAGCATGGATGAGCTGCAACCCTTCTGGGGCCCAGACCTCGAGACTCCCTGAGCAGGAGTTGTAACATACCCCATAACACCCTCTTTGGGGTTCTGTGGTTGCTGGCATCTCCAAGTTTTTTGATCACCCGTATTCCCCTTGTCCAAACACCAGCACCCAGGACAGAAGCTGCTGTGGTACACCTGGTCCAGCCATAGCCACACACAGAGGCCCCTGCTTTGATTTGTCCACGTGGAGTTGTCCTCCAGCGCCTGGAGCCACCCCCCCCCACCCCCCCCCACCCCGTCACAGCAACCAGCACACCTGGTTCACCCTTAGCAGATATGAAATCCAGGCTAGTAGTGCAAGCTGAGTTCAGCCTTTGAGGGTCAAGTGAGCAAGGCAAGTGTAGCGGCAAGCCCGGAGCCAAGCGAAGCCCAGACAGGAGTGCTGCCAATCATACAAATTTCTGGCTGGGAAGTAGCACCAAAAAAAAAAAAAAAAATGCTGTGTCATTTATACCCTATACAAAAATCAATTCAAGATGGATTAAAGACTTAAATGTAAAACCCAAAATATAAAAATCCTGGAATACAATCTAGTTAATACCATCCTGGACATAGGAATAGGCAAAGATTTCATGACAAAGACACTGAAAGAAAATGCAAAAACAGCAAAAATTGACAAGTGTGATGTAATTAAGGTTATTGGCATAAATTCCCTGACAATGAAATAATCTATACAACAAACCCCTGTCACATGAATTTACCTATTTAACAAACCTTCAATGCATCCCTGAACCTAAAAAAATTTTTTTAAAAAGATGTGTGCTTTGAAAAACCAGAAAAAAAATGGATCAGTTAATCCTGTTGAGGGAGGGAGAGATCTTTTGGGAAGGCTTCAGAGAGTGGAGCAGCTGACTGTGTTTTTTAAGTTTGATAGTGATAATGACAACAATTAACCTTTGTTAATTGGATGCACTTCTGATGCTGTGTGGCAGTGGTCTGAGACTGAAATGAGAAATGATTTGAGGAAGGCAATTTATAATAAATCTAGGTTATATAAAGTCTTGAATTACACCCAGGGAACCAGCAACATATATCCAAGCCTTAGCAGATCTTGACTAGCAAAAATTATTAGACAAAAGCCACTATGCTGTCCTCACCCTATGTCCTACATTATTCTTCTCAACCTATTGTTTTCATGCTCTCTTAAGCCATATAAGCAGCCTACCTCTTACCCATGTCCTTTCAGTGAGTTTAGTTGTCCTTCAACATTCCCGATATTCACAAATAACTATAAAAAATACACAATATTCCAAGTATATTAACACTTGGTTTTACAAAAGTGTAGGAGAAGGGTTTTCTTGTTTTGTTGATACTGGTGTCAGAATTTCCTAGGGGGGATTCACTAATGCCTTAGAAAAATATCAGTAGTGTTTCTAACCTAAAACACATTCTGGCCCTGTTTTTCTAAAGTTCCCATTTTAATTCCACCTTCAATTACTTCTCCCACTACCCCCACCCTGTTCTGTCTGCCTCTCTGTCTCTCTCTCGTAAACACACACACACACACACACACACACACACACACAAGCACAGACAGTTCCTTTTCCACTTCTGGATGGTAACAGTGCATTTGATTGGTCCAGAGTCAGCTATGTAAAATCCTTCAAGTAGAGATAGAATGTATTATGACTCCATGACTGCAGTTTCTTATCTTAAATCCTTCCTGCTATATAAAAAAAAGTTCATTTAAACCCAGTGATTCTCTGATAAGACCTCCCCACATCATTTATAAAAATGCTAAAAAGACTGATCCTACCACTAATTATTAAGAAATCAGCCCTTCAAACTTTTCATCTATATACTCTGTTTATTTTCTCTCTTCAGGCCAACTTTCAGTTTTGGACAAAATCCCACCCCCTTCCTTGTCTTATTTCCATAACGAATTGTTAATAAATAAATAAATAAACTATAATTTCAGTAGTTAGTCCCAGTCCCCCTCATCTGTGTTTTCTCCTTTGAAGAATTCCAATAAATCAAGCATAATTTTATTTTACAAAACACCACCAATGTTTTGTTTTCCCACTTGGCAATTTTATCATTTACAAAATCTACTAGTTGTAGTTGCATAAATAAGTGAGAGAAAGTTAAAGCAAATTTTCTATCTGAGAGCTAATTTCCATATCTGAAAAGGCTGGCCCCGCAGCTCTTCCATGGTTAATGAGCTCCTGTAAGTGAGGACCACTAACACATAGCCAGTAGGTGCACAGTCACTGTTGGTTCTGCTCCAGACAGCTCACAGGCCACTTTGTTTCAGCACACCACGTGATCTTCCTAAACTGGCTTCATCTAGTCCACGGCTATCACCTGTTAGGCCACCAGTCTAGCCAATAGTAGTTCAGTTTCAGCCACAATTGCCTTAACGTGGGTTACTCTCCTTTTTTTCTGCCTTAAATCTTTTTATCAACAAAGGGTAGTACATACATGCACGCATTTATTTTGTCCATGTAACTTGCAGCATTTTAGACATGAATCACTATTTGATGCAGTAACTCATGTATCCATTTCAGAGGATCATATATTTATTCATTCATTCAGCACATATTTTTGAGCATCTACTCTGAACCAAACACTTTTAAGATGTATAGAATAAAACTGTCAAAGTGCCTGTTTCTTGGGGCAGCCAGTGGGCAGTGAGGATTGGGAGGGTTGGGTGAGGGAGCTTACCTTTTAGAAAACAGGAGTTTTTGTTATGGGAACTGGGGCTATCTTAGATAAGGTAAGTAACAGAGGCCTCAATGTGGTAACATTTGAACAGATTGAGGAATGCAATTAGCAAGCAGGTTATGCTCAAAGGTGTTGTGGTTAGGGGGAGGACAGTGTCAAGGCCCTGAGGTACAACTCCCAGAACAGTAAGGAGGAAGTGTTGCTAGAGCAGAGTGACTAAGGGCGAAGTATAGTAGAAATCTGAGAGGTAGCTACAGGCAATATTGAGAGTGACCTTCTTTTGCTCTAGTTAATGTCTTCAGAATTCATTCGGAATGATGTGGGAAACCACTAGAAGAAATACCATTTTAAACTGAGCTCTGCTTTTAAAAAGACCAATGCTAAAAATCAACTTAGTCCTTATGTTACCAAAAAGGGGGCCCTATCCAGACACCAAGAGAGGGTTCTCAGAATTCGCACAAGAAATAATTCAGGGTGAGGCCACAGAGCAAAGTGAAAGCAAGTTTATTAGAGAAGTAAAGAAATAAAAGAATGGCTACTGCATAGGCAGAGCAGCCTCAAAGGCTGCCGGTTGGCTATTATTATCATTATTTCTTGATCATATGCTAAACAAGCGGTGGATTATTCAGCAGTTTTCTGGGAAAGGCGGAGTAAGTTCCCAGGGAACTAGGGGTTCCTCTTCCTTTTAGACCATATAGGGTAACTTCTCGACATAGCCATGGCATTCATAAACTATTGTGGTGCGAGTGGGAGTGTCTTTCAGCATGCTAATGCATTATAATTAACATATAATGAGCAGTGGTCACTTTCATCACCATCTTGGTTTTGGCAGGTTTTGTCTGGCTTTTTTTTAACTGCATCCTGTTTTATCAGCAGGGTCTCTGTGTAACTGCATCTTCTGCAAGAATTTGTATTATTATATTTAAAGCAAAACATATTCTTAAATTGAGAGTGCTTTTGTTCTTAAGATAAAGGAACATACAGACATTTCCTGGGTCTGTTAAGTCCCAGGTCCATTTGTTAAACATTATTCATCTGTTCCCTTAACCATAAATATCCTGTGACTACAAGTTCTTTACCTCCTGGGAATGCAGCTGTGTAACTCTCAGCCTCATTTTACCCAGCCCCAATTCAAGATGGAATCACTCTGGTTCAAATGCCTCTGACACAAGCATGCATCATTTTATTTCTACCTTGAGGCATGCTCTTCTTTCTTTCTTTTTTCTTTTTTTTTTTTTTGAGACAGAATCTTTCGCTGTCACCCAGGCTGGAGTGCAGTGGCACAATGTTGGTTCACTGCAACCTCCACCTTCACCATGTTGCCCAGGCTGGTCTCAAACTCCTAGGCTCAAGAAATCCTCCCACTTCGGCCTCCCAGAATGCTAGAATTACATGCATGAGCCACTGCTCCCAGCCTGAGGCATGCTCTTAATCATACAATAATTAGCTGACACAATGTTCAGCAAACATTTTCTGTAAAGAGCCAGATGTAAATATGTTAGACATTTTGGTTCACACAGTTTCTGTCACAACTACTCAACTGTGCCACCATAGTATAAAAACAGGCATAGACATATGTGAACAAAGGAGCATAGCTATGTTCCAGTAAAACTCTGAAATTGAAATTTTATATAATTTTCATGTCATGAAATATTACTATTTTTTTCTCAAGCTTTTTTTTTCTTTATTTTCTAGAATGTATCTGAGATACATGTACAGAATGTGCAGGTTTGTCATATAGGTATACGTGTGCCATAGTGGTTTACTGTACCTATTGACCCATCCTCTAAGTTCCCTCCCCTCACCCCCCCCAACTCCTCAAAAGACCCTGGTGTGTGTTGTTCCCCTCTCTGTGTCCATGTGTTCTCAGTATTCAGCTCCCAGTAATGAACGAGAACATGCAGTGTTTGGTTTTCTGTTCCTGTGTTAGTTTGATGAGGATGATGGGTTCCAGCTTCATCCATGTCCCTGCAAAGGACATGATATAATTCTTTTTTATAGCTGCATGGTATTCCATGATGTATATGTACCACACTTTCTTTATCCAGTCTATCATTGATGGGCATTTGAGTTGAGTCCAAGTCTTTTTTTTTTTTTTCCAAGACAATGGCTGGCTCTGTTGCCCAGGCTGGAATGTGGTGGCATGATCTCAGCTCATTACAGCCTCCGCCTCCCAGGTTCAAGCAATTCTCCTGCCTCAGCCTCCTGAGTAGCTGGGACTACAGGCATGTGCCACGGTGCCAGGCTAATTTTTGTATTTTTAGTAGAGATGGGGTTTGACCATGTTGGCCATGCTCATCTTAAACTCCTGACCTCAGGTGATCTGCCTGCCTCAGCCTCCCAAAGTGCTGGGATTACAGGCATGAGCCACTGCACCTGGTCCCAAGTCTTTACTATTGTAACTAGTGTGCAATAAACATATGTGTCTTTATAGTACAATGATTTATATTCCTTTGGGCATATAACCAGTGATGGGGTTGCTGGGTCAAATGGTATTTCTGGTTCTAGATCTTTGAGGAATTGCCATACTGTCTTCCACAATTGTTAACTAACTTATACTCCCATCAACAGTATAAAAGCGTTACTATTTCTCCACAGCCTCACCAGCATATATTGTTTCCTGACTTTTTAATAATTGCCATTCTGACTGGTGTGAGATGGTATCTTATTGTGGTTTTGATTTGCATTTCTCTGATGATCAGTGATGTGGAACTTTTTTTCATATGTTGTTGGCCACATAAATGTCTTCTTTTGAGATGTGTCATGTCCATATCCTTTGCCCACTTTTTGATGGGGTTGTTTTTTCCATGTAAATATGTTTAAGTTATTTGTAAATTCTGGATGTTAAACCTTTGTCAGATGGGTAGATTGCAAAAATTTTCTCCCATTCTGTAGGTTGCCTGTTCACTCTCATGATAGTTTATTTTGCTGTGCAGAAGCGCTTTAGTTTTATTAGATCCCATTTGTCAATGTTGGCTTTTGTTGCAATTGCTTTTGGCTTCCTTCTCATGAAGTCTTTGCCCATGCCTATGTCCTTAATGGTATTACCTAGGTTTTCTTCTGGTGTTTTTATGGCTTGGGGTTTTACATTTAAATCTGTAATCCATCTTGACTTAATTTTTGTATAAGGTGTATGTAAGGAATGGGTCCAGTTTCACTTTTCTGCATATGGCTAGGCAGTTTTCCCAACACCACTTGCTGAATAGGAAGATCATTTTTCCCATTTACAACCATCTGATCTTCCACCACACATTTACAACCATCTGATCTGAAGATCAGATGTGTGGTGTTATTTCTGAGGTCTCTGTTCTGCTCCATAGTTGTATATGTCTGTTTTAGTACCAGTACCAGTACCATTGCTGCTTTGGTTACTGTAGCCATGTAATAGTCTGAAGTCAGGTAGCATGATACCTTCAGCTTTGTTCTTTTTGCTTAGGATTGTCTTGGCTATACAGAGTCTTTTTTGATTCCATATGAAATATAAAATAGTGAAGAATGTCAATGGTAGTTTGATGGGAATAGCATTGAATCTATAAATAACTTTGGGCAGTATGGCCATTTTCATGATATTGATTCTTCCTATACATGAGGTTGGGATGTTTTTCCATTTGTTTGTGTCCTTTTATTTCCTTGAGTAGTGGTTTGTAGTTCTCATTGAAGAGGCCCTTCACATCCCTTGTTAGATATATTCCTACGTATTTTTTTTTGTTTTTTTTGAGATGGAGTTTCGCTCTTGTTACCCAGGCTGGAGTGCAATGGCGCGATCGGCTCACCGCAACCTCCGCTTCCCGGGTTCAGGCAATTCTCCTGCCTCAGCCTCCGGAGTAGCTGGGATTATAGGCATGCGCCACCATGCCCAGCTAATTTTTTGTATTTTTAGTAGAGATGGGGTTTCACCATGTTGACCAGGATGGTCTCGATCTCTTGACCTCGTGATCCACCCGCCTCAGCCTCCCAAAGTGCTGGGATTACAGGCTTGAGCCACCGCGCCCGGCCAATTCCTAGGTATTTTATTGGCTCTCTGCTTGCCTATTGTTGATAATAAAGGAATGCCTGTGATTTTTGTACATTGATTTTGTATCCCGAGACTTTGCTGAAGTTGCTTATCAGTTCAAGAAGTTTTTGGGCAGAGAAGATGGAATTTTCTAAATATAAAATCATGTCATCTGCAGAGATAACTTGACTTCCTCTCTTCCTATTTGAATACCTTTCTTTCTCTTGCCTAATTGTCCTGGCCAGAACTTCCAATACATTCTGAATAGGAGTGGTAAGAGAGGGCAATTATGTCTTGTATGAGTTTTCAAAGGGAATGCTTCCAGTTTTTGCCCATTCAATATGAAATTGGCTGTGTGTTTGTCATTAATACGTCTTATTATTTGAGATATGTTCCATCAATACCTAGTTTATTGAGAGTTTTTAACATGAAGGGATGTTGAATTTTATCAAAGGTATTTTCTGCATCTATTGACATAATCATGTGGGTTTTGTCATTGGTTCTGTTTATATGATAGATTACGTTTATTGATTTGTGTACGTTGAACCAGCCTTATCCCAGGGATAAATCCAACTTGATCGTGGTGGATAAGGTTTTTCATATGCTGCTGGATTCAGTTTGCCAGTATTTTATTGAGGATTTTCATATCAATGGTCATCAGGAATATTGGCCTGAAGTTTTCTTTTTTTTTTTTTTTGTCTCTTCCCAGTTTTGGTATCAGGATGATGCTAGCTTCATAAAATGAATTAGGGAGGAGGCCCTCCTTTTGAATTGTTTGGAATAGATGCAGAAGGAATGGTACCAGCTCTTCTTTGTATTTCTGGTAGAATTCAGCTCTTAATATTTCTGGTCCTGGGTTCTTTTTGGTTGGTAGGCTATTAATTACTGCCTAAACTTCAGAACCTATTATTGGTCTGTTCAGGGATTAAACTATTTTTTTTTTTTGGTTTAGGCTTGGGAGATTGTATTTGTTTAGGTATTTATCCATTTCTTCTAGATTTTCTAGTTTGTATAGAGGCGTTTATAATATTCTCTGATGGTAGATTGTATTTCTGTGGGGCCAGTGGTGATATCCCCTTTATCATTTTTTATTGTGTCTATTTGATTATTCTTTCTCTTCTTCCTTATTAGCCTAGCTAGCGGTCTATCTATTTAGTTTTTTTTCCAAAAAACGAGCTCCTGGATTTGTTGAGTTTTTGGAGAGTTTTTTTGTGTCTCTATCTCCTTCAGCTCCCCTAATCTTAGTTATTTCTTGTCTTCTGCTAGCTTTGGATGAGTTTGCTCTTGACTCTCTAGTGCTTTTTATTGTGATGTTAGGGTGTTGATTTGAGATCTTTTTCATTTTCTGATGTGGGCATTTAGTTCTGTAAATTTCCCTTTATCACTGCTTTGTGTCCCAGAGATTCTGGTATGTTGTCTCTTTGTTCTCATCGGTTTCAAAGAACTTCTTGAATTCTGCCTTAATTTCATTATCTACTCAGGAGTCATTCGGGAGCAGGTTGGTCAATTTTCATGAAATTGTGTGGTTTTCAGTGAGTTTCTTAATCCTGAGTTCTAATATGATAGCAATGTGGTCTGAGAGAATGTTTGTTATTATTTCAGTTCCTTTGCATTTGCTGAGGCATGTTTTACTTCCAATTATGTGGTTAATCTTAGAATAAGTGCCCTGTGGCACTGAGAAGAATGTCTATTCTGTTTGTATGGGGTAGAGAATTCTGTACACATCTACTAGGTCCACTTGATCCAGAGCTGAATTCAGGTCTTGAATATCCTTTTTAATTTTCTGTTTCGTTGATATAATATTGACAATGTGGTGTTAAATTCTCCCACTAATACTGTCTAGGAGTCTAAGTCTCTTTGTAGGTCTCTAAGAACTTGTTTTGTGAATCTGGATGCTCCAGTATTGGGTGTATATATATTTAGAATAGTTAGCTCTTCTTGTTGAATTTTTCCCTTTACCATTATGTAATACCATTCTTTGTCTTTGTTGATTTAAAGTCTGTTTTGTCAGAGACTAGGTTTGCAACCCCTGCTTTTTTTTGCTTTCCATTGTTTGGTGAATTTTCCTCCATCCCTTTATTTTGAGACTGTGTATTTCTCTGCACGCAAGATGGGTCTCCTTAATACAGTACACTGATGGGTCTTTTTACTCCTTATCCAATTTGCCAATCTGTGTCTTTTCAGTGGGGCATTTAGCCCATTCACAGTTAAGGTTAGTATTGTTATATGTGAATTTGATCCTGTCATCATGGTGCTATTTGGTTATTCTACACACTAGTTGACTCACTTTCTTTGTAATGTCATTGGTCTTTATATTTTGGTGTGTTTTTGCAGTGGCTGGTACCAGTTTTTCCTTTCCATATTTAGTGTTTCTTTCAGGATCTCTTGCAAGTCAGGCCTGGTGATAATGAAATCCCTCAGCGTTTACTTGTCTGGAAATGATTTTATTTCTCCTTCACTTATGAAGCTCAGTTTGGCGGGATATAAAATTCTTGGTTGAAAATTCTTTTAAGATTGTTGAATATTGGCCCCCAATCTCTTCTGGGTTGCAGAGTTTCTGCTGAAAGGTCTGCTGTCAGTTTGATGGGCTTTCCTTTGTGGTGACCTAGCCTTTCTCTCTGGCTGCCTTTAACAGTTTTTCCTTCATTTCAACCTTGGAGAGTCTGATGATTATGTGTCTTGGGGTCAGTCTTCTTATGGAGTATCTTAGCAGTGTTATCTGTATTTCCTGAATTTGCACATTTGCCTTTCTTGCTAGGTTAAGGAAGAGCTCCTGGATAATATCCTGAATTGTATTTTCTAGCTTGTTTCCATTCTCTCCATCTTCTGATACTCCAATCGATTATAGGTTTGGTCTTTTTATGAAGTCCCATATTTCTTGGAGGCTTTGTTCATTTCTTTTACTTCTTTTTTCTCTATTCTTGTCTACATGTCTCATTTCAGTAAGGTAGTCTTCAAACTCTGATATCCTTTCTTTTGCTTGATTAATTCAGCTAATGATACTTGTGTATGCTTCACATAGTTCTCACGCTGTGTTTTTCATCTCCATTAGATCGTTTATGTTCCTCTCTAAACTGGTTATTCTAGTTATCAATTCCTCTAACCTTTTATCAAGTTTCTTAGCTTCTTTGCCTTGGGTTGTTAGAACATGATCCTTTGGCTCCTTGTTGTTTTTTATTACCCATCTTCTGAAACCTAATTCTGTCAATTCATCCTGTCTGATCCTCTGTCTAGTTCTATGCCCTTGGTGGAGACATGTTTTGATCATTTAGAGAAGAGGAATGCTGGCCTTTGGGTTTTTTGGCAATTTTTCATTGATTCTTTTTCATCTTCATGAGTTTGTCTAGTTTCAGTCTTTGAGGCTGCTGACCCTTGGATGGGGTTTTTCTGGGGGCCTTTTTGTTGTTGTCGTTGCTGATGCTGTTGTCACCTTCTGCCTGTTTTACTTTCAGTAATCTGGTCCCTCTTCTGTAAGGCTGCTGTAATTTTCTGGGGGTTCACTTTAGGCCCTGTTCATCTGATTCACTCCCATGCCTGGAGATGTCATTCAAGGAGGCTGAGAGCAGCAAAGATGGGTGCCTCCTTCTTATTCTGGGACCTCTGACCTCAAGGGGTACCATCCAGATGCCAGTAGGGTCATTCCTATATATGTTATCTGACAACCCCTGTTGGAGTGTCTTACCCAGTTGGGTGGCACAGGGAGCAGGACCCGTTTAACAAAATATTTTTTTCCCTTGGTTGAGAGGGTTTCTCTGCTGGGGGGGAAGCACACTCATCTGGGCTGCCCAGATTTCTCAGAACTACTAGGAGCAGAGGCTAAGTCTGCTGGTCTGCGGAGACTGTTGCCACCCCTCTCCCTAGGGGCTGAGGCTCTCTGAGGCTCTGGCTGGAGTTATTGGAGATCTTTTAGGGAAGACCCACTGAGGACGGTTGGGTCAGGGCTAGGCCTGAAGAGACACTCTGGTCACAGACTGCCACAGCTGTTCTGTTTGACTGTGGGGACAACTCTTGAAACCAAGACATCCAGCCTCCCTGGCTACAGCAGGGAAGAGTGCAGTCTGGAACTGTAGAAATGGGGGCAGCCCTTCCCCCACCTAGGGAGATTAGCGTGTTAGACAGTAGTGAGTCCCAGTGCTGGCTGCTGCCCATTCCCCAAAGAGCTCAAAGGGCTTAGACAGCAGGCAGCAGGTGCTAATAATCCCTCCTCCCCGGGAGTTTCGTAGGCTTAAGCAGATTCCAGCTGAGAGGCTCTAAGAATCTGAACATTTCAGGGTTCAAACACTAGGCCCCGGTGATGCTGGTTTGCAAGTGGGATTTCTGATCTTGGGGTTTCACAGTTTCATGGAAAAAAGCAGTAGGCTGTGGGAGGGGTTTCCCCTTCCCCATGTGACTCTCAGGTGGGCCACTGCACCACACTGCTCTTCCTTCTCTTCGTGGGTCACATCAGCCTTCTAGTCAATTTTGATGAGAGAAACTGCATACCTTGGTTGCTAGTGAAGGATTCACACACTTATTATGTGTTTTTTCTATGGAAGGCTCTGAACACTGCGGTTTCTAGTCAGCCATTTTGGCCTCACCCCTTTTCCTAACCATTTTAAAATGTAAAACCCACTCTGACTTCATGGGTCATATAAAAAGAGACTTTGGATCAGGTATAATGGCTCTTGGCTACAGCTACTCAGAATGTTTAGGTGGGAGGATTGCTTGAAGCTAGGAGTTTGAGACAAGCCTTGGCAACATAGTGAGACCCTTTATTAAAAAAAGAAGAAGAAGAAGAAGCAGCTTTGAGTTGGATTGGATTGGGCCCACAGTTTGTATTTTGCCATTTTCTGTTGAAATCATAATTTGTTACAATATTATATTGGGTTTTTATTTCTAGGCTACTGGAAGAAGAAATAACTTGGGGCACAAGATGAAAAATTACTGCCATTTGAACTCTCTTAAGTAACATATTCACTTATATATTTAAGACAAAAATGTAAAAGAAAAGTTACTGACATCTTAAGTGAATATAATTTGGGGCTGAGTATGGTGGCTCAAGCCTGTAATCCTAGCAATTTGGGAGGCCAAGGCAGGAAGATCACTTGAGCCCAGGAGTTCATGAACAGCCTGGAAAACATATCAAGGCTCTGTCTCTACAAAAAATAAAATAAAATAATTAGCTGGGCACAGTGGTACACACCTGTAGGCCCAGCTACTTGGGAAACTAAGGCAGGAGGATGCTTGAGGCCAGGAGGTTGAGACTGCATTGAGCCATGATCGTACCACTGCACTCCAGTCTTGGTGACAGAGCAAGAGTCTGTCTCAAAAAAAAAGTATATAATTTTTAAGGTGATAAATATGAGTGTATGTAAAGCAGAAAAGAAAAAAATCACTTTTGTAAGAAATCTGAAAGACACATCTAAATTTTTATAGCTCAGAAATACAATAGAAAGTCTGCTTAGAAATAAAGCTATTGAATGTAGAATTGTCTAAAGAATCTAAAACTATGGTATAGGTTACTTGTATGCAGTAGATGACAACCATCACTGAGTAATTTCCACAGCAATGAACAACGTCTAATACCTTCCAAAGTTCTTTGAATCACCAGTTTGATGGTACTTGAAGTTTCTTTAAACAGAATGAATCCTTTTATTTCATAAATATAAATAAAGCTTAAAATACATGTAAGGTTTAAAACAATGACACTATGTGCACTTAAATGAATAGTTTTAAGGGGTATCAACATCCTTTGCACCTTTTCCTAAAATCCATCTGCCTATAATGTCTGACTTCCCAGTGGTCCATAAGAAGGGCACACTGATGTCCCATCTCTCATCCCAAATCTCACCACAGCAGTTGGCTCTGGAGTCTAAATACCTTTGAGGAACCAAAAATAAAAATATCAAGTTTATTTTGCTCAAGAAAACCTTTTTCAATGATTCATTATATCACATATGTCTAATGCATATTTCTGTTAAAGGTAAAGTTTAGTCTGAGAAATAAGGTGTTGACCCATGTTCAGAATTTCTGAATTCAGAATAGGATAGACAGTATAGATCATGATACTTTTTCCTTTAAATGCAAATGGAATGTGTCATGAGGCTACCAAGTATTTGAAATACATTAGATAAGACCCACAGATAAAAAGTTAACATCACTTCCTCAGATAGGATATACTTATTCAAAAAGGTAGTTTAGAACCATTTAATCAAATTGTATCTTGAAAGATTGATTTCAGTTTTACTCAATCATTCCATTTTACTTAAAAAATATTTAAGATTTTGTATCTTCTATTAAAAATAAATACACATATTTAAATAGTGATAAAATTTTAGTTGTCAAACATGAGCAAGAGTGTTCATAGAGTTTCATATTTATTGTAATAATAAGTAAACAAAAGTGTTTGAAAGTATTGTGAATCATTGTCCTAGAAAGCTATGTGGGAGTCAGAATGGCTATTATTAAAAAGCCTAAAAGCAGCAGATATTGGCAAGGCTGGGGAGAAAAGGGATTGCTTATACACTATTGGTGGGAATTTAAATTCAACCACTGTGGAAAAGTAGTTTGGAGATTTCTCAAAGAACTTACAACTACCATTCGACCCAACAATCCAACTACTGAGAATATATCCAACAGAAAACAATTTTTTCTACTAAAAAGACACACACACTCTCATGTTCATCGCAGCACTATTCACAATAGCAAAGACATGGAATCAACCTAGGTGCCCATCAACGGTGAACTGGATAAAGAAAATGTGGTAATTATTCACCATGGAATACCATGCAGTTGTTAAAAGAAAGAAATCACATCCTTTGCAGCAACATGGATGCAGCTGGAGCCCATTATCTTAAGTGAGTTGATGCAGAAACAGAAAACCAAATACCACACATTCTAACTTAAAAGTGGGAGCTAAACATCAGGTACTCATGGACATAAAGATGGCAACAATAGACACAGAAGACTACAAGAGGGAAGGAGGAGGAGAGACAAGGGTTGAAAAACTAACTATGCTTAGTACCTGGGTGAAAGAATCATTCGTACCCCAAACCTCAGCATCATGCAATATACCCAGGTAACAAGCCTGCACCTGTACCTCCTGAATCGAAAGTTGAAAAAGAAAAGGAAGATAGGTGTGGCACTTGGTTCCTGCAGAGGGAGCAAGAAACCACGGAGAGTCTGGAAGCATGGGGAAATTTGGGGGACAGCACAGGAAGTTACTGAGGAATCCAAACACAAGTACCTACTTTACAATTTTTCCAAAGAACAGCCCTAATGCTACTTACTAAATCTACTTCTTTTCCTATTCCTTTATTTTGAGGTTGGGCAGGAAAGGAGAAGAAGAGGAAGTAGCTTAACACAAATTGTGCAAACGAACTGACATTTTTGAAGGCAAAAGTAAAGCTTGAGGGAGCTGCATATGTTCCTGGCTGGGTCTGAGAGGAAAACTAACAAAGTAACAAGAAAAGCACTTACAACTTTATTTAATACAAATTAAATGTGACATGGGAGGCTTCATAAGGAAATGAACACTGAAAGGAACAGTTAAACCCAAGTTTTTAAAATAGTAGTTTCAATGAAGAATGGAGAGTCGTGGAGAAGTACGATTTAGTAAATAGTGAAGCTCCTATCATACACTAGGGAAAACTTAGTGAGGCCTTTTTTTTTTTTTTTTTTTTTGAGATTACTTTTTCTATCTCTTCAGAGATAAGGATGATCCTTTCCTCCAGATAAAGGGAAGACGCCTCTCACATGAGGGTCTTTGGGAGGTCAGAAAATCCTTTCTATGGTTTTATGACCTGTTTCAGGGGACGAAGGGCAAGGGGAAGGTGAGAATGACCTTACTGTTTCTGATGTTTTCTCAGATTTCTTCAGCCATAAATATTTAGTCTGAACCCCATCATCATAAAATTTAATTCTCCCAACAACTCTGTGGGAATAGATATGATTCCCTCAGCAACAAGATAAAGGAAATGAGGCTGAGAGAGTCTAAGTGAATCTTATAAATATGTAGTTAACAGGTGATTTTTATAGAAAACTCAAACTCTGTATTCTGACTCTAAAACCCATGTTCTTTCATCTACACCTGAATTTCACAACCACAAGGTAGAGCTAGGTTCAGTCAACACTTCTCATTATAAGATGTTGTTCCTCATCAGAGAACACCATCTCAGGCTTGCAGAAAGAACAAGGTGCTTGAAGTAGAAAAGATTATGTCTCCATGTAGAACTTCCTCAATAATTAATTCCCCAGTGCCTTTAAGATGCTAAGACAGATTTTTTACAAGAAGCCAGCAGCTGTTAAAAAGGTGAAGAAGAAGAAGTGTGCTCTGGAAAATTTTCATGTTTAAGAAATCCACCCTTTATTTTAAAACTAGGCTACTAGGAGACGGAGAAAACTTCATTAAAAACACTTTCTACCCCAGAGTGGGAAGAAAACCTCTATTAGATAGAAGAGAAAGAAATAGATTCAAGGGCAGCTTCTTAAAGAATTCCTCAGAGTCTCATCTAAAATTTTCAGTTTCTGTTTTAACAGTCAGACTGCCAAGAAAGAAAATAGGAAGTAAAAGAAAAAATCAAATTAATTTGAAGCCTCTTATTTAGAAAAATCCTCTAAGGTCATTAAGACTATAAAATTGACAAATGAAAGAATAATTTCTTTTTTAATTTCTCCTATAATTTTCCAGAGCCCCTAAAATCTTCACAAAGACTCTTTGACATCATCAAAGCTAGAATGAATAAAATGGTAGAACTTATTTAAAAGTGTACTGTCTTGGGTCTTTAAGAGTAGGAAGAAATAAAAGTATTCTTGGGGAGATTAGAGAAGATCTATGAAAAATCTTAAAAGCAAAGCCAGAAAAATCAATAAAATAAGGAAAGACAGCACAAAGAAGTAAATAAATAAAATAAGGAAAATTTTAAAAAGTTAAAAAATAAAAATTTAATACAGGTAGAAAAATAAAAGCACAAAGAGAATAATTTTAGTGGAAATAAAAATTAAATTTATGTAAAAATTTTCTTAGATAATTGAGGATATGGATTACACCAATCTGATGTAGAGGAGGAAAGGTATTTTTCAATAATCTTAGGGTCCCTGTCTAGGCCTAAAAATCAAACTGATGACAGATTAGTAGAAGGAAAGCATACAAATTTACTTAATATGTTTTACATGACATGAGTGCCTTTATGAAGAAATGAAGACTCAAAAAGACAGTTAAGTCATCTCTCTCTCTCTCTCTTTTTTTTTTTGGACAGGATCTCTCTCTGTCTCCCAGGCTGGAGTACAATGGTGTGATCATAGTTTACTGCATCCTCAAACCCCTGGCCTCCAGAGATCCTCCTGCCTCAGCCTCCTGAGTAGCTGGGGCTACAGCCATGTACCACCACTCCCAGCTAATTTAAAAATTTTTTTTGAAGAGATGAAGTCTTGGTATGTTGCCTGGGCTGGCCTCCAACTCCTTGCCTCAAAGTGATTCTCCCACGTTAGCCCCACCAAAGCATTTGGATTATAGGCATGAACTACCATGCCAGACCTGAATTTGTCTTAATAGTAGGTTTCATGAAGATAAATATGATGAGACAAAATGGATATGATCAATGGTATTAAACTAGGGGAAACTTAGCAAGGCCTGTTTGTTTAAATTCTTCTGGGCATCTTTGTGTCTTTGGAGATAAAGGGTCTCCAGGTTTGGATCATAATCTTGAAAGACACAATCCCAAACACCATAATTCTGAATGTTAAAATCTCGAGTCTAAAATCTCTAACATTCAAAATCCCCAATATCACAATCACAGGATAATTGCATCATGTTAGGCAGAACTATTACCTTGTTATTATCTTTATTTGGAAATTAAGTATGGTTTTAGGAGATGAACATGGGTGCCAAGTTGAGAAGAGGTGGAGTTGTGGACTTAATTATAGGTGTCAACTTGACTGGATTAAGGAATACTTAGAAATCTAGTAAAGCAATTTGCTGTGCTATGTATTTCATCTTAACATCATTTCCGATACTGGAGGTACCAATTATGTAGAGACTTTTAGAGAGTTCTAATTTGTTTTCTGCATTTTTTTCCCACAAATTTGACTGCATGAACACTTTGTGTGTAAGAACCATGCATATACAGTAAACTGTTGAAACTTCCTCAATAAAAGAAGAGATGACCCTCTCTCTTCATTTTGAATTTGTGAAAGATACATGAATTGGTGAAAGTTAAAATTTCTGGAGATCTTGGCTTTGGGGGCAACTGCATATGTGATGGTCACCCATTGTAGTTTTTGTTTGTTTGTTGTTGTTGTTGATTAGCAACATGGTCTCACTCTGTTGCTCAGGCTGAAGTGCAGGAGTGCAGTGGCTAGATCATAGCTCACTGAAGCCTTAAACTGGTGGGCTCAAGGGATCCTCCCACCTCAGCCTCCCCAATAGCTAGGACTATAGGAATGTGCTACCATGCTTAGCTAATTATTAAATTTTTCATAGAGACAGGGTCTCACTATGTTGCCCATGTTGATCTTGAACTCCTGGCCTCAAGGGATCTTGCTGCCTCAGACTCCCAAAGTGTTAGGTGTGAGCAACTGTGCCTGGCCCCATCACAGTTTTTAACCAATCTTGTCAAAAGACTTAGGTTGTTGGTCATGGTATTTCAAATAACTGTAGTTACAAAGTGGTTGCACACAACTAGCAATCATGGTAATATGTGTTTGTACAGTTCCCTTTTTGACCTATTTCTTCATGAATATGGTTCATCTGCCCATAACTGTTATACCTGTGCAACTGTGGATAGTGTACCTCAATGTTTATACTTGCAAAAATAATATGTATATTATTATTGCCGATTTTATTGTGTAAAGTAGCCTATGAAGTGTTCTGTTGAATTTTTATATGTTTTTTAAATAAATTCCCTTTAAAAATATAGATAAAATCTTTTAAAGAAATTTTAAATGACTTTTTCCACATTCATATTTTGAGGATTATAGTCATTTGGGATTATGGCATTCAGGACTGTGTCTTTCCAGATTATGATTGGCTCCTGGATGCTCCTTCCTCCAGGTATAGGAGGACACCTCTCATATGCGGGTCTTATGACCTGCTTCAGGAAAAGGTCAGAAAATCCTTCCTAGGTTTTATGACTTGCTTCAGGGGAGAGCAGTGGGAAAAGGTCAGAGAGACTTTCTTTCTCCTTTGATTTTCTCAAATTCTTTCAGTTTAAAATATACATTATACTAAGGCATCATATTTTGGGGTAGGATGTTCTGAGCCCCATCCCTGACCTTTTAAACTAGGTTACTGGAAGGGTAAACAGGCCTCAGAGCTGGTACAAGATAAAAAAGTTCAGAGAAGTTACATTAAATAAGTAGAGAGAAACAGATGCCTTCATGCAAGATTTTCTAAACTGTTTCCCAGTACCTTCAATAATTAAGATAAAATACTTCAGAGGGTAAAAAAGAAATGTTGGAGAAAGGAAAAGAAGTATTAAATAAATTGCTGTATCAAAATTATGAATTTTCTAAATTACTGTGGTATTGAAATCTAAATGCCTCAAGGAAAAGAGTTTTTTTCCATGTAAATATTTTGTAAATACATTAATTTAGTATTAGAAAAATCAATTTTAGGGCTTTATGGCTATGTAACTAGAGGAAAAGAAGAATCAATTTATCTTATTTAGCAAACTCATCAGTGTGGGAAATTGATTTTCAACTATGATCTCCTGTGAAGGAATTTAAAATACACACACACACACACACACACACACACTCACTCACTCACTCCAGGTCTCACCTTCCAGAGATTTTGATTTAATTGATCTGGGGTAGGAATCTAGTACTATATTTTAAAACGTCCCCTGGTGATATTTATCCTCATGTGTGTAGCCAAGGCACAGATTCACCGGCAGTATAGAATTGAGGATATGCATTAAGAAACTTTTAAACTGGGTACAGTGGCTCACGCCTATTTCCCAGAACTTTGGAAGACTGAGGTTGGAGGGTTGCTTGAGGCCAGGAGTTCGAGACCAGCCTGAGCAACATAGTGACACCCTCTATCTACAGAAAAACAACAAAAAAGTCCAGTATGGAGGTGCATGCCTACAGTCCCAGCTACTCGAGAGGCTGAGTCGGGATGATTGCGTGAGCCTTGGAGTTTGAGGCTGCAGTGAGCTGAAATTGTGCCACTGCACTCCAGCCTGGATGACAAAGCAAGGCCATGAGTCAATAAAAAGGAAAAAAGAAAAACAAACTTATTTTAACCAAAAAAATGTTTACCTTTGAATAGTAAAATACTTCAGCTTGTATTTTATTTACTTTTATTTTTATACATTTTTCTATTCACTTGTATTTTATAAACATTGCTGTATGATGAAGTAGAATTTTAAAATTAAGAATTACTATTGTAAATAATTTCACAGGGCCTTAAGTGTCTTCAACATACATTTTAAAACTTATGCTGCAAAGTCTTTTTGTGGCAGAAAGAAACAATTATTTTTAATATTATTTATAAATTATTACTTTTTTTGAGACACGATTTCACTCTGTCACCCAGGCTGGAGTGCTGTGTTACAATCACAGCTCAGTGCTGCCTTGAACTCCCTGGACTCAGGTGATCCTTCTACCTCAACCTCCCAAGTTATTGGGACTACAGACATCCACCACCATGCCTGGCCAGTTTTTGGTGGGGTTTTGCCATGTTGCCCACACTGGTCTCAAACTCCTGGGTTCAAGCAATCCACCCACCTCAGCCTCCCAAAGTGCTAGGATTATAGGTGTGAGAAACTGCATCCAGTCACTATAAAAAGTATTACTGATTGAAGTAATAGTTGATGTGATATCAGAAGTGTGGTCAGGAATTAATTACACTAAGGGGTGAGGACCATAGCATGGACAAATACCTGAGGTAGGAGAGTGCATAGCCATAGAAGACACCAGAGGAGGTCCAGAGGGCAGAAAGAGAAAATGGTCAAGATATTTACCTCTGACAGGTCACAATGGATTAGCTGTGTCCCTCTGTGGAAGGCCCCATCTCCTGTCTGTTCAACCCTCTGTCTGTTTATGTTATCCGTCTCCTGGATTTACCCCTCAGGCCTAGAGATTATAACCAGTCTCCATGTTTACTATCCCTGGATTAGGGAATGAGCCCTTGTTACTTTCCCAAACCAAAAACTAGCTTCAAAGTACTCAGTTTAAGGGTATCAATTATTCCAAATAGGACTGATACAGATACTATCTCCACATTTTTTTTTTTTTGAGACCGAGTTTCACTCTTGTTACCCAGGATGGAGTGCAATGGCGCGATCTCGGCTCACCGCAACCTCCGCCTCCCGGGTTCAGGTAATTCTCCTGCCTCAGCCTCCTGAGTAGCTGGGATTACAGGCACGCACCACCATACCCAGCTAATTTTTGTATTTTTAGTAGAGACGGGGTTTCACCATGTTGACCAGGATGGTCTCAATCTCTTGACCTCGTGATCCACCCACCTCGGCCTCCCAAAGTGCTGGGATTACAGGCTCAGCCTTATCTCCGCATTTTAATACTCAAAAGCAAAACCAAGCCCACACATTTCTGATACCCTCATTTGCTTGAATGCCAACATGAATTACATTCCACTAATCAGATATAGCCTCCTGCAATGTTTATTTGGAGCTGAGTTATGCAGGGAAACAGGTAGGTACAGAGCACCCATTTTGCTATCATGGATTATTGCAGAGCAGGTGTTTCCATGAAGCTCATTCAGAGACACAGAACAACTATGAGTATATAGAATAAGGATTTATTTTAGGAATTGGACAGTATACAGTTGAGAGAAGTGCTGAGGCAATAAAGTTCTGGAGAAAATAAAGGAGTTGAAGGATTATGAAAAGGTGAGTTGCTCTAAAGTACTGGCACAGATGAACAAGTCAGAGCTTCGGGAAAGCCAGGCACATCCAGCTGCTAGAGTGGGACTCTACAGGGCTAGTGTCAGCATGTATGAAAAGCTGTTTCCTCTTCTTAACTGTTGCCTCTAAGTTCACAACTTTTCAAATCCCTCTCATATTTCTCTTTTGGCCAGCTCTAACCAGGAACCAAACCATGGTCTTGAGGTCTTTCGGGGAGTTTGGGGGCCTACATTTTCACTTGTGGTTGCTAGATAGCAGAGGACACCAGCCAGACTCCAATGTAGGGTTAAACTGACATAATCATGTGCAGCAGTAGACTTTGTTGGCTCTACTGGCAGATGCAATGTTGGCAGCAGCTGAGGGCATCCCCACAGAGGGGGTTTGGGGGGTCTCTCTGAAGTTTCCTTTTTGGCCCTAGTATTGTACCAAATTGTCCCAGCCATTTTGAACATGACCTGGTCTGCATATAGCTTTATCTGGCCTTGTTGGACACATCATAGCAGCTGGAGAATTTATTAGCATGAGTCAGGTTGTACCTGGCAAGGAGAGGGAAAAATCCTAGAATATGGTGACCATGTGTGATCAGCAAGCCTTCCTGAAGGGATATCATGTTCACTTTTCTGTTTCTACCTGCAACTAAATTCCTGCTCCAGATGGAAACTCCTTGAGAACAGGCTCTAGAGACACAGAATCTCTAATCAATTATCAGTTAAAGATGATTATTCTTCTCAGGATAAAAGGAAATCTTTTATCTGAGAAACAAAGCAGGGTTTCATCAATTATTAAACAAAAGGTTTGGCCAGGGACAGTGGCTTCTGTAATCCTAGCACTTTGGGAGGCAAGGTGGGTGGATCATGAGGTCAAGAGATAGAGACTATCCTGACCAACATGGTGAAACCCCTTCTCTACTAAAAATACAAAAATTAGCTGGGCATGGTGGCATGCACCTGTAGTCCCAGCTACTCAAGAGGCTGAGGCAGGAGAATCACTTGAACCCAGGAGGCAGAAGTTGCAGTGAGCCGAGATTGCACCACTGCACTCCAGCCTGGCAACAGAGTGAGACACCATCTCAAAAAACAAAAAAAAAGGTTTGACTACATACTCTATTTTGTGAAGAAATTTGCTAGAGAAACAAATTACATGATTTCACCCCATATTCTCTTTTTATAAATTACTGGTAAGAAAACACAAGCACATAAACAAGAGTATATAAAACATGTAATTAAAATAAAAGACCTAGCAGATGACATGATTGTCACTGTAGAAAATCTGAAAGACTTGACAAAAAGCTCCAGGAAGTAATAAGCAATTATAGCAGGGTTGCAGGATAAAAGATTAATATGAAAAAAAAAGTGAATTGCTTTCCTATATACCAGCAATGGACAAGTGGAAGATTAAATTAACAACACAATACAATTTACATTAGCACACACAAAAATAAAATACTTAGCTATAAATCTAACAAAATGTGTATAAGATTTGTGCGAGAAAAATTACAAAACTGTGATGAAAGAAATCAAAGAACTAAATGAATTGGAAGATATTCCATGTTCATGGATAAGGAAGACTCAATATTATCAAAATGTCAGTTCTTCCCAGTGTGATCTATAGATTTAATGCAATACCAATCAAAATCCCAGCAAATTATTTTATGGGTATTGACAAACTGATTCTAAAGTTTATATGTGTCATCCCAGGGTCTCCCCTGGTATGAAAGAGGATGGGACCTGCTGGGCAGGCTGAGTGTCTATAGGGGTTTGACAAGCAAATGAGCTGTATGTGGTCGTATGTGGCAGTGAAAATACAAAGGTTAGTTGTTCCCTAAATAGCAATTTAATTGTCTGGAAAAAGATTGTTATCTCTTCAGCCCAGCAACTGGATTCAGCTCTGTTATAGTGGCTGCCCCTAAACAGCATTGAGATAGGGTCTTGCTTTGTTGCCCAGTCTTGGAGTGCAGTGGTGTGATCAAAGCTCACTGTAATCTCAAACTCCTGGGCTCAAGTGCTCCTTCATCTGTGGCCTCCCAAAGTGCTGAGATTATAGGCATGAGCCACTGCACCCAGCCCTAGAAAAAGAAACGTTTAAAAATCACCAGTAGTCTTACAACCAAGAGGTAACCATACGTTTTTTCAAATGCAATCATATCAAATGATGTCAAATACTACATACAGTTTTTTAATCTGCTTTTTACGTGTCTTAAAACACAAAATATTACAATAAAATGCATATATCTTTCAAATATTAAAAAACAAAAAGTGAAGTTTATATCAACAGGCAAAAGACACATAATCGCCAACACAATATTAAATCTGAGGGAGAAGAACAAAGTTTAAGGACTGATAATACTCAGCTTCAAGACATACTACAAGGCTACAGTAATCCAGACAATGTGGTATTGGCAAAAAAAAAAAAAAAAAAAAAAAAAAGACACATTGATCAATGGAATATAGTAGAAGCCCAGAAATAGACCCATATAAATAGAGTCAATTGGTCTTTGACAAAGGGCTTCCAATACATGGAAGTTTCCTCCATGTATTGCCTTTGCCCTTTGTCAAAGACCAATGGGCAAATAGGTTTTTCAACAAATGGTGCTGAAATGACTGAACATTCACATTCAAAAAAATTAATCTAATCCCAAACCTTATACTATTCATGAAAATTAACTCAAAATGAATCATATACCTAACTATAAAATGAGAAACTATAAAACTCTTAAAATATAGCAAATCTCTTAAAAGATAATTTTGAGTTCATTGAGGACTTTTTAGATGCAACACCAAAGGCATAATTCATAAAAGAAATAATTAAAAAGAAAGCTGGAATTCAAAAAAATTAAAAATTTCTGCTCTGCAAAAGACACTGCCAAGAGACTTAAAAGGCAAACTGCAGACTGAGAGAATTTGGAAAAGATAAATGACTGTTATCAAAAATATACAGAGAACACTTAAAACTCAACAATAAGAACACAAAAAGTTCAATAAAAAAATGGGTTAAAGACCTTAACAGACACATCACCAAAGAAGATGTACAAGTGGCAAATAGCATATGAAAAGATGCTCCACATCATATGTCATCAGAGAAATGTAAACTAAAACAACAGTAAGATACCACTACATACCTATTAGAATGGTATTAGAATGCCCAAGATTCAGAACACGGACAACACCAAATATTATACTAACAAGGATGTGGAGCAACAGGAAATCTCATTCATTGCTTTTGGGAATGGAAAATGGTACAGCCACTTTAGAAGGCAGTTTGATAATTTATTACAATGCTAAACATGTCCTTACTATACAGACTAGCAGTCACACTCCTTGATATGTACCCATGGATATTTATAGCAACCAACATGTCCTTTAGTAGGTGAAAGGATAAATAAATTGTGGTATATCCAGACAATGAAATACCAATCAAGCCATAAACAGACATGGAGGAAATTTATATGCATATTACTAAGTGAAAGAAATCAATCTGAAAAGTCAATATACTGTGTAATTCTAACTATATGACTTATGTCTTCTTTTTCTTCTAACATTTAAAAAAGTATGAAAGTAATCTCTTTTATTGTGTTATTGTGTTTGTACTGTTCAGTGATCTCCTTTTACCCCTTCATATTCCCTTGGGCCTGATTCTCTTGACAGAAAATATTTAGCTAGGGGAGGGGAGAAAACATAGGCCGTTGCTTATGTCACCCTAGATTATTTAGGAGTGTTGCAATGTCTAGGAATAAAACAATCTAGGCTCAACCACTCATTTATCTCACTCCCGACCCCAGCCTATGCCTACCACTCTGAAACAGGGGCTGCCTTTTAAAATTTTAACTGTTTATCCTGTGGCCATTTGAGTGTGGGGGGTGGAAATGGAGGTCTGAGGACATAGGAAGATGGTGAGAGGTGGAAATAAAGGCCTACACTGACCCTTATCAGCTCCAGTCTGTAGCCAAGTTTCTGCACTACTCATTGTTACCCAATACCTCCAGGGGGCACTTGGATAGGGCTGCTACACAAGGCATTGCAACAGCCAATGGGCTTGTCTAGGAGATGTTAAGGGACAGAGAAGGGAGGAACTAAAGAAGGCCTCCCCAGCCCATGCCTGTCCCTCATGTCTGGCCTTCATTTACTCTACCTACACATTCCTCTTCCTCTTCACATTACCTTTCTCGCCCATACACATACTCCATATCCATGTGCTTTCCACAGTTTGGGGGGTTGGCATTGGAACACACCAACCACCTTCTAGCTTCAGCAGAATGTCTATGGTTAGTTGTAGGGGAAGGAAGTCACATCACATGCTAGTTAGACATGGATTGGCTGTGCTACTTTCTAATATGTTTTATTTTTTGCTTCAGAATATCTTGTGAACATTTATCTTCATCATTAAATTAACTCCATGTTACAGTTTGGGTGTGATAGTTTTTTAGATTATTCTAGGAAGCACAAGTGAGGAAATGGTAAAAGTGAAACAAGCAAGGTAGAAAGTCAAAAAAGAATACATTATATAGTCTGTAACCACCATGGGCAACTGGGACTCAGGCCATCTCTGAGAAAATACAGGAAAAATTCCCTCAATTACAGGAGAGGAGGAAAGGATGGAGCATTTATTTCTCCACTCCCTTCCCCCATTGTTGGACGCTCAGGGGCTTAACTTTCCCACACTGTAGGTCATACCTGCTGGCCAAGACTACTTGCATTTGATGCTAGAAAGAGCTCACAGGCAATGAGAAGAAGCACTTGAGGTGAGCACCTCAGCATGCTAGAAGCTGTCTACAGTATGTGCAAGTGAACTCACTGGATTAGGGGGATATGGGCTGGGAAAGCAGCCATGCCTGCTGCATGTAGGATGACAGAAGTAATGGGAGAATAACTCAGAGAAAGGGAAATCATCAGACCCTTTATGTTTTAGAATTACAAACAGCTGGGCATGTGGTGGTGAACACCTGTAGTTCCAGCTATTCTGGAGGCTGATACAGGAAGAATGCTAGAGCCCAGGAGTTCAAAGGCAGCCTAGACAACACAGTAGTGAGACTGTCTCAAAGAAAGGAAGAAAGGGAGAAAGAAAAATACAGAGAGAAAGAGAGAGAGAGAAAGAAAGAAAGAAAGAAAATGCTGCTTGTCTTTTGGATTATTCTCTGCGGAGAAAAGGCAGACATGATTTTGATACAGTGAGAAGGCCTAACCCAGAAACCAATCCTACCCCAGCACTCCTAGCTTAATAGAAACCCTGGGATGTGTCTGTGTATGAGAAACGAAAGGAGCCAGCACAAAAGACTTCTCTCCAAGGAGCCCAAGGGTAGAAGAAATTTAGCTGATTGATTAGCTTTGAGGGAATGGATCATTCCCATTCAAAGGACAATGTGCCCTGGACAGGGATCTGTTTCAAGATTAATGAATTATATTAATTTTAAAAACCCTTTCATTTTAAATTAATTTTTAATTTAAAAAAATATTTTTTTTTTAGAAACAGGGTCTTGCTCTGTTGTCCAAGCACTGGAGTGCAGTGGTACAATCGTAGCTCACTGCAGTCTCCCAAACCTGGGCTCAAGTGATCCTCCTACCTCAGCCTCCCAAGTCATTGGGAATACAAATGCATGCTACCATGCCTTGCTAATTAAAAGAATTTTTTGTAGGTATGAGGGCTTGCTATGTTGCCCAGGCTGGTCTTGAATCCTGGCCTCAAGTGATCCTGCTGTTTCTATCTCCCAAAGCACTGAGATGACAAGCATGAGCTACAGCCCTTTTATTTTGAAATAATTTTACATAGAAAAGTTACAAAAACAATTTAAAAAATTTCCATATACCCTTCACACAGCTTCCGCTAATGTTAACATCCTACACAATATATAAGCACAAGTGAGAAAATGCTAAAAGTGAGACAGCCAAAGTAGAAAGTCAAAAAAGAATACATTATGGAGTCTGTAACTAACATGGGCAACTGGGACTCAGTTATATTATATACATAATAATTATATAATTATCAAAGCCAGGGAATTAACATTAGAACAATATTGACTAAACTGCAATCCTATTATAATTTTGTCATTTTCTCACTATTGTTCTTTTTCTAGTCTAGGATACATATTACAATTATTTGTAATGTTTCCTTCATCTCCTTTAATCTGTGACATTTCCTTTGTCTTTCATGACTTTGACACTTTTGAAGAGTTTGATAGGTCAGTATTTTCGTTTTTTTACAATGTCCCTCAGATAGGATTAGTCCAGTATTTCATTATGTATTACTTTGGTGTAATTACTTTGTATTACTTACATAATTACATAATTATGTAATTATGTATTAATTACATAATTAAATGTATTAATTAAATTACATAATTAAATGTATTAATTAAAAATGTATTAATTACATAATTACATTATGTATTACTTTGGTGTAAATACATTATGTATTACTTTGGCATTTTTGGCCAAAAAACAGAAATTATGCTCTTTTCAGTGAATCATATCAGGAGGTACATGATATTAATGTATCATATTACCACATTACCTTTTATCACCTGATTAACATGGTGTCTGGAGGGTTTTTCCATGTACACTTTCTATTTTTTCTATTTTCAATTAATAATAAATATATTGGAAGGGGAGTCTTTGAGCCTGTCTTATTTCTCATTATATTTTACTTGCTAATTTTAACACCCATTGATGATTCTTGCCTGTTTGCCTAAGGGGCTGTTTTTCAATAACCTGTTGGGTTGTACCAATTCCAAAGATGGGCTGATCATAATGCAGTTCTATTCCTGCATAGATGTGGAAGCTGGAGTATCCTTCTTCTGAACTTTGTGGGATTGTAATGAATAGGTCTGTGAGAGAATGGAGTTTCAAGAGGGAGATACTAAACTTTCTTTTAATAAAGCAGTTAGGGAACTGTATAATCAAATGAAACAAATAAGATACCATATTTACAGATGATTTTTGTGGAGTAGCTTATTCTAGTTACATTAATTTTTATCTGTAATACAGTGATCCCTTAGATGTGTAGACTGAGGTATATATGCTTCCATATTATGCAAATTCCCTTGTTTTTGTTCTGTCCTTCAATTTATACCAGATATTTCTATGTTGCCTTTCTGTTGTCTATTGTCTTTTTTTCTCCTACACTATGTTTATCCTTTTGTCTTTTCCCTCTGCATTGTGTAGAAATCCTAAATATGTCCGAATGTCATAAGTTCACTTTTTTGTAGGGTAAATTTTGCTCCAGATTAACTTGAAGTATCTTCTTCCTAAAATACTTACTTCCATCTATTCTATTTTATTTTATCCTCTTATTTTTTTTTCTGACATTGTTAAGCCATGTTTTATGATATTTTTTTCTTTTTTCTGGAGTAAACTTCTTCCAGTGTATGCTCTTGGGATGCTGATGTTCACTTTCCTTTTCCTTTTGCTAAACTTTTGCGTTGGTTCTATTATTTGCTTCTTTTATTCTCAACTTTATTATTTGCTTCTTTTATTGCCAACTTTGAATCAGAATAGTTTATTCAGAATTATTATTTGCCCAAAATACTATATATGAATTCTTACTGACTTTTCCTATTTCCCTGTACACTGAATTTTCACTTAGAGCTCAAGCTAGAAGACTACATATTGTTGGTTTGTTTTTTCTATCCAATTATGAAGCTATATGAGATGAGTGAAAAGACATCTATATCTATGGGCAACTGTATGCAGGAAAATTTATTTCTGTTGTCTTTTTTATTCATAATTCTGCTGAAATTCCTGAACCAGAAGCTAGCTGAGTTGAGCCAGTGATATAGTATTTTCTAACCAACTGGGAGGACATACTACCTTCAGTGTGTTTTGCTCTTCTCTTCAAGGTGAGTGAACCACACTGGTGAATAGTGACCATATTTTTTATCATTTGTGTGTGTATATGTGTGTGTTCACCTACATCCCTGAATTCATCTGCTTTTTCTTGCCACTCTCACTGAAGAACAAGTTAGTGGTCCCCAGGAATTATTCTCATCTCTCTCCCACTTTGTGGTGAGTCAAGGAGAAAACCTCTGTGGCTTGGTATCTCTTTTAACTCCTACCTTAGAATGTTGGCTAAGGATCCAAAGAATATATTCCATGTCTTTTTCGTAGTATGCTCCTGTCATCAGATGTGGTACTTCCAAACTGGGAGCACCAAAGAAGTTGTTGGGGTTTATGTGTGTGTGTTTTTTGTTTGTTTCTGACACAGGGTCTCACTCTGTCACTCAGTCTGGAGTGCAATGGCACAATCATGTTTCACTGCAGCCTTGACTTTCTGGGCTCAAGCAAACAATCTTTCCACCTTAGCCTCCTGAGTAGGTGGAACCACAGGTGTGCACCACCATGCCTGGACAATTAAAAAATTCTTTTTGTTGCGACAAGTTTTCTTATGATACTCAGGCTGAAAAAAAATGTTTTTTAATGTCTTGCTATATACCTTGACCTTTCCATAAAGGAAGCTCTTTTGACCTTGGTATTTACATTTACTTTGGTATAAATTGAATTATTCTTTATTGATGACTTGTGGAGCTTTTAGACAAGATTATACACATTCTTTTAGTTCACAGTTGATAGTAGTGTCATTATACTCTGTTTATTTTCAGATTAAAAAATATTTGGGAGGAATCTTCTGCAAAATCCTTATGTTTTCAGAAGAATCGATATACTTTTTTAACATAAAAAGCAGGTTTCAGCTTTCCTACAAATCAAACAAGATAAATCGAGTTGCCATTTTTTGTGCTCATGAAACTGAAAATATCCCTTGATTGATTTTCATTATATAGCCCATCTCTTATGACTTTTGTAATTATCTACATGTTTTACCTAAAAGCAGCTTTTGAAGTTCATGAAATATAAAAGTACACACTTAAAAGTTTTTGTTTTTAATAGAAACCTTAAAACACAAATGAAATATTTCTAAGAGCATAGTTGTATGTGATGAACTTATTGATCACCAGATGTCACTCTTGCTTCATGCTATATAAAGACAACTTTCAACCGGAAAATGAAAAAGAGATACTGCAATGCTGGTTTTTAAGTGGTGAAGCACTTTTATCAGCAGGGAACACTTATATCCCTTAATTAAGCAATAAGACATAAAAAGGCATTCATTTTCATAGTAGAAATGCAAAAAAACTTGATTGGCTTCAATTACCAAAGAAAGAGGTAATTCTTTGAAACCCCTACCTCTCACCAAAAGAGTGAAAGAATTATCCCATGGGGCTTAGCTGGCTGTTAATAACATACAAGCTTTATTAAATTGACATATGCAGTGGTTGTTTGATGGTTTTAATTGATGTTATTAAAATTATAATAAAAATTTAAAGTATCATTTTCTCTACTTCTTGGTAGAACTGACAAAGTTTAAGGTCAGTAAGAACAAACTAGAAATTATTATAAATGACTTTGAATTTTCCTACTGAAGAAAAAGAGAAGTTGTTAACTTTTTTGAAGGTCTTTCTTTCAATGATATATATGATTATATGATGATCAAATTTCATAAATACTATGTAAAAGTTATCTTAAGTATTTGTACTTGAAGCCAGACACAGTGGCTCTTACCTGTCATACCAGCACTTCAGGAAACCAAGGTGGATGGATCGATTGAGCCAAGGAGATCTTGAAAATCCAAAGTCTGGTTTTCAAATCCATGAAATGTGTTTCTAGGACACAGCACTATGCCACCAATGAACTTAAAAAAATTTGTAGAAGTTAAACTGCCATACATATATAGTACTTTAGCAATTTTAGGATGGTTTTATAAACTTGATTATAGATCAGAAAGCATAGGGACTGGTAGGGAAGGGAATTCAATTCACAGTTGAGAATACATGGATTCTATGCCAAAAATGGGGAATGAAAGACCATATACTTAACCAAATGCTGAATGCAGACTCCTTGCCTTCATCCCTTATTTGGCTTCCAAAACAGGGGCAGCCAGATGTTCACTCTCCAGTCAGAGTATTGGAGTACTCTTGGAAAAATGATCAGGCCAGAAGGGAATAGCTAACAATATCAACACCAGATCCTTCTCTTAAAATGGCTTATCCAGATAAACTTATACAGATGCCTAGAGTTGACAGACCTCAGTCACATGCCAAAAGCTTCTAGTTAACTTTTTAATTTCCCAATCTTAATCAGTCAAGGACATGCAGCCAAGTATTGCCAGGTATAGGAGGAAAGCTACCATAGAAAATTAGGACAAAAGCTTGCAGAAAACAGCAACTTGGAGGGAACAGAAACTATTCAGGTGATAAGGTTTGGCTGTGTCCTCACCCAAATCTCATCTTGAACTGTAACTCTCATAATTCCCACATGTTGTGGGAGGGTCCTACTGGGAGGTAATTGAATCATGGGGGCAGATTTTTCTCATGCCATTCTCGTGATGATCAATAAGTCTCACAAGATCTGATGGTTTTATAAAGGGGAGTTTCCCTGTACAAGCACTTTCACTTTGACAGCTGCCATCCATGTAAGATGTGTCATGCTCCTCCTTGCCTTCCGCCATGATTGTGAGGCCTCCCCAGTGATTTGGAAATGGAAGTTCATTAAACCTCTTTCTTTTGTAAATTGCCCACATTCTGGTATGTCCTTATGAACAGTGTGAAAATAGACTAATACAGTAAATGGGTACCGGTAGAGTAGGGCACTGCTGAAAAGGCATCTGAAAATGTAGAAGCTACTTTGGAACTGAGTAACAGACAGAGTTTGGAATAGTTTGGAGGGCTCAGAAGATGACAGGAAAAAGTGGGAAAGTTTGAAATTTCCTAGAGACTTGTTGGTAACTTTGACCAAAATGCTGATAATGATATAGACAATGAAATCCAGGATAAGGTGGTCTCAGATGGAGATAAGGAACTTGCTGGGAACTGGAGCAAAGGTGACTTTTGTTTTGTTTTAGCAAACAGACTGGTGGCATTTTGCCCCTGCTGTACAGATTTGTGGAACTTTGAACATGAGAGAGATGATTTAGGGTATCTGGCAGAAGAAATATCTAAGCAGCAAAGCGTTCAAGAGGTTACTTGGGTGCTGTTAAAGGCAGTCAGTCTTGAAAGAGAAACAAAGCATAAAAGTTCAGAAAATGTGTAGCCTGACAATGCAGTAGAAAAGAAAAACCCTTTGTCTGAGGAGAAATTCAAGCTGGCTGCAGAAACTTGCATAAGTAGTGAGAAGTTGAATGTTAATCCCCAAGATAATGGCTTACAGACTTTTGAAGCAAACTCTCTCCAGAGCATGTCAGAGACTTTTGAAGCAGCACATCCCATCACAGACCCAGAGTTTAGGAGGTAAAAATAGTTTCCTGGGCTGGGCCCAGAGTCCCTGTGCTGAGTGCAGTCTGGAGACTTGGTGCTCTGCTCCAGCCATGACTAAAAGGGACCAAGATACAGCTCAGGCTGTTGCTTCAGAGGGTGGAAGCCCCAAGCCTTGGCAGCTTCCACGTGGTATTGAGCCTGCAAGTAGGCAGGCTCAGAAGTCAAGAATTAAGGTTTGGGAACCTCCGCCTAGATTTCAGAGGATATATGGAAATTCCTGGATGCCCAGGCAGAAGTTTGCTGCAGGGCAGGGCCCTCATGGAGGACCTCTGCTAGGGCAGTGTGGAAGGTAAATGTGGGGTCAGAGCCACCACACAAAGTCCCTACTGGGGCACTGCCTAGGGGAGCTGTGAGAAGAGGGCCACTATCCTCCAGACCCCAGAATCATAGATCCACTGACAGCTTGCACCATGTGCCTGGAAAAGCCACAGACACTCAATTCCAGCCTGTGAAAGCAGCCAGGAGTGGGGCTATACCCTGCAAAGACACAGGGGTGGAGCTGTCCAAGTTGGTGGGAGCCCACCTCTTGCATCAGCATGACCTGGATGGGAGACCTGGAGTCAAAGAAGATCATTTTGGAGCTTTAAGATTTGACTGCCCCACTGGATTTCGGATTTGCATGGGCTCTGTGGCTCTTTTGTTTTGGCCAATTGCTCCCATTTGGAATGGCTGTATGTACCCAATGCCTGTACCCCCATTGTATCTAGGAAGTAACCAACGTGCTTTTGATTTTACAGGCCAATAGGCAGAAGGGACTTGCCTTGTCTCAGATAAACCTTTGGACTGTGGACTTTTGAGTTAATGCAGAAATGAGTTAAGACTTTCTGGGACTGTTGGGGAGGCATGGTTGGTTTTGAAATGTAAGGGCATGACATTTGGGAGGGACCAAGGGTGGAATGACATGGTTTGGTCCCCACCAAAATCTCATCTTGAATTGTAACTCACACAATTCCCACATGTGGTGGGAGGGACCATAATGAGGTCATTGAATCACGGGAGTGGATCTTTCCCCTGATAGTCTCATGATAGATACTGAATAAGTCTCATGAGATCTGATGGTTTTATAAAGGGAGTTTCCCTGCACAAGCTCTCTTCTTTTATCTGCCGCCATGTGAGATGTGCCTTTCACCTTCCGCCATGATTGTAAGGCTTCCCCAGCCACATGGAACTGTAAATTCATTAACTCTCTTTCTTTTGTTAAATTGAGGTCTTGGTCATGTCTTTATTAGCAGTCTGAAAATGGACTAATACACCAGGTAAAAGAAAATGTAAAACAAAACATTCTTTAAAATTTCCTCTGAGTAATAAAATGTTACAACTATTAAAGAAGAAGAGGATGCTAAACCAGTTTTTAAAATTATACCTTAAGTTCTGGGATACATGTGCAGATACATGCAGGATTGTTACATAGGTATACATGTGCCATGGTGGTTTGCTGCACTCATTAACTCATCATCTACGTTAGGTATATCTCCTAATGCTATTCCTCCCCTAGCTCCCCACTCCCCAACAGGCCCTATTGTGTGATGTTCTTCCTGTGTCCATGTGTTCTCATTTATAACTCCCAATTATGAGTAAGAACATGTGGTGTTTGGTTTTCTGTTTCTGTGTTAGTTTGCCGAGAATGATGGTTTCCAGTTTCATCCATGTCCCAGCATAGGACATGAATTCATTCTTTTTTATGCCTGCATAGTATTCCATGGTGTGTATGTGCCCCATTTTTTTTACTTAGTCTATCATTGATGGGCATTTTGGTTGGTTCCAAATCTTTGCTATTGTGAATAGTGCTGCAGTAACCATACATGTGCATGTGTCTATATAGTGGAATGATTTTTAATCCTTTGTGTATATACCCAGTAATAGGATTGCTGGGTCAAATGGTATTTCTGGTTCTAGATCCTTGAGGAATCACTACACTGTCTTCCACAAGGTTTGAATTAATTTACACTCCCACAAACAGCATAAAAGTGTCCCTATTTCTTCACATCCTCTCCAGCATCTGTTGTTGCCTGACTTTTTAATGATCACCATTCTAACTGGTGTGTGATGGTATCTCATTGTGGTTTTGATTTGCATTTCTCTAATGACTAGTGATGATGAGCTTTTTTTCATATGTTTGTTGGCTGCCTAAATGTCTTCTTTTGAGAAGTGTCTGTTTATATACTTTGCCCACTTGTTGATGGGGTTGTTTTTTTTCTTGTAAATTTGTTGAAGTTCCTTGTAGAATCTGGACAGTAGTCCTTTGTCAGATGATACATTGCAAAATAGAAAAAAATTTTTTCTATTCTGTAGGTTGCTTGTTCACTCTGGTGATAGTTTCCTTTGCTGTGCAGAAGCTCTTTCATTTAATTAGACCCCATTTGTCAGTTTTGGCTTTTGTGTTCGTTGCTTTTGGTGTTTTTGTCATGAAGTCTTTGCCCATGCCTATGTCCTGAATGGTATTGCCTAGGTTTTCTGCTAGGGTTTTTATGGTTTTAGGTCTTTTTTTTTTTTTTTTGAGATGGAGTTTCGTTCTTGTTACCCAGGCTGGAGTGCAATGGCTTGATCTTGGCTCACCACAACCTCCGCCTCCTGGGTTCAGGCAATTCTCCTGCCTCAGCCTCCTGAGTAGCTGGTATTACAGGCACGTACCAACATGTCCAGCTAATTTTTTGTATTTTTAGTAGAGATGTGGTTTCACTGTGTTAACCAGGATGGTCTCGATCTCTTGACCTCGTGATCCACCCACCTCGGCCTCCCAAAGTGCTGGGATTACAGGCGTACGCCACAGTGCCTGGCCTAGGTCTTCCATTTAAGTCTTTAATCCATCTTGAGTTAATTTTTGTATAATGTGTAAGGAAGGGGTTCAATTTCAGTTTTGTGCATATGGCTAGCCAGTTTTCCCAACACTATTTATTAAATAGGGAATTATTTCCCCATTGCTTGTTTTTGTCAGGTTTGTCAAAGATCACATGGTTGTAGATGTGGAGCATTATTTCTGAGGCCTCTGTTCTATTCCATTGTTGTGTATATCTGTTTTGGTACCAGTACCATGCTATATTTGTTACTGTAGCCTTGTAATATAGTTATAAGACAGATAACATGATACCTCCAGCTTTGTTCTTTTTGCTTAGAATTGTCTTGGCTATCTGGGCCCTTTTTTGGTTCCCTGTGAGATTTACAGTAGTTTTTTTTCTAATTCTGTGAAGAAAGGCAATGATAGTTTGATGAGAATAGCACTGAATTTATAAATTACTTTGGGCAATATGGTCATTTTCACAATATTGATTCTTCCTATCCATGAGCAAGGAATGTTTTTCCATTTGTTTTTGTCCACTCTTATTTCCTTTATCAGTAGTTTGTAGTTCTCCTTGAAAAGGTCCTTCACATCTCTTGTAAGTTGTATTCGTAGGTATTTTATTCTCTTAGTAGCAATTGTGAATGGGAGTTCACAAATGATTTGGTTCTCTGTGTATATTGGTGTATAAGAATGCTTGTGATTTTTGCACATTGATTTTGTATCCTGAGACTTTTCTGAAGTTGTTTATCGGCTTAAGAAGATTTTGAGCTGAGATCATGGGGTTTTCTAAATATACAATCATGTCATCTTCAAACAGAGGGAATTTGACTTCCTCTCTTTCTATTTGAATACCTTTATTTTTTTCTCTTGCCTGATTGCCCTGGCCAGGACTTCTAAGACTATGTCGAATAGGAGTGGTGAGAGAGGGCATCCTTGTCTTGTGCCAGTTTTCAAAGGGAATGCTTCTAGCTTTTGCCCATTCAGTATGTTATTGGCTGTGGGTTCGTCATAAATGGCTCTTATTATTTTGAGATACATTTCATGAATAGCAGTTTATTGAGAGCTTTTAGCATGAAGTGGTGTTGAATTTTTTTAAAGGTCTTTTCTGCATCTGTTGAGATAATCATGTAGTTTTTGTCATTGGTTCTGTTTATGTGATGGATTACATTTATTGATTTGTGTGTGTTGAACCAGGCTTGCATCTCAGGGATAAAGCCAACTTGATCATAATGCTGGATTCGGTTTGCCAGTATTTTATTGAGGATTTTTGCATCAATGTTCATGAGGGATATTGTCCTGAAATTTTCTTTTTTGTTATGTCTCTACCAGGCTTTGGTATCAGGATGATGCTGTCTTCATAAAATGAGTTAGGGAGGAGTCCCTCTTTTTCTATTGTTTGGAATAGTTTCAGAAGGAGTGGTACCAGCTCCTCTTTGTACCTCTGGATGCTAAACCATTTTTAAAGTCATAAAATGAAGTTTTAGAAGTTAAAAACACAGTAATAGGGAGAAAGAGACTCAATAGAATATTGGTAGATCAAATTGAGGAAATCCCCCACTAAGCAGAACAAAGATAAAAGATGGAAAATACGAATTTAAAAAAACACACAAGAAAATTAGAAAACTAGTCTAGGAAATTCAATGTCCAAATAATAGGAATTCCAGGAAGAGAGAACAGAGACACCTGATGGTGGGAAATATTGAAGAGGCCCAGGAAGTGTCCATCACAATGGATGAAAATAGACAAATAAACCTGGAATGCAATGAAAGGATTGGCTAAAGTCCTCATTGTGGTGCTCACTGTGGGTTGTCTGGTCAACAATCTGAGACTCAGCTTACCTCCTCCATTGAGCAGAGAGGATACATCCAGGTTTAGCTTCCCATGGGATCAATGACTTCTGCCCCCTGACAGAGGAGGTGCTATACCATCCCACAGACCCCCCAGATCTCCAGGTGTAACCTGCTAGGGTTCTCATGGAACTCCTATAAAGGCTGGCATTCATAAATCAGACTAGGTAGTCTCCTCCCCTTAAATCTAGATTGGCTTTAGAGACTTGCTTCACTCTAGAGAATGCAGTGGACATGATGTTCTGGGACTTCCAAGACTAAATCATAAGAAGCCTTGCAGCTTCCACCCAAGTCCTTTGGACCACTTGCTCTTAGAAATCAGTGGCCATGCTGGAAAGAAGTCCAAGTAGCCCTTTGGAGTGGAACTGAGGCTCCCTAAAAATTTCATTTGGGCTTCTAGATGATAGCTAGTACCAACTTACTGCCAAGTAAGTGAGGAAGTAAGTTGATCTGCTCAGCTGCAGTTGACCCACCCAAACTAAAACTGTATGTAGCAGAGGTAAACTATCTCTACCAAGTCCTGCTTAAATTACATGACTACAAGCAAAATAAATGATTGTACTGAATATTTTTTGAGTCTGTTAATATGGTAAATTGCATTTGTAGATTCTCTGATGTTGAATTCCTTGTGTTCTTGGAATAAACCCTTTTTAATCTAGATGTGGATACTGTACTTAGCATAACCATGGAAAAATAGATTTACCAAAGTAATAATGTAAATAAAATACATGAAAACTGTTACACATATTTCAGAAAATTTCAGACACATGGATAGAATATCATTATTAGTCCAGAAGTACTCCTAACTCGCAACATTGTAAACCAGTTTTCCTTATTTTGCATAATTGGATTTTTATTTAATTTAGAACACTTAATCCAAATGAGCTAATGTCTTATATTTTTCCGTTGTTTTGAAGGCAGCATTTGGTGTTCTGTTTTTCCATTTGTCTTTTTTATGATTCAACTTCGAGACTTGATTAATGACATTCCATTTAGAAAATAACCCAGGCTTCACTAATATGAAATAATCAGAAGAGGAATTCTCTCTCCCTCTCTCTCCTTCTCTCTGTCTTCCTTTCTACCTCCTATCTCTCCCTTTTCGTTTTCCCCTCCCCTTCCTTTCCCCTCTTTCCTCCCTGTCTTTGACTTATACTAATGAATGTTTTATTTTGTTAATGTAATCAACTGTTTATGTAAAAATGGAGAAACACAATGAGCCTTGAAGGGTTTCTGAAAATTAAAAATTAGAAAAAAATTAAAATAAGGCAATCAAGAGGCTTGATATTGTCAGTTTTAAACATTTATTAAGTGAAAAGGCCTTTCTCTGCTTTTCAGATACAATATTTAGGTGAGAACTTTCCACCCATCCCCCACTTCCCAACCCCTTACACCCACACACACCCACCCACGCACACACACACACATAGACACACGCTCACCTATAGCTATCCACCTCCTTTAAGGTGATACAGTTTTAAACAATTCTTCCAAGCATTTAAATGCAAATGGTGAACGCTCCCCTACAACCGTTACCTTAAGAAACTTCCTGGGGTAAAAAAGAGATGTAGAAGGCTTAGCAAATTCCCCTAGGTGTATTTTCATTTATAAGGTTTTTCATTTAAAGTTTCCTCTGAAAGATTGACTGCTTGGAAAAATTTACTGAAGTCCCAAACAGTGAGGGACCAGCATTTATCACCAGAAGTGACACAAGCAGAGTAGAGTTCCCAGCTGGGAAGCTGTCATTATGTAAATGTACCCGTGTGACAGCTCTCTGAGGAGGACAAATGACTGTCAGTGACTTCTTAATCAGCCTGTCTTTAGCAATAATAATCTAATCACTGGTCACCTAATTAAAAATGAAAGAAATTAGTGCCTTTTTCAAACACTGAGCTTCTAGAATCTCAGGTCACAGATTGTCATTTAGCAGAGAGCTGTCAGCTGTTTGCATGCCACATCCCAGAGAAGCAGACTTTTGTTAGTTGTCTCATGCTCATGTCCCTGATTTGATTACTCTTACTATCATTCAGTTAATACATTAATTTGCATTTCTTTGCTGTATGGGCCCTTGTGCATTTATTCTTTCATTCACCATTCCCACCACAAACATTTATTGCAGGCTTATTATATGCTAGGAGATATATCCTGGTAATATAAAGATGAATAGGACAATGTTCCAACATTTGAAGGCTGTCACTGTGGGAGAAACAGATAAAAAAATACTTGATTATGATACAATTTGATCAAGCTGTTATAGAGATAACAACTATACATATGTATTCCATATTATGGAAGATGAAAAATGGGGCCCATCGACTAGAATCAGCCCACAGAATTTGAGGTGCTTTCATTTTGAGCTTGTGTTCCTTAATTTGTCAAAGACTCTACCATATCCTATTCTGTTAAACTTAGTTTGCTTCATTTAATGTCTGTTATCTGCCTGGTCTTTGTTAAGCAATTGAGTTTGAGGTCCTCGTATAGAGATAAGTCTAACATCTCACCTACCGTGAGATGCTATGTTATGAACTGACTTTAAAAACTGTTCTTGTAGGCTAAGCATGGTGCTTCATGCCTGTAATCCCAACACTTTGGTAGGCTGAGGTGGGAGGATTGCAGGGCTCAAGAATATGAGACCAGCCTGGGAAACAGCAAGACCCGCATTTCTACTTAAAAAAAAAAAATTAGCTCTGTGTAGTGGTATATACCTGTAGTCCCAGCTACTCAGGAGGCTGACTTGGGAGGATCACATGAGCCTGGGAGGTCAAGGTTGCAAAGAGGTGTGATCAAGCCACTGCATTCCAGCCTAGGTGACAGAGAAATACTCTGTCACGCACACACACACACGCACACACTTCTTTAAAACTCATTTAAAAGAAAATTGTGTAATTGTATGTGGTGTGTTAAAATATTCTCACTCACACTCCTCTCAGCTGTGGGAAAAAAAAGTCTCACAAGCCATCTATGTTGTATAATAGGGAAATTAAGCGAAATTTAAACTTTGCTTATCGATAGTATCTCAGTTTATGTCCATTTAGTCTTTTGGGGACACTCAATTTATGTCCATTTAGTCTTTTGGGGTTTCATTTTCCATTGTTTTAGGTACCCATGGTTAACCACAGTCAGAAAATATTAAATGGAAACTTCCAGAAATAATTCATAAGTTTTAAATTGCATGCCATTCTGAGCAGTGATGAAATCTCATGCTGTCCCACTAGGGATGTGAATCATTCCTTCGTCCAGTGTAGCCATGCTATATGAGCTACCCACCCATTAGTTAATAACCCTCTTAGATATCAGATCAACTGTCATGGAATTACAGTGCTTGCATTCAAATAACCCCTATTTTACTTGTTAATGGCCCCAAATTGCAAGAGTAGCAATGATGGTAATTCAGATGTGCCACAGAGAAGGTATAAAGTGCTTCCTTTAAATAAAAAGGTGACAACTTAATAAAGAAAGAAAAAAATTGTATGCTGAGATTGCTAAAAGATACAGTAAGAATGAATCTTCTATCTGTGAAATCACAAAAAAGGAAAAAGAAATTCCTGTTAGTTTTGCTGTTGCAACTTAAACTGTAAAAGTTACAGCCCCAGTGCATAATAAGTGCTTAGTTCCAGTGGAAAAGGCATGGAATTTGTGAACAGAAGACATGAACAGAAAATGTGTTCCAATCAACAGCAATGTAGTTTGCACCAGAAAGCGTTGAACCTATATGGAGACTTAAGCAAGTGATCCTCTGAAATGAGTGACACCAAGCCATTTAGTGCAAATAAGAGGTGGTTACACAGATTTAGGAATACAGAAAGTCAGTAGGAGCCTAATACTCCATCACAATGCCTTTCACCGGACTTCATCTCATCGCATAGTCATTGTAACAGAGTAAAGTACAATAAGATATTCTAGGAGAGAAAGACCACATTCACATAATTTATTGCAATATATTATAATAATTGTTTTATTATTAGTTATTGTTGCTAATATCTTACTGCGCCTAATCTATAAACTTTATCACGCTATGTTTTTATAGGAAAAACAGTTTATATAGGCTTCAGTCCTATCTACAGTTTTAGGCATTAACTGGGGGTTGTGAAATGTATTCCCCTCAGATAAGGAGATACTACTGTATTAGTTTTCTATTCCTGTATAACAAATTAATACAAACTTGGAGGCTTAAAACAACACCCATTGATTAACTCACAGCTTCTCTAAGTCAGAAATCTGGGCATGGGCTCATGAGAAACAAGACTGAAATCAAAGTATCCACCAGCAGTGTTCTCATCTGCAGCTCAAGGTCGTCTTCCAAGCTCATTCACGTTGTTAGTTGTATTCAGTTCCTGTGGTTGTAGAACTGATATCTTCATGACCTTACTGGCTATTGGCCAAGGGTTACTCTCAGCTCCTAGAGCCCACTCTTGTCCTAGCCAAAGGATCCTCTCCCTAATGACATGTTACTTTACCAAAAGCCAGCACAAGAATCTCTCTAGTCTGGCAAGATGGGGTTGGATATAACATAATGTAATTAAGGAACTGACTATCACACAGTTCCTGCACATATTCAAGTGGAGGAGGTTATATGGGTTGTGTATATCAGAGGGCTATATTGGGATTCTGACCATCTTAGAATTCTGCCCACCATAGGGTATAGGGTCTTACATATCCTTTATGCCTATTTTTTTTGTCTGCTTGACTTATTTTAATCAGTAAAACCGTTCTGTTGATTTCAAATTAATCTACTTTTTTTTTTTTTTTTGAGACGGAGTCTCACTCTGTTGCCCAGGCTGGAGTGCAGTGGTAGATCTTGGCTCACTGTAACTTCTGCCTCCTGGGTTCAAGCAATTCTCCTGCCTCAGCCTCTTGAGTAGCTGGAACTACAGGCACCTGCCACCACATCCAGCTATTTTTTTTTTTTTTTTTTTTTTGTATTTTTAATGGAGATGGGGTTTCACAATTTTGGCCAAGCTGGTCTCGACTCCTGTCCTCAAGTGATCCACCTGCCTCAGCCTCCCAAAGTTCTGGGATTACAGGCCTGAGCCACTGCACCCAGCCTCTACTTCTTATAGTTGCATCATTTCCTTTTTTCTGCTTTATATATTTTGAGAACTTTTTATAATGCATACACAATTTAGAATTATATCTCCCTTTTAACTGTGAGAGTAACTTTTGTATTAAAATCTATTTTATTTGATATTAATATGGAGCTGAACTTTTACCTTGTTCGTATTTGTCATATATATTTTTAAAGTCTTTAATCACCCTATTCCTTCTATTTATGGTACATATTAGTTATATATTGCTGCTTAATATGATGCTCAAAAATTTTCTAGCTTATTACAGCAACAGTTTTATTTGCTCATGATTCTGTGGGTCAGCAATATAGATAGAATTGAGCCACATAGTTCTCCTACAGGTCTTGCGTGGGATTGCTCAGGTGGTTACAAGTCATTTGGTAATTTCAGTGTAGTTAGATGGTTCAAGATGTTCTTCTAGGTCTGGTGGTTGGTGTCAGCTGTTGACTGAGTTATTTTCTCTGTTTAGTATCTTATTCTTGAGGAAGATGCCTGGACTTCTTCCTGTGGTGTTGGCATGTGAAGACAGAGAATAGAAGCTATGAGACCTTTTGAGGACTGGGCTTGGAAATCTCACAGGTTACTTTTCTAGTATCTCCTCTCCACTGTTTACTTAGTCATGGGCTGGGAGCAAGGGGGAAGTGTGTGGCCTCCATGTGAAGCTTGTGGAGATATATCAGTCAATAATGTTTCTCACAGTAAGTACTTTGAAAGGAGGTCTGAGTGCTGCTTCTCCAGGGCACCACATAGATATAGTTGAATACAATAATTAAAAACATTTTTTACTTTTGCTATTGGTGAAAAACTAATAGCAAAACCTTATTATTGACTTCTATTTGTGTTTTCAGTGCTGTGTTTTCCCTTCACGTGAATCATATGAAGGATTCAAAACATTAAAAAATAAAGAGATAACTATTGAGTAGTTATAATAAATTCACCTTTTAAAAACCAATTGCCATAACCAATGGTCAATTAACTCACATAGACAAAAATAAATTTGTTACCTGTTTTTTTTAATTCAAGTATACTTTTCTTCTAAACAACTAGCTATAAATGGCTACCATTAAAACAATGTAATTATGTAGTAAAGACTTTAAAAGATATAAAACAATTAGCTTCTGCTTATCAACTCTGTTTCTCAGCTTGAGTATAGTCTTCAGAGTAATATTCATCCTGATTCTCTCCTTTCTGCAGTGCAGGCCGTTGACTCTTAATATTTGTCTTTTCTTCTTCAATTTTTAGCTGAGTATATGTTAGGTAGGAATGAAAACTAGTTTTAGTTATAGAACTAAATTATTTAAAATGGGATATTGATAAAGTGACGTATGGAACCTCCAAGAAGTGTCTTTAAAGAGAAGGTTAATGTTCATCTTGTGTTCCTTTTCCCCCTCTGTTGGCTAGAATACTGTAGACAAGAGAAATAGAACTGAAGCTTCCATCTGGGGTCACCAAGCAATGGCTGCCTAATGAGGTTAATGGAACAGTAAGATAAAAATAAAGTCCACTGTTATCTGTTCACTCTAGATCATAAGAGAACAATAACATTCTAAAATGTTAACATTCAAAAAATAAGCCACTGTTATTTTAGGTTTTCTGTCATTAGCTGACAAAACTAATTCTAAACATCTCCTTTCTGTTTGTTTTTGCTCACGATTTTATCTCCAGGGATAAAATCTGAAGGGAACAGAACTATGAGACTCAGCCATCTAGCAGGATAAATATGATTCATCTTTCCCAGCCTGAGGAAGGAGATATAAAAACATGGGTCAAAATTAGGGACAAAACTGTCTTTGACACAAAACATACATGCATTAAATATTTGTTAAATAAATGTATGAATATTGGAGATGGCTGCCATATTTTTAACCCAAATCTTCTTCTAGAAAATCCCTTCTTCCTTTATCAGTTAGCCAGCCCCTACTAATCTCCCAAGATCCAGCTCAAATGTGACTTTCTCTCAAGCTTTCCTAGCCTCCTTTCCTCCCTTGCATGTACCTTTGCTGTTGTCTCATCATGTTGAAACATCAGAACAATGACCATGATTTTTCTTCTGTGTCCTTAATACCCAATTTGGTGTCTGAAACAATGGAGGATAATCAAGGAAGAAATTCTCCTAAACATAAAAATTCACATAAGACTTTCCTCAAAAGATTTACTTTCTTTGAAATTTAGGAACAAGTTTTCTCCAAAGAAATAAAACTACTAGGGTATATATGAAATGATGATTCCTTATCCAAAAGGCTTGGGACCAGAGGTGTTATAGATTTTAGACTTTTTCAGATTTTGGAATATTTGCATATACATAATAAGATATTTTGGGAAGGGGACCCAAGTCCAAACACAAAATTCTTTCTATTTATTTATTTATTTATTTATTTAGGGACGGAGTTTCACTCTTGTTACCCAGGTTGGAGTGCAATGGCGCCATCTTGGCTCACCTCAACCTCCGCCTCCTGGGTTCAGGCAATTTTCCTGCCTCAGCCTCCTGAGTAGCTGGGATTATAGGCACGTGCCACCATGCCCAGCTAATTTTTTGTAATTTTAGTAGAGACGGGGTTTCACCATGTTGACCCGGATGGTCTCGATCTGTTGACCTCATGATTCGCCCGCCTCGGCCTCCCAAAGTGCTGGGATTACAGGCGTGAGCCACCGTGCCCGGCCACAAAATTATTTTATGTTTCATATATACCTTATACACATAGCTAAAGGTAATTTTATACAATATTTATAATACGTTTGTGCATGAAACAGTTTGTATGCACTGAACCATCAGAAAGTAAAGGTGTCATTTTCTCGGCCACCCATGTAGATAACCTGTGGTTGTTTGGCATCACCATCATTCTTGACTCTGAATTAATATGCAATGGATAAGCAATCATTTTCTTACACTTATTCACACTTAAGCACTTAACAATTAATACAGTGAAAATATAATATCAGGGTAACTAAGCAGCACAGTAGCACCACCAGAATACCTGTATCAGCTGTTAAACAACACAGACAACAAACAACAGCAGGCTTTCAGTCAGTCTCCATGTACAATGCTGTTGGTTTTTTTTTTTAATTTTTAGAAATGGGGTCTCACTATGTTGCTCAGGCTGAGTTTGAACTCCTGGGTTCAAGCTATCTTCCTGCCTCAGCCTCCTGAATAGCAGAGACCATAGACTAGAACTATCGCACCCAGTTTGAATGCTGTGTTTTTATTTAAAATAATTTCTTAAGGTAAAAGAAACAATCAGAAGTAGTTGAGGGATGAGGTAGTGGGTCCTCTAGGGATGAGGAGCCATTCTTCTGGATGGCTTTTTAAAATGTTTCCTCCAGTCATCTGCCTCATTAACCCAAATTTGGTGGCTTAGAAGTCTATCTTCTATTTGATTTTATTTTTGGTTTTGATTTTTTTTTTTTGGAAACGGTTTTGCTCTGTCATTCAGGCTGGAGTGCAGCAGTTTGATCATAGCTTATTTCAGCCTCGACCTCCCAGGATCAATTGACCTTCCCACCTCAGCCTCCTGAGTAGGTTGGACGACAAGTGCATGCTATCATGCCTGGATAATCTTTAAATTATTTTGTAGAAATGAGGTCTCACTGTGTTGCCTAGACTGGTCTCAAACTCCTGAACACAAGTGATTTTCCCATCTCAGCCTTCTGAAGTGCTGGGATTACAGGAGTGAGCCAATGCTTCTGGCTGTCTCTTTGATTTTATAAACTGACATGATTTCTTGCTCTGTTATGAATGCAGACTTCTCTAGTCCTTCCATAAGCCCATCACATATTTTCACCATGTCTACGGGCACTTTTTCTGCAGCATTAACAAATGTCATTTTCATTATCGGTGTTATCACGATAACCTTGATTCAGAACAATTTCTGCTGTTTCACCGCCAGTCAAAGAATGAACAACTGGAGCCTCATTATCTTTTTTTTTTTTTTTGAGACGGAGATTTGCTCTTGTCTCCCAGGCTGGAGTGCAGTGGCATACAATCTCAGCCTACTGCAACCTCCACCTCCTGGGTTCCAGCAATTCTTCTGCCTCAGCCTCCTGAGTAGCTGGAATTACAGACATGCATCATCATGCCTGGCTAATTTTTTGCATTTAGTAGAGACGTGGGTTCACCATGTTGGTTGGGCTGGTCTTGAACTCCTGACCTCAGGTGGGTGATCCATCCACCTCAGCCTCTCAAAGTGCTGGGATTACAGGTGTGAGCCACATGCATGGTCTGGAGCCTCATTATCAATGTCAAATCTTCTCAATATTGACTTCTTTCAGTTTACTGATGGACTATGAAACATACTTTTTGTATATGTAAGGAGTCAGACATCTGGTTCCATTTAATGGAGAATAGGGCTGAGAGGATCCTTTTTTCCTTTGGGATGCTGGATAAACTGTAATGTGGGCCTGTGTTTTGACTCTGACCCATCCTGAGGTTCCGTTTGGAATTTTCCACATGTGGCATCATGTTGGCACTCAAAGAGTTTTAGACTTTGGAGCTTTTCAGATTTTGGATTTTAAGATTAGTGATGTGATACTCAATTTGTGTGTGTGTGTGTGTGTGTGTGTATGTGTGTGTTTGTTTATACACTCACAGGCATACTTCAGAAATGTTGTGGGTTCTATTCCAAATCATTGCAGTAAAGCAAGTCACACAATTTTTTTTGGTTCCCCAGCACATATAAATGTTATATTTATACTATTAAATGTGCAATAGCATTATGTTTAAAAACACAATGTACATACCTTAATTAAAAATACTTTGTTGCCAAAAGTGCTAACAATCATCTGAGGCTCCAGCAACTTGTAATCTTTTTGCTGGTAGAGGGTCTTGCCTCGGTGTTGATGGCTGCTGATTGATTAAGGCAGTAGTTGCTGAAGGTTGGCATAGCTGTGGTAATTTCTAAGACCACAATGAAGTTTGCTGCATCAATTCACTTCTTCTTTTATGAGAGAGTTTTCTGTAGTCTGCAATGCTGTTTGATAGCATTTTAGCCACAGCAGAACGTTTTTCAAAATCTGAATCAGTCCAGTTGGAAAAATAGCACAGATAGACTTGCTCAGTGCAGGAGTGCCAAATTTTCAGTTTGTGAAAAAACATAATATCTGCAAAATGCAATAAAGCAAAATATGTGTATAAAATTGCCCCAAAAGAATTAATACACACATGCATGCACACAGATTTATTTTAAGAATATGGCTCACACCAGTCTGGAGGTTGACAGGTCTGAAATCTTAGGGGCAGTCAAGTGGGCTGGAGACCCAGGGAAGAGATGATGTTGCAGTCTCAAATCTGAAGGCTATGTGGCAGCAGAATGCTTTCTTTTTTGGGAAACTTTAGCTTTCTCTTAAGGCCTTTGACTGATTCAATAAGACCAAACCACATTTTGAACACTAATTTACTTTACTCAAAATCTATAGTTTTAAATGTTAATCTTATCTAAAAATTATCTTCCTGGCAACATCTAGATTGCTGTTTGACCAAAAACTGCGGTACCATGGTCTAGCCATTTGACACATAAAATTAACCACCATAGGACCCTTAAAGAGAAATACATTTATTTAATAGTTACATTAGTTCCTTCTCACATTGCTATAAAGAACCTCCTGGGACTGGGTAATTTATGAAGAAAAGAGGTTTAGTTGACTCAAAGTTCTGCATGGCTGGGGAGGCCTCAGGAAACTTACTATGAGGGTAGAAGGCAAAGAAGATGATAAGCATGTCTTCACATGGCCAGAGCAGGAGGAAGAAAGGGCAAAGTGAGAGGTTCTACACGTTTCCAAACAACCAGATCTCGTGAGGGGATGGTGCTAAACCATTAGAATGCACCCCCATGATCTCATCACACTCCACCAGGTCTCATCTTCAATACTTGGGTTATTATTTGCTACATGGTTAAAGTTCATTCTCACTGAGTATTTACTATATAATAAAATTAAGCCAAGCTTATGTGAACCAAGAGCTCTGGGTGAAAAGCAAAAAGAATGTGCACATCAGCAATATTCATTTAAGGTTAAAAGACTTTTAGTATTATTAATCAAGAATTAAAATGTCCCAAAGATATAATACTTCTTTGCTTAGGACAAGATGTTCTATTCATAACCCAGATGAAAACAATATAAAAAGTAGGAAAGAAGCAAGTGGTTCCTAGAATGCATTGATCTAGATTAATGGTTCCAGTCTTCCATGTTGTAAATTTAGCTTCTATTGCTGTTTGTGCACTGAAGGGTACTCAATTGCCCCAAAAGAATTAACGCAACTTCTAAAAAGTAGGCCAGCTAATTTATAGGCAATAGCTTACATATAAGAAGAAAAAAACTGGATCAATATGTAATGCAATATTTATTTCTAAGAAATCTAGCAATGTTTTTCCCACTGAAAAATGAGTAGGAATGAAGTCAATCTGAAAGTGCTTTTTTTCTGAGGTGGGCGAGCACAAGGAAACACCTTTTGCTGATGAAGGAGGAATATGAAGCAGCAACCACAGAGGTGAAGAGGAAGAGGAGTGTTTGCCAGGAAAAATTGGATGGACCTGTCCCAGTATATAAACAAAGAGGATGTAAAAATTAAAAATCTGGATCAAAATTAAGGCCAACCCCAAGAAAGAAAAAACAGTCCTCTCAGGTAATAGAATTACTAGAATCCCATTCAGTCCTTCTTTTATTCATCCATCTCTCAATCTTCCTTTTTGTTTGGCTCTTGTTTATGGAGCATGTAACATGTTCCAGAGCTTCTTCTGGGTGCTGAGGCTATGACAGGAATAGCTTGTTCTTGCCCGGCCCATATCCATTCAGCCTTCTCTGGAGATTTCCTGCACTTGGTCCCTGTACATGTCAATGGATTCCCAAGTGTCTCTGCTGAGGGTGTTCTCTAGGCCTGGGTGTACTCTCAGAACTGCATTAACACCTCTGAAATAATCCTCAACCAATGAGGATGAGAGATGTTGTATATACCCCAGCTTCCTTATCCCTCGGTAGGACAACTCTGAGGCATCTCCCATAGTTTCTGAGAGGATCTCCAGAAGGATTGAGGTCTACTTCACCCCCAGTGGTAACCTGCTCATCAACACTGTCTTTGCTTTCCTTCCTTCCCTGTCTCACTTCTGGGCTTACCTCTCAAAGAACCAAATCTGCATCTGTTTTGGGGTAAACCAAGCTAAGATAGATCTATCTGGGTAGATAACCAGAAGGTCTTACGTCTGCCCACATTAATATTATAGCTGGAATTTGAGAGCCAAGGAATCTCACAGAGTCTATATCACTCCCCTGCCATCCCTATCAAAATCTGCAGACATTTCCCAGCACCAGTGTGGAGTATTGTGGTCCCACTGGGTAGCTAGACCCAAAGGAACAGCAGAATTGGGCCTTAGGGACTCCTACTCCTAGGAGAAGGGGGAGTATACCACATCAAGGGAGCACTTCATGGGACAAAAGAATCCAGATGACAGAAATTGAATCCCAGAACTTTCTGCTTGTGAAAAGTTTCTTTTAGCAGAGGCACAGGTACAGTACTGGGCTCAGTGGGGAAAGTCTGCAGCTCTACCCTAACAGTTAGGCAGCCCTGGTGCTAATGAAGGATTTTGGCGAAGGGAATTTCTTTCTTTTTTCTATTATACTTTAAGTTCTGGGGTACATGTGCAGGTCAAGCAGGATTGTTACATAGATATAAATATGCCATGGTGGTTTGCTGCATCCATTCCCCTGCCATCTACATTAGATATTTCTCCTAATGTTATCCCTTCCCAATCCCCCCACCCCCTGCTATCCCTTTCCTAGCCCTTCCACCCTCCCACCCCAACAGGCCTCAGTGTGTGATATTCCCCTCACTGTATCCGTGCGTTATTATTGTTCAACACCCACTCATGAGTGAGAACATGTGGTGTTTGGTTTTCTGTTCTTGGGTCAGATTGCTGAGAATGATGGTTTCCAGCTTTATCCGTGTCCCTGCAAAGGACGTGAACTCATCCCTTTTTTAATGCTGCATAGCATTCCATGGTATATATGTGCCACATTTTCTTTATCCAGTCTATTATTGATTGGCATTTGGTTTGGTTTCAAGTCTTTGCTATTGTAAACAGTGCCACAATGAACATATGTGTGCATGTGTCTTTATAATAGAAATATTTATAATCCTTTCAGTAATGGAGTTGCTGGGTCAAATGGTATTTCTATTTCTAGATCCTTGAGGAACCACCAGACTGTCTTCCACAAGGTTTGAACTAATTTACACTCCCATCAACAGTGTAAAATTATTCCTATTTCTCCACATCTTCTCCAGCATCTGCTGTCTCCAGATTTTTTTAATGATCACCATTCTAACTGGCATGAGATCGTATCTCAATGTAGTTTTGATTTGCATCTCTCTAATGACCAGTGTTGATGAGCATTTTTTCATGTTTGTTGGCTGCATAAATGTCTTCTTTTGTGCAGACACAGCTGGGGCTTCTCTCATGGGAGCTTGGTGTGGGTGTACTTGTAGACAGACTTTCTGGAGCACTTAAGGGTGACTGCATCCCCACAGGAGGACTACTCTTCAGTTCAGGCTTCCACAGGGATAGAGTCACAATCCCTCTCTGCATGGACCATCAGCATTCTTACAGATGTAAAGAGGTGCCTGTCTGATCTAAATAGCTGGAACACTGGGCCAGGAGTTTGGTTGGGAGGCAGACTGCTTTTATGCTGGCTTGCAGAAGAGGTGAGGTGGCTCCCTCCCTCCCTGTGAAAAGACCTCAGTGTGTTTCACAGAGAGCTCCCTTAGCCATCTCTGGCAAGACTCGGACCTCGCCCCACCATTGGGTATTGCACTTATCCACCTGCTCTAGCCACAGCTACTGGCATGAATCCTGAACTGTTTAACCAAGTAAATAAACTACTAGTGGAAAAATAATAAATAAAAAACTGCACACCACTGAGGAATGAGATAAGCTTCAAGAGATCTCTGCCATTCTACCCCATAGAAGTCAGTGAATCTGCCTACACACTGAGCACATTGCGACTACAACCAGCATCTGAGAAGGCCATCATAAAGACTCTCTATAAACAAGAAACTCATGTAGTCACTCTTGAAAGCACCCAGAACTGAATTAGATTATAATAAACTATAATCATTAAAGTCATAGCCTTAAGGAAAAGAAATTAAAAAATAAACACGGTTGAAAAAAATTCTAAAACAATGAGAAGAAATACAATTAGAAGAAATACTCTATCCAAATGAGGAGGAATCCGAAAAAGTAATTCTGGTAATATGACAAAACAGGGTTCTATAACTGTCCCCTACCTACAAAGATCACAGTAGCTTTCTAGCAACTGATCCAAACCATGACAAAATCTTTGAAATACTAGATAAATAATTCAACAGGTTACTTATTAAATGACTGAAGGAGATACAAGAGAAAAGTGAAAACTAATATGGAAAAATTTTTAAATCAGGATATGAATGAAAAAATTTCAAAAGAGATAGATATTTTAAAGAAAAACCAATCAGAACATATGGAAATGAAAGACACATTTTAGGGAATCATAAGATGCAGTGGAAAGTTTTAACAATAGATTTGAATAAGTAGAAGAAAGAATTTCAGAGCTCAAAGATAAGCCTTTTAAACTCACCCAATCAGACAAAAATAAAGAAAAAAAAATCAAAAGAAGTGAACAAAGTCTCCAGTAAATATTATAATGTAAAATGGCCTAACCTAAGAATCATTGGTGTTCCTGAGGTTGAAGAAAAAGCAAAATGTTTTGGAAACGTATTTGAGGGAATAATTGAGGAAAACTTACCTGGCCTTCCTAGAGATTTAGTCATCCAAATATCAGAAGCTTAAAGAACTCCTGAAAGATTCCTGGAAAAAGTATTTCGCCAAGGCACATATAGTCATCAGGCTATGTAAACTTAACATGAAGAAAAGAATTCTAAGAGCAGTTAGACAAAAGTGTCAGGTAACCTATAAAGGAAAACCTATCACATTAATAGCAGACTTCTCGGCAGAAACCTTACAAGCCAGAAGGCATTGGGATCCTATCTTTAGTCTCCTTAAACAGAGGAACTGTCAGTTAATAATTTTGTATCCAGCAAAACAAAGTTTCATGAATGAAGAAGAAATAGTCTTTTTCAGACAAGAAAATTCTGGGGGAATTTTTCACTACCAGATTATCCCTACAAAAAAAAAAAAATGCTGACAGGAGTTCTAAATATTGAAACAAAAGGTCTATATGCACCGGAGTAGAACCTCTTAAAAGCATAAAGCCTCATAAGGGCTATAAAACAATAACAGTGAAAAACAAAGTATCTAGGTAACAACATGATGACTAGAACAGTACCTCACATCTCAATATTAAACACTGAATGTAGGTAGTCTAAACGCTTCACTTAAAAGGTACAAATTGGCTGCCGGGCACCGTGGCTCCAGCCTGTAATCCCAGCATTTTGGGAGGCCGAGGTGGGTGGATCACGAGGTCAAGAGATCGAGACCATCTGGTCAACATGGTGAAACCCCGTCTCTACTAAAAATACACAAACTTAGCTGGGCATGGGGGCACGTGCCTGTAATCCCAGCTACTCAGGAGGCTGAGGCAGGAGAATTGCCTGAACCCAGGAGGCGGAGGTTGAGGTGAGCCGAGATCGCTCCATTGCACTCCAGCCTGCATAACAAGAGCGAAACTCCAACTCAAAAAGAAAATAAAAAGGTACAAATTGGGAGAACAGATTTAAAAGTCACAAACCAAATATCTGCCATTTTCAAGAGACTCATTTAACATATAAAGATTCTTACTGACTCAAGGTAAAGGGCTAAAAAAATATATTCTATGCAAATGGAAACCAAAAGTGAGAAGGAATATACTATTCTTATACCAGATAAAAACAGACTTTAAAGCAACAGCAATAAAAAAGACAAAGAAGGTCACTATTTACTAATAAAATTATAAATCCATCAAGAAGATATTATAGTCTTAAATATGTATGCATTTAAGTGTGGCATTCCCAGATTAATAAAACAATTACTACTGGACCTCAGAAAAGAAATAGACAACAACACAATAATAGTGGGGGAACTTCAACACTCCATTGACAGCACTAGACAGAGATCATTAAGGCAGAAAATCAATAAAGAAGTATTGCACTTAAGCTGCACTCTAGAAAAAATGAACCTAATAAATATTTACAGAACATTCTACCCAAGAACTGCAAAATATATGTTCTCATTAGTACATGGAACAGTCTGCAAGATAAACCATATCATAAGCCTCAAAATATGACTCAATAAATTTTTTTAAATCCAAATTATATCAAGTATATTCTCAGACCACAGTCGAATAAAACTAGAAACCAACTGCAAAAGAAACCCTCAGAACCGTATAAATACATGGAAATTAATTTGCTTCACAATAATTTTGGGGTTAACAATGAAATCTAGAAGAAAAGTTAAAAAATTCTTTGAAATGAATGATAATAGTGACATAAGTTATCAAAACCTCTGGGAAACAGCAGAAGCAATATAAGAGGAAAGTTTATAGTACTAAATGCCTGCATCAAAAAATCTGCAAGGTCACAAATTGACAATCTAACACACACCTCAAGGACCTAGAGAAACAAGAACAAACCCAAAGCTAGTAGAAAGTAAGAAATAACAAAGATCAAAGCAAAACTAAATGAAATTAAACATAAAAACAATATAATAGATTAATGAAACAAAAAGTTACTTCTTTGAAAAGATAAACAAAATCAATAGACCATTAGCTAGATTAACCAAGAGAAGATTCAAACATTGTTAGAAATGAAAATAGCGACATTACAATGACACCACAGAAATACAAAAGATCAAAAGAAATACAAAATTTGTGACTACTATGCACACAAACTAAAAAATCTAGAGGAAGTGGATAAATGCTTGGAAACATGTAACCCTCCTAGCTTGATTCAGGAAGAAATAGAAATCCTGAACAGACCAATAGCAAGCAGCGAGATTGAGTCAGTAATTAAACAATTGCCGACACCAAAAAAAGCCCAGTGCTAGTTGGAGTTACGGGCCAAAGAGTTGGTACCAGTCCTACTGATACTATTCCAAAAGACTCAGAAAGAGGGAATCTTTCCTAACACATTCTATCAAGACAGTATCACCCTGATACCAAAGCCAGGAAAGGATACAACCAAAAAAAAAAGGGAAAACAGACCAATATCCCCGATGAACATAGATGCAAAAATTCTCAACAAATACTATAAAGCCAAGTCAAACAGCACATCAAAAAGATAATTCAAGTCGGGTACAGTGGCTCACACCAGTAATCCCAGCACTTTGGGAGGTCAAGACAGGAGGATTGCTTGAGCTCAGGAGTTCAGAACTAGCCTGAGCAACATGGTGAAACACTATTTCTACAAAAAAAAAAAAAAATATATATATATATATATACATTTGATGGGTGTGGTAGTGTGTACCTATAGTCCCAGTTACTCAGGAGGCTGAGGTGGGAAGATTGCTTGACCCCCAGAAGTCAAGGCTGCAGTAAGCCATGATTGTGCCACTGTACTCCAGCCTAAGTGACAGAGAGAGACCTTTTCTAAAAAATAACAGTAGTAATAATAAAAATTCACCGTGATCAAATAGATTTCATCCCAGGGATGCAGGAATGGTTCAACATATGTAAGTCAATAAATGTAATTCAGCTCATAAACATAATTAAAAACAAAACCCACATGATCATCTCAACAGACGGAGAAAAAGCATTAAATGAAATTCAGCATCCCTTTATGATAAAAATTCTCAACAAACTAGACATAAAAGGAATACACCTCAAAATAGTAAAAGCCATTTATGACAAACTCATAGCCAACATCATACTGAATAGGGAAAAGGTAAAAGCATCCACCCTAAGAACTGGAACAGCACAATGATGCCCACTTTCACCACTTGTGTTCAACATAGTTCTGGAAGTCCTAGCCAGAGCAATTAGGCAAGAGAAAGAAATAAAGGGCATCCAAATTGAAAAAGAAGAAGTCAAACTATCTCTGTTTGCCAATGATATGATTGTATACCTAGAAAATCCTAAAGACTTCTCCAAAAGGCTGTCTATAAATGAATTTATTAAAGTCTCAAATTACAAAATCAATGTACACAAATTAGTAGTATTGCTATATACCAACAACAACCAAATTGAGAATCAAATCAAGAACTCAATCCCTTTTACAACAGCAATAAAGAAATAAAATACCTAGGAGTATTAGGAGTATGCTTAACCAAGGAGATGAAAGATCTCCACAAGGAGAAGTACAAAACGCCGCTGAAAGAAATCATAGATAATACAAACAAATGGAAATACATCCTGTGCTCATGGATTGGAAGAATCAATATTACGGAAATGATCATACTGCCCAAGGCAATCTACAGGTTCAATGCAATTCTTATCATCATCATCAAAATACCAACATCATTTTTCAAAAAATTAGAAAAAAATACTAAAATTCATATAGAAACACAAAAAAGCCTGAATATCCAAAGTAATCATAAGCAAAATGAACAAATCTGGAGGTATCACATTACCTGACTTCATACTATAAGGCTATAGTAACCAAAACAGCATGATACTGATATAAAAGTAGATACATAAATCAATAGAACACAATAGAGAACCTAGAAAGAAAGCCAAATACTTACAACCAGTTGATCTTTGACAAAGCATACAGAAACATAAGTTGGGGAAAAGGCACCCTATTCAGTAAATGGTGCTGGGAAAACTGGATAGCCACATGTAGAAGAATGAAACTGGATCTCTGTCTCTCACCATACCAAAAATTAATTCAAAATAGATTAAGATTTAAATCTTAAGACCTGGAACCATAAACATTCTAGAAGAAAATCTAGGAAAAACTCTTCTGGATATTGGCCTAGGCAAAGAAATTAAGACTAATATCCCAAAAGCAAATGCGATAAAAAGAAAAATAAATAAGTGGGACCTAATTAAATAAAAAAGCTTCTGCACAACAAAAGAAATAATCATCAGAGTAAACACACACTCCATGGAATGGGACAACATATTTGGAAACTATACTTTCAACAAAGGACTAATATCCAGAATCTACAGGGAATTCAAACAAATCGGCAAGAAAAAACACAAATACTCCCATCAAAAAGTGAGCAAATGACATAAATAGACATTTCTCAGAAGAAAACATGCAAATGGCAAACAAACATATGAAAAAAATGTTCAATATCACATATCACCAGGGAAATGCAAATTAAAGCCACAATGAGATACCATCTTGCCCCAGCCAGAATGACCATTATTAAAAAATTAAAAACAACAGATATTGACATGGATGTGTTGAAAAGGGAATACTTATACACTGCTGGTGGGAATGTAAATTAGTACAATCTGTATGGTAAGCAGTATGGAGATTTCTCAGAGAACAAAAAGTAGATCTACCATTTGATCCATCAATCCCATTTTTGGGTGTCTACCCACAGAAAATGAAGTAGCTATATTAAACAGGCACATGCCCGTGTATGTTTGTCACAGCACAATTCATAATTGCAATAATCAGCCTAAATGCCCGTCAACTGATGAGTGGATAAAGAAAATGTGTATATATAACCATGGAATACTACTTAACCATCAAAAAGAATGAAATAGTGTCCTTTGCAGCAATTTGGATGTAGCTAGAGGCCATTATTCTAAGTGAAGTAATTTAGGAATAGAAAACCAAATACTGTATTTCTTATAAGTGGGAGCTAAGGTATGGGTATGCAAAGGCATAAAGAGTGGTATAATGGACATTGGAGACTCGTGCTACTTTATATAAGCATCCACCCCATCCCTGTCCTCTAGCATCCACTGATCGTTTATCTATCTCTATAGTTTTATCACTTGGAGAATGGTATATAAATGTAACCATACAGATTTTAACCATTTGAGGTCAGTATTTTCTAATAATAGCCTTGAGATCCATCCAGGTTGTTTATTACACAAATTTACTCTTTTTTTTGCTGAGTTGTATTCCATTGCATGAATGTACCAGAGTTTAACTATTCACCCATTGAAGGATGTTGGGTTGTTTTCAATCTTGGCAGCTGCAAATAAAACTGCTGTGAACATTCATGAACAGATTTTTGTGTGAACATAAATTTTCATGTCAGATGAATGCCCAAGAATGTGACCGCTGCATCATATGGCAAATGCATGTTTACTTTTTTTTTTTTTTTTGAGACGGAGTCTCGCTGTTGTTAACCAGACTGGAGTGCAATGGCACAATCTCGGCTCACCGCAATCTCCGCCTCCTGGGTTCAAGCAATTCTCCTGCCTCAGCCTCCCGAGTAGTTGGGATTACAGGCGCGCACCACCATGCCCAGCTAATTTTTGTATTTTTAGTAGAGACAGGGTTTCACCTTGTTGACCAGGATGGTCTCAATCTCTTGACCTTGTGATCCACCCGCCTCGGCCACCCAAAGTGCTGGGATTATAGGCGTGAGCCACCACACCTGGCCATGCATGTTTACTTTTAAGAGAAACTGCTATGTTATTTTCCAGAGTGTTTGTACCATTTTATATTCTACCAGTAATGTATAAGTCATAACGTTTCTCCTTATCTTAGCCAGTATTTGGTATTATCACCATTTTTTATTTTAGTCATTCTCTTAGATGTGTAATGATGTATCATTTTTATTTGCATTTTCCTAACAGCTAATGTTGTTTAACTTGTTTTCATGTGCTTATTTGCCATTCCTATTTCATTCCTGGTAAAATGTCTCTTCATATCTTTTTCCCATTTTCTAATTGGATCATTTGTTTATTTTGCTTTTGGGATTTGAGAGTTATTTATATTCTAGAGAAAATTTCTTGTTGGGTATGTCATTTGCAACTGTTTTCTCTAGTCTGAACATTGTTCTTTCATCTTCTTAACAGGCGTTTCATAGAGCAGAAGTTTTATTTTTTGATAAAACCAAGTTTATCAAATTTTCCTTTATGGTTTTATTGACTTTTAAATGCTCATATATTGAAGAAATTAGTTCTATGACTGTCAGATGTATTGTAAATATTTTTCCAATTTATGGAACTTTGTTTCATACAAAAATTATTCTTCCATTGTATAGTCAAATTCATAATCATTTTAAGGTATTACTTGTTTTGTGCTATGAGTTTCCTAAACCTTCTCTTTAAAATTCTCTTCTCCTTTGGCTTCTGTAATATGCTCCCTGATTTTGTTTAGCTGCCCCAAAATGTAAACCTCTACAAAAAGTTTTCAGTTATTGACATCTTAATACACTCATTTTTTTCTCTCTCTACATTTTTTTCATCCTATCTCATAACTTCATCTGCAACTTCTGGCTTTGACTTATATTTCTAGCTCCAGCTGATGGGACATTTTTATATGGCTATCATTCCAACACCTCAAAGTCAAATGTCCCCTCAAAAAATTATTTTTCCCTGCCCTTTGGTTACGAATGTTCCCATCATCCTAGGCAGGAAACTGTAGCATCATGCTAACCTTTTTTTGTTTGTCTTATAAACATATCAGTGGTCAGAAATTCCTACAAGTTTTAGTTTGCAAAATCTTCTCCATGGTTTAGATGTCAGTCATCACTAATCTGAGATGTTATACTTGCCTTCTAAACAGTGTTCCTAGTGTTCTCTTTCAGTCCATTATATTCATTATCATCAGTGTTATCTCTCTGGGACATAGTCCAAATATGTCATTCTTCTGCTCATAATCCTACAATAAAAGAGAAAAGTAAAAGGATATAATATTAAAGATAAAAAGTTATATGGAACTCTGGGTATCTGAGACTAAATATTTTATAAAGGAATATTATTTGCAACTCTATGACAATATATTAAAAATATGGAAGAAATTAATGTTTTCCCAGAAAAATATAAATTATCAAAATGGAATACATAGAAAACCTGAATAGATCAGTAATCATGGAAGAAACAGAGAACATATACCATTTGAATAAGCACCCAGTCTTAGTTGTTATAGAGGGAAAAGAAATGAATACAAACTTTCATACTATGCAAATTTTGTATAATAAATTTACAGCCTAATAAATAGAAAGGTTTCAAAACCAACATAAACAAGTTCCACTTCATAAATAGGGCCAGGCGAAGCAAGAGATTGAGACTGGGCAATTTCATTCTTGTTTCTTTTGAATTAATGACCTTTAAAAATTTTTTTTCTCAATAAAATCCCTTGCATATAGAAACATGAAACAAAAACAGAGTGTTTGTGGGATTTATTGGCTTTTTTTTTTTTTTTTTTTTTTGGCATAATTTTTGTACTCTGGAAGCCTCCAGATGGCAGCATTTTACTTGGGAAGGTGTTCAGTGCTTGCAGTGCATTTTGATTTATAGCAGCACCCAAGTCAGGCTGTCAACAGTGGGAGGGGATGGAAGACAAAGTAGTAGATGTGTTTCAAGATATTCTTACCTTTCGCACTCTTCTCTGATTTAACATCCACAGAGATCCTCTGTAAATTGGCAGTTGAGGTAAGCAGTTTCCCTACAGTCAATAAAAAACAGACATTTTATTCCAGCTGCCTTTGTACCACCCCACAAAGATTAAACAGCTGATTTTTGTGTTCCCGACATACCATTTGCACAAAAACTATTTTTATTTTTCATCTTGAAAATTAGGTAGGAAAGAGTCAATATTACACAATTGCAGGAACATTAGTCCTTGCCCAAATTGCTGAAATGCGCTACTTCTTGCCTCTGTAGAGCCTCTTCAAAGTCCATATCATATCACTCTCCCATTCCCAGCCTATGCCTTCTCATCACAACTAAAGTAAACCCAACCTCCTTAAAATGATCTGCAAGGCCCTACAGGATCTGGCCCTCTCCCTGACCTCATCTTCTGCCATACTCCCTCTCTTGTCTGCTCACTTGGTGGTAGCCACCATGGTCTTGATGTTTTTTGAACACAAATGCTTGTTCCACCTGGGGTCTTTGCACTTCTCTATTGTCTCTCTGATTTTTGCATAGTTTGTGTTCCCATTAAAGTCTCTTCTCAGGTGTCACTTCTTTGGAGAGGATTTCCCTGATGACTGCCCCCTTTCCCAACCTTATCCTCCCCTGCTTTTTTCTCCCTCAGAAGAATAGAAGTACTGAAAAATTTATTGTGTCTTTGTCATAAAGTATGTAAATACCATAGAACTCTAGGACACAGATTGTTTACTCTTGCCTCCCCAGAACTAAAAAAATGCCTGATACATATTAGGTACTCAATAACTACTTGTTGACTGAGTAGAAGAATGAAGCAAAGTTCAGTCCTGATATGTCTACACCATCTCTTTTGACACGTTGTATGGCAGATACTTGGAAAGTAGCAGCCCAGTCCTAATCAGGTGGTCTTATTAATGCTAGCTCATTAAATTTCTTAGATACCCATTATCTTATACTTTTATTTCTTAAATTAATTTTAATTTTAAAAAATCAAATCTCCCCAAAGTTGTCACTAAAACAAAAATGGTCAGATAAGTGACAGAGATATTTTTAGCATTTATATAATTGAAAACACATTGAAATTAGCATTAGATTATTCTATAATAGATCTGTAGAACTAATTCTTAAATAAAGTTTATTTTACTGAGAAGTTATGTAAGTTACCAAAAAGAACTTGTCACCTGCATCGAAAGACTGTTTGCAGGACAAATCCTGGATGATATTTTGTCTGCAAAACAACTCTGAAGCATAGAATATTCAGGCTGCAAAGAGAAGACTGTAAATAATTAAGATGTAAATTTGATTATGGCTGTGTTCCCATTACGGTTCTTTTTATGGTAATAGCAGTATTTTATGTCCTCAATTTATAAGTGGAACTGCATCCAGATATAAGTATGTGGAAAAAGAAGTTCTGAAAATTTCTTGTAAATAAAAAGCAATTTATTAAATACTATTCCCATCTGTATGGATCTAGTTATACTCCCAAATTTCAGTTTTGTAACTACATAGAATTCCAAAATTAAAACATAATAATTTAAGTAATATGATATTCTAAAAGATGGTATAATAATTTTGTAAATTCTTCTTTAGTAACAATAAACAATCTTTAAGCTGAAATATATTAAATACCTTAAGTAGAATTGAGGACTTAATTTTTCATATTACTTTACTGAGTGTCCCTATCTGTCGTTTTTCTAAATGCTATTACCTTAATTTGTATTTTTATTTTTAAAAATTATTTTGATGATTTTGTTCATGCTTATAACTAATTAAAGCTTTAATCTATTAAGAGTTTACAATGTGCTAGGCATTGTACTAAGCACATTCAAATTACCTGATTAAGACTCATGGATTAGTCTTAGAATCCAGTTACAATTTATAATAAATTTGCAATGTAAAAATGAGCTTCAACTTTAAAAGCACTGACTTACAAATGGAGTATGTTAACACAATGTATTTATAAGTAGAGAACTATCTGAACTGGGTGACTGCAACTTTCAATGAATGGAAACCTATGCAGCATGAGAAACTGAATCAAATTAGAATAATGTATGTGGAGAATACTAGAGCTCTTTCATATCTTATCTTCATGCAGCATTCTTTGCATTTAAAGATACTACTGCTGACAGACAGTATTGCTTTCTGTGTATTTGCAAGACTACAAAGGCTGATGCATGTGTGACTTGCAGTTACTTTCACAATAAGCATTATCTATGTGAATTCGGTCTGTGGATTGTTGTGTGGCAAAGTTCTTTGGCAGCAGTGTCTCTACTCTGTGTTAAAGGTTGTCTTTGCCCAAGCAGCCATATCATCTCTGATTGCCATAGCTTGTATGTTTTCTGCTGCTATTGTGTCTATACAATCTGCACTGATATGAGACCTTGTTAGTATTCTTTGGCTTACTCTTACCTTGACTCACCACACATTAGTTCACCACAGGGAAGTCATGATGATGGAGATTTCCCAAATCTCCTTAAAGTCACATGACACAAGATGGCAACTTATTCTTCTGGCATGCCAAGATGGATATAATGGTAATCTGTGGTTTATCCCTGCTCAGCATCTGTTTCCTTACAATGAGGTAAAATCAACTCCTTTGGGAACTGACCCTCCTCTGTTGATTCAATTAAGGCCCATGATACTACTGGGGCTAAACCACACTCTGAAGCCAGTGATTGGTACACGACAGTTGAATATAATATATGTCTTGACTATTAAGACTTGTTAAAGAGTAGGCCTGTGACCTAAGCAGGCCAGTCACAGCCATGAACATAACTCTAGGACTTTCTGCTGGAACCACTGGGAAAGAAACACTGTCTTTGTTTTATGTGGTAGCTAAGCCTAGACTTGCTTGTAGCCATTTTGACGCCACTTGAGGTTAGCCTAAGAATGAAGGCAGCATAGGGGAAAGCAAGCTGGGAGGTGAAGAACATACGAACTATATTTTTGAGCACCTAGATCTAGCTTCACCTGAGGCCAACAATAAACCCTTAACATTTTAGGTTAGCTTAGCTACTGGATTGGGTTATATCTTTTGCAACCAGAAGAATCTTGAGTAACTCAGTAGGGATGACCACAAACTGAATCTCAAAAGCAGTTATGTGCCTATGCACGCCTTCCCCCAAAAGTAGTCATATTGTTAATGCTGAAGAGTGGGCCTTGAAATTAATTGCTGGCATATCCCTGAAGATCAGAAAGTGAAATGCAGATTGCTAGTGGTTTATTTGGAATTCTACATTAGTGTCATGTATCCTTTTCATAAAACTGGAGTAGTGGAGAGTACTGATTACGGAAATGCTTGTGCTACAGCATGATGTCAGCTCTACAGTCCTAAAGCAAATCTTAGTATTTTGTTGACAGGTACCATAATTAATAAATAAATGGGGAAATCCCAGTTGAGGTACCAAATTGTTCTCATGTGATGGACATACTTTTGAATTTAGACTCTGCTTTCTAGCTTTGTAATGTGGCCAAGTTACATAACCTTTCAGCCACAGTTGCCTCATATTTAGAGTAGGACTGATAATAGTCCTGCCTAATAGGGCTTTTAAAAAAACTAAACAGGTTAATTTGGGGAACAAGCTTAGAACAGTGTCTGGGTATAATAAGTACTCAAAGTGCATTGGTTATGTTATTTCTCATTAATTTTAGACATCGCATCATTGCCCCAGAGAGGAACCCAGGATTCTCACACCATGACACCATCCCCATGTTTCTCCAGCCACATTTGGACATGGATCAACAGCCTAAGGTATCAATGCAAGATTCTATACTAGACCTGAGAAGGTTGTCAGTTTTTTGTGGGTTAATGGTTAATATAGAAATTCAACAAAGTATGACTGCTATATCAGGATTATATTCAGCCTTGAAGCAATTTCCATTTTTATATGTTCATTTAGACCAGTTTGTATGCTATTTGAAATCAATGAGAAGAGAATTGTGATGGCAAGAAATCTGCCTGGTTAAAAAAAGAAAGAAAGAAAGAAAAAAATATATGTTTTCTTAGACTATATATGGCTTTAAACATTTTTATTTAGAACTTTTTATTTTTCTGAAAATATGTGATTATAGCATTACAATGAAGACATTATGGTTGTACAGTAGCCTTCATTGAGCTCTCTTGTAGCAAATATTAGACATATCTAGTGTAAGTAAAACCACATGTTATAATTGGAAACTATATTACACAAAAAAGGATGTAATATTTGAAATTGGTCAGAAAATCAGAGAAAGGTTGACCTTTTGGCATGTTTTTAAGCTATACTCCTTTGGATAGTATTGCACAATATGAATTTCTGTTACAGGAACAAAATTATTAAAGAGTGAAAACAATGTATTATAATAATGTAATGAAGATTTTTTTACTGAGTTAATTGATCTCAATTTCAGGTAAATAATTACCCACATCTCTCAACTTAAGGCTGCTTTGAATACTTTTTCTGCCTCCTTTTTCATTGTCATTCTGTCAGCTATCACATATTACAACTGTCAGATGCCCGAGTCTAGAAGCTACCCCTTTTAATTTCTTGCTTCTAATCTGCAGTGAAGAAAGAAATTGGATTTTTAAGTGAAAGTCTGAGAGTTTTCTAATGGTTAATTGGATGACCTTAGTGTGTGGTTTTGTGATTTTTTTTCCCCCCCTGAATACTCAAGGCTGCTTATTGCTTGCTTCTGGTTTTCTCAACCATGTCTAGATGAGGATATGACCTTTGGTTAAGTGAAGTGCTTTTATAACAAATTTACAATTTCAGGAAATTTCTATGTAGATAAGCTTTGTACTTATGCATAATTAATTTTCCTTTGCTCATGATCTTCCAATGGGGTGTTTAACGTCAGTAAGAAATAAATCTAGACTCTATGTTATGTACTGGTTGCTCTTCCAAGTTAATACTTAGCCCACTAACCAATCCAAGACAATCATTGGCCTCATCATTGTTCTCTGAATATACCTTGCTTACTCTTGCCCATATGCAATCTTTTAAGCTATTGCTTGGAGGGAAGGCACCTTTTCCTACCTTCTAAGCCATCTCACATTCTAATGTTTCCATGACTCTAAGTCTGGACTACATAGATTCACTTATTCTACTTCCCTGTAACTACTTCCCCATGCATTGCAGGTGAGGGGGCTGATCAAATACTATGAATTATTGTTCTCTACGTGAGGGTATATGTGCTTAGCATCTCTAAGTATGCTATTACCTACTCTGAGTAAATGTACATTCTTTCTGTAGTACAGAGAAGAGAAGAGCATTATTAACATCCTCTTTATATTATTTTAATCATCTTGTATTATGTCTGGTAGACAATAGATGACACCTATTCAGTCAAGGATGACAGAACAACAGACAGGATGGCTAGTGATTTGAGAAAAAAATGTTGGCCCTTCTTTGTACATATCTTTGTTCCTCCTCAAACAAGCCTTCTTTGTATAAAGATGTCTGGAAATTGTCACATTACATAGGAGTGGGTAGAAAAAAGCAATTCCTTTACCACTAATGTACATTTGTGCAGGGCTTCGAAGGCAGCTTGAGCTCAAAGGATTCAGTTGCATACATGATAGTTGAGGTAACAGGTCCACCTATAGATACTAGATTAGTTCAAGTGCCTTTTTTTCATAGGATTTCTTGTCTCAGACATGTGGTCTAGATATATGACTAATATAGCTCTCTAATTGTGGATCTTTTATACTTTCAACTTTAGAAGAACATCTTTTTTGTAATTCTGTTATTCCCATCTCAATCTTTATGTTATGTCAAAGGGAATCTTTACCAATGTGTTTCTTTACTGTTTTGAAACCGCTCTGATGGGAAAAAATGGTGGTTTTTTTTTTTGTTATAATCCAGAGGAAGCTTATTTTATTTTTATTCTAACCATTTGTTAATGCGTCACATAAATCCCTTAGGTTTTCTTGACCTAAATTTCAAGTATTATAAAAAAAAAACTCACAACATGGTTAACAATTATTAGAAATGAATAAAATTTTTTGTGAAATCACTTCATCCTCCCAATTCCTGAATCTAGTATAGAGAGCTGTCTGGAGTCCATGTGGCTACACATTGCTCCAGAGAGAGTATGTATGGCCCCTAAGCTGCTGCAAGATGGTGCCATTTTGAAAGAACAGCCAACACTGGACTTTTATCCTGCCCTGGGGTCCAATAGTCTCTATACTGCCACATCCTTAGGACCCCACCAAGATCCCTCCACATCCACCCAGAGGGTTGCAGTATCATGGCACTGCCTGGACCCAGTAGTACAGCTATGTCCTTGGCATCTGAGCCCATGCAACATCCTACTCCCTGAGAAACAGGTGGTTGAACACATCAATGAGTTTGCCCAAAGCATAGGGAACCACAGCATTAACAGAATAAAGGACAAAATCATATGATCATCTCAATGGAACTAAAAATAAGCATTTGAAAAATTCAATATTCCTTCATAATAAAAACTCTCAACAAACTGACTATATAAGCAACATACCTCAAGATGATAGAGGTCATATATGACAAATCCACAGTTAACATCATACTGATGGGGAAAATTTTATAGCCTTTCCCCTAAGATATGGAACAAGACAAAGACTTTTACTACTTTTATTGAACATAGTTTTGGAAGTCTTAGCCAGAGAAAGAAAGGGCATTGAAACTGGAAAGAAAAAGGTCAGATTATCCTTATTTGCAGATGACATGATCTTACATTTAGAAGAACCCAAAGTTTCTGTCAATAGACACTTAGAAACTGATACTTGAATTCAATAGAGATGCAGAATAGAAAATCAGCATACAAAAAGTAGTAGCATTTCTATTTGCCAACAGTGAACAATCTGAAAAGGAAATCAAGAAAGCAATCCCATTTATAATAGCCACAAAAAAAAAAACCTAAGAATAAACTTAACCAAAGAAGTGAAAGATTTCTACACTGAAAACTATAAAATACAGATGGAAGAAATCAAGAAGACACAACAAAAATGAAAAGATATCCCAGGTTCATGGATTGGAATAATTTAATATTGTTAAAATGTCCGTACTACTCAAAGTAATCTATCTACAGATTCAATGCAATCCCTATCCAAATACCAATGACATTTTTCACAAAAATAGAAAAAACAATTTCAAAATATGTTTGAAACCACAAAAGATGTGAATAGTCAAAACAATCATGAGTAAAATGAACAAGGCTGGAAGCATCAGACTACCTGACTTCAAAATATACAGCAAAGATATAGTAACCAAAACAACATGGCACTGGCATAAAAACAGACACACAGACCAATAGAATAAAATAGAGAGCCCAGAAATAATATGTGTTTACAGGTAATTCATTTTTAGCAAAGACACCAAGAACATACACTGAAGAAAGGACAGTTTCTTCAATAAATGGTGCTGGGAAAACTGGATATCCATATGCAGAAGAATAAAACTAGACCCCATACTAGACCTCACCATATATTAAAATCAAATTAAAATGGTTGAAGGCCTAAATGTCAGATCCAGAACTATGAAACTATTATTAGAAAAAAACACAGGGGAAACATTTAGGACATTGGTCTGGGCAATGATTTTTGGGGTAAGACCTCGAAAACACAGGTTACAAAAGCAAAAGTAGAAAAACAGCATCATATTGGGGAATTCTGCACAGCAAAGGAAACAATTAAGACAGTGAAGAGATAATCTACAAATGGAAGAAAATGTTTGAAAACTACTCCTCCAACAAGGGGTTAATAAGCAGAATATATAAGGTAGGCAAACAACTTGACAGCAGAAAAAAATCAAATAGATTTAAAAATGGGCAATTGATCTAAATAGTTCACAAAAGGGAACAGAGAGATGGGCAACTGGTAAATGAAGAAAATGCTCAAGACATTATTAATCATCAGGGAAATGAAAACCACCATGAGATTTCTCACTGTAGTTAAAGTGGCTATTATTTTAAAAACAAAAAAATAGATGCTGGCAAGGACGTAGAGAAAAAGGAATGCTTGTACAACATTGGTAGGAATGTAAATTAGTACAGCCATTATGGAAAATCATATGGTGGTTCCTCAAAAAACTAAAACTAGAGCTATCACATGATCCTGCAATCCCACTACTGGGTATATATCCAAAAGAAAGGAAACTAATATATTGAAGAAATATCTGCATTTCCATGATTATCATAGCAGTATTCACAATAGTCAAAATGTAGAATTGACCTAAGTATCTATCAGTGGATGAATGGATAAAGAACATGTGGTATATGTATACAATAGATTACTATTGAGCCATACAAAAGAATGAAATTCTGTCATTTTCAACAACATGGATGAGCCTGGGTACATTATATTACTTGTAATTAGCAAGGCACAGAAAGACAAATATCACATGTTCATACTGTTTTTTTTAGCAAAAAGAACAAAACTTTTCTGGGAGCTAAAATGAAAGTTGATCTCAAGGAGGTAGAATGGTGGTTACTAGAGGCTGAGAGGGGTTTGGTTAATGGGTACAAAAATACTGTTAAAAGGAAAGGTTCTAGTGTTCAAAAGCATAGTCAGGTAACTTTATCAATAATTTATATTTCAAAATAGTTAGAAGATTTAGAATATTGTCAACACAACTGATAAATGTTTAAGGTGATGGATATTCCAATTACCCTGATTTGATCATTACACATTATATTCATGTATCAAAATATCACATGTTCCCCATAAATATATACAATAGTCATGGATCAGTAAAAAAAAGTAGCAGACTGACAAAAAATCCTTCCTGAAGTAAAACGTTTGTCATTGAGTAAACCATGAGAGTTCCCATTTACTAATTCACAGAATGCAGTAAAGATTCAAAAGTATGTGGGTTGTTTGGTTCCAACAAGATGCTAATAATAGTAACAATGACAGAGCCACATTTCAGGCCAAGTGGATTAGTTTTATGTTAAGAACATTTCTGCTGTAAATGGGTATAGTATTTAGTGCAGTCAGACATATCAATGAGCCACCTGCTTCATCAGGAAGTGAGAAAACTGAAGGTAGCCTCATCATTATGAGTGAATTTTCAAAGTGAAGAGCTCATATTTCCATGGATGCAGAACTGGTGAATATGAAACTAGTTATTTACTTGTAAATGTCTCAGAAATTAAAGATCATGCTATATTCAATTTTGTGTTAACCTGGCACCTTTCTCTTCCTGGAGCCAAAGTAGCCTACAAAATGACACAGAACATCAACCTGTTCTGATTTTGTTTCCAGTACTCACACATCTTTCCACAAAGCTTATTGTAAAGGAGAGTTAATTGCAGATATGACTAACTACACAAAGCTGACACATATAATATATAAAAAGCTCTTATTACCAGATAAATGCTTTATCAGTGGCAAGTCTATTGAACAGCAAATGGTGATACCCAAGGATAGCCAATAACAGGTCTGATTTCCAGGGGATTACACAGAGGTTGTACTCTGCTTTCTACCTTCTATTAATGAGGAGTATGAATTTGAATCAGGTAAAACTTTTTTAGATGACATACCTATTATATCTAAAAACTTACATTTTATGACTCAAAGGGCAAATGGTTAGTATAAACTGTGTCTCGTATTTAAAATACATTAAATAAAAGGGTCATACTGGCTTTTGGCATGCTTATAATTTTATATAAAGAGATTTCTGGTATGTTCTCATTTATTTCTGACCACTTTTTTGTGACTAATATGTTACCTTATAGATTCTCAGTGGAGACTTGAAACTTTGAAAAGTCTATATAGTAGCAAAGTTTGGATTATTTTGGGAAAAAAAATCAAATTTTTATTTCATTATATTAATACTTGGAAGCAACTTCTGGGATCCTATCATTCTTTTGATGTCTGCTGGATAATTACTGCATATACATTCACTGTAGTGCTCAGATTGTGTACTCACTTCCGAATCCTCAGGTATCATCCACTTGTCCATTAATCCTTTGTTTATAAATGGATTACTGTTCCACAATTATTGAAGAAAGCCAAGCTTATTGTAATATCAATTTTCAGTGTATCCACACATTAATGAAACCTCTTTCATTGAAAATTTGTATGACTTGTTAAGAAAAGGATCTATTTGCACAAGATTGTTCTATCAACAATTTGGGTGTCTCACTGACATTAATTATTCCAATTTTACATTTTTAATTTTAGATTTATTTTTAATAAACAACACATACACATATGAAAAATTTCAAGAATTATGAAAAGTATGCACTGTGTAAAGTAAGCCTCCCTCTTATTCATCTCTAGAACAACCACTCTTACCAGCATTTTTTGTGGTCTTCTAGAGGTATTCATATGCAAAAATATAAAAAAAATCCATCCACTTTTAAACACAAATAACAGCATAACATATAACAGTTTTATGCTTTGCTTTTTCATATAATAATATTTCTTGGAGATAGAGCTCTTCATATTCAGTTGTTTTTATTGGTTTTTATGGCTGTATTCTATTCCATCACAATTATTGAATACACAAAGAGTCTCTGATCTCTTAAGACTTTTTCTTTTAGTTTTAATTTTAGATACAGGGGATACACGAGCAGGTTTGTTACAAGGATATGTTGCATGATGCTGAGGTTTGGGCTTCTATTGATCCTGTGACCCATATAGTAAGCATAGCAGTATTCAACAGAAAGTTTTTCAGCCCTTGCCCCATTCCCTCCATCCCTCCTTTCGGAGACCTCAGTGTCTATTGTTTCCATCTTTACGCCCATGTGTACCCAGGGTTTAGCTCCCAGTTATAAGAGAGAACATGTAATATTTGGATTACTGTTTCTGTTCATTTGCTTAGGATAATGGCCTCCAGCTGCATCCATGTTTTTGCAAAGGATATAATTTTGTTCTGTTTTGTGAATGTGTAGTATTCCATGGTGTATTGGTGAATGTGTAGTATTCCATACTACATTTTTCTTTATCCAGTCAATGAGTGATGGGCAACTAGGTTCCATGTTTTTGCTATTGTGATTAGTGCTGTGATAAACATAAGTGCAGATATCTTTTTGGTAGGACAATTTATTTTCCATTGGGTAAATAGTAATGGGATTGCTGGGTCAAATGGCAGTTCTATTTTTAATTCATTGAGAAGTCTCTAAACTACTTTCTATAGGGCCTGAACTGTGTATAAGTGTTACCTTTTATCTACAGCCTTGCCAACATCTATTATTTTTGACTTTATTAGTAGCCATTCTGCTGTTGGTATCCTATTGTGGTTTTGATTTGCATTTCTCTGATGATTAGTAATGTTGAACATTTTTTCTTATGTTTCTTGACCACTTGTATGTTTTCTTCTGAGAACTGTCTGTTTATGTCCTTTGCCCACCTTTTGATAGGGTTGTTTGTTTCTTTGGTTGTTGATTTGTTTAAGTTCCTAATAGACTCTGGATATTAATCCTTTGTTAGATGCATAGTTTGTGAATATTGTCTCTCATTTTTTAGGTGTCTGTTTACTCCGTTGATACTTTTTTCCTGTGTGGAAGCTCTTTAGTTAATTTTTTTTTTTTGAGACGTAGTTTCGCTCTTGTTACCCAGGCAATGGCTTGATCTTGGCTCACCGCAACCTCCGCCTCCTGGGTTCAGGCAATTCTCCTGCCTCAGCCTCCTGAGTAGCTGGGATTACAGGCACGCGCCACCATGCCCAGCTAATTTTTTGTATTTTTAGTAGAGATGGGGTTTCACCGTGTAGACCGGGATGGTCTCGATCTGTTGACCTCATGATCCACCTGCCTCGGCCTACCACAGTACTGGGATTACAGGCGTGAGCCACTGCGCCCGGCCGCTCTTTAGTTAATTATATCCTACTTGTCAGTTTTTGTTTTCTTACAATTTATTTTGAGAACTGATAGAGTTCGTATGTTTGTCCCAAATCTCATGTTGAATTGTGATATTCAACATTGGAGATGGGGCTTGGTGGGAGGGATTGATTCATGGTGAATTTCTTATGAATGATTTAACACCTTCCCCTTGGTACTATCCAAATGATAATGAGTGAATTCTTGAAAGATCTGGTTGTTTAAAGTGTGTGAACACCCCCCCAACTATTTCTATTGCTCCTTTCTTGTCACGTGATGTGCCTGAACCTCCTTTGCCTTCTGCCATGATTAGATGCTTTCTGAGGCCTCCCCAGCAGCAGATGCCACTATGCTTTCCTGAACAGCCTGCAGAACCATGAGCCAATTAAATCTCTTTTCTTATAAATAATTCAGTCTCAGGTATTTCTTTAGAGAAGTGGAAGAATGGCCTAATATAGAAAATTTGGTACCAGGTATCAGGCATTGCTATTAAGACACCTGAAAATGTGGAATAGACTTTATAGCTGGGTAACATGCAAAGATTGGAGGAGTTTGGAGAGCTCAGAAGCAGAAACGAAGATGAGCAAAAGTTTAGAACTTCTTAGAGACTGGTTAAATCATTATGACCAAAATGCTGATGGCGATACACAGTGAAGTCCCAGCTGCCAGGGTCTCAGATGGAAATGAGAAAATTATTGGGAACTGGAACAAAGGTCACCCTTGTTATACCTTAGCAAAGAATGTGTCTGTATTGTGTTTATGCCCTAGAGATCTGTGGAAGTTTGAAGCTCAGCATGATTACCTAGGGTATCTAACAGAAGAAATTTCTAAGGAGCAAAGCATTCGAGATATGCCCTGGCTGTTTCTAACAACCTATACTCAGATACAGGAGCAAAGAAATAAGTTGGAACTCATATTTAAAAGGGAAGAGGAGTGTAAAAGTTTGGAAAATTTGCACATAGTCATGTGACAAGGAAAGAATGGCTTTTTTTGGAGAGTAATTTAAGCAGGCTGTGGAGCAACCATTTTCAAGAGAGATTTGCATAACAAAAGAAGAGCCAAGTGCTAATAGCCAAAACGTGGGAAAAAGACGTCAACGGCATTTCAGAAATCTTTCAGTTTGCTCCTAACCTCACAGGCCCTAAAGCCTAGAAGGACTAACTGGTTTTATGGGGCAGGCCCAGGACCCCAGTACACATCCTTGAGACACTCCTCCCTGAATCCTGACCACTACAGTTCTAGCCTTAACTCAGAAGGGCCCAGGTAGAGCTAAGGCTACTGCTCTGGACAACATAACCCATAAGCCTTGGTGGCTTCCATGTGCTGTTAAGTCTGCAGGTACACAGAATGAAAGAATGAATGAGGCTTGCCAGCCTCTGCCTAGATTTCAGAGGATTTATGAGAAGACCTGGGTGCCCTGATAGAAACCTGCTGCAAGGGCAGAGCCCTCGCAGAGAACCTCTACTAGGGCAGTGCCAGGGGAAAGTATGGAGTGGGGGCCCCCACAGAGAGCTCACACTGGGGCACTGCCTAATGGAGTTGTGAGAAGGGTGCCACCATTCTCCAGATTCCAGAATGGTAGATCCACAAGTACCCTTTCCCTAAAACAGCTGCAGGCACTCAAACTCCAGCCTGTGAGAGCAGCTCTGGTGGCTGTACTCTACAAAGCCACAGGGGCAGAGCTGCCCAAGGCCTTAGGGGCCTACCCCTTGCATCAGTGTCCCCTGGATGTGGGACAAAGAGTCAAGGGAATTATTTTGGGGCTTTAAGATTTAATGACTGCCTGCTAAGTTTTGAACTTGCATGGGCCCTGTAGCTCCTTTCTTTTGGCTGATTTCTCCCTTTTTGAAGAAGGAATGTTTACCCAATGCTCATACCCTCATTGTATCTTTGGAAATAATTAACTAGTTTTTTATTTTCAGCTCGCAGGTGGAAGGGCTTTGCCTTGTCTCAGATGAGACTTTGGACTTTTCAGTTAATGCTGGGATGAGCTAAGACTTCAGGGAACTGTTGGGAAGGCATGATTGTATCCTGCAATGTGAGAAGGACATGAGATTTGGGAGGGGCCAGAGGCTCGATGATATACTTTGGATATTTGTCCCTGCTCAAATCTCATATTGAATTGTAATCCCCAATTTTGGAGGTGAGATCTGGTGGGAGGTTTTGGATTATGGAGGTGGATCCCTCATGACTTTCTGCTGTCTTTGTGATCTTAAGTTCTTGCAAGATCTGGTCATTTAAAAGTGTGTGGCACCTGCTCCCTGCTCTCTCTCTCTCTCCCTCTCTCCCTTTATATATATCCTGCCTTCACCATGTGATGTGCCTGCTCCCACTTTGCCTTCCACCATGATTGTAAGTCTCCTGTGGCCTTCCTAGAAGCCAAGCAGATGCCAGCACTGTCACCCTGCAAAACTGTCAGCCAATTAAATACCTTTTCTTATAAATTACCCAATCTCAGTTATTTCTTTATAGCAATGCAAGAATGGCCTAATGCAAGGACTTTGTCATAAATTATTTCCCAAGACTGATGTCCATAATAATGTTGCCTAGACTTTGTTTTAGGATTTTTATAGTTTGAGGTCTTACATTTAAGTCTTTAATCCACCTTGAGTTAATTTTTGCATATGATCAGAAATAGGGGTCTAGTTTCATTCTTCTGCATATGGTTTGCAGTACCATGTATTGAATACAAAGTCTTTTCCCTATTGTTTATTTTTTGTTGACTTTTTTGAAGATCAGTTCTTGTATGTGATACATTTATAATTATGGATTCTTTGTTCTGCTCCATTGGTCTGTCTATTTTTATACCAAAACCATGCTGTTTTGGTTATTGTAGCCCTATAGTATAGTTTGAAGTTGGATTATGTGATGTCTCCAGATTCGTTCTTTTTGCTTAGGATTGCTTTGGATATTTGGGCTCTTTTTTTTCCATATGAATTTTAGAATGGTTTTTTTTCTAATTATGTGAAAAATGGCATTGATAATTTGATAGGAATAGAGTTGAATCTGTACATTGCTTTGGGCAGTACAGACATTTTTAACAATATTAATTCTTTCAATCCATGAGCATGTGATATTTTTCAATTTCTTTGTGATATCTACAATTTCTTTCAGCAGTGTTTTGTAGTTCTCCATGTAGAACTCCATCTTTCACTTCCCTGGATAGATGCATTTCTAAATACTTTATTTTTTTGTATGGCTATTGTAAATGTTATTGAATTTTTTTATTCGGTCCTCAGTTTGTGTGCTATTGATGTATAGAAATGCTATTGGACACCAAAAGCATTGGCAACAAAAGCCAAAATAGACAAATGGGACCTAATCAAACTCCACAGCTTCTGCACAGCAAAAGAAACAGTCACTAGAGTGAATCGGCAACCAACAGAATGGGAAAAAATTTTTGCAGTTTACCCATCTGACAAAGGGCTGATATCCAGAATTTACAAAGAACTCAAACAGATTTACAAGAAAAAAACAAACAAGCCCATTCAAAAGTGGGCAAAGGATATGAACAGACACTTTATGAAAGAAGATATATATGAGGCCAGCAAACATATGAAAAAATGCTCATCGTCACTGGTCATCAGAGAGATGCAAATCAAAACCACATTGAGATACCATCTCACGCCAGTCAGAATGGCGATCATTAAAAAATCTGGAGACAACAGATGCTGGAGAGGATGTGGAGAAAAAGGAACACTTTTATACTGTTGGTGGGAGTGTAAATTAGTTCAACCATTGTGGAAGACAGTGTGGCGATTCCTCAACGCCTTAGAAATAGAAATTCCATTTGACCCAGCAATCCCATTACTGGGTATATACCCAAAGGACTATAAATCATTCTACTATAAGGACACATGCACACGAATGTTTATTGCAGCACTGTTTACAATAGCAAAGACCTGGAATCAACCCAAATGCCCATTGATGATAGACTGGATTGGGAAAATGTGGCACATATACACCATGGAATATTATGCAGCAATCGGAAATGATGAGTTCGTGTCGTTTGTAGGGACATGGATGAATCTGGAGAACATCATTCTCAGCAAACTGACACAAGAACAGAAAATGAAACACCGCTTATTCTCACTCATAGGCGGGTGATGAAAAATGAGAACACATGGACACAGAGAGGGGAGTACTAAACACTGGGGTCTATTGGGGGGAAAAGGGGAGGGCCAGTGGGAGGGGGAGGTGGGGAGGGATAGCCTGGGGAGAAACGCCAAATGTGGGTGAAGGGGTGAAAGCAAACAGAACACACTGCCATGTGTATACCTATGCAACTGTATTGCATGCTCTGCACATGTACCCCAAAACCTAAAATGCAATAAAAAAATAGGAAAAAAAAAAGAAATGCTATTGGTTTTTTGGACTTTGATTTTGTATCCTGAGACTTTGCCAAAGTCATGTATCTGGTTTAGGAACCTTTTGGTGGAATCTTTAGAGTTTGCTAGGTACAGAATCATATCATCAATGAAGAGAGACAATTTTACTTCCTCGTTTCCTTCCTTTTATTTTTCTGTTGCCTGATTGCTCTGGCTAGAACTTTCAGTATTATGTTGAATAGGATTGGTGAGTGAGTATCTTTGTCTTGTTCCAGTTGTTAGAGGGAATGCTTTCAGCTTTTGCCCACTCAGTATGATGTTGTATACGGATTTAAGACATATTTAAAATGAAAATAAATTTCCTTTCTCATTATCAGAATACATAATGGTTTACCTTCCTATTCTAATTTTGAATATTTTTGTGCAAGAAAATCAACATAATATGTTTTCTTATGCAGATAACAGGAAACTGCAATGTGGTTTCAACTACTGACACTTTATAGCTAAGTAACTTGGGGCAAGTTATTTAAAGCCTCTGAACCATAGGTTTTTCATTGGCAACATGGAGTAATACCCATCTCAAAATATTGTTGAAAGGATAGACAAACTAGTGACTATGATGCACCTTAGCTCAATACATGGAATATAATTAATGTTATATCTAGACTGTTTAGATCTATATTTACCTGCATATTTATACCTGTTTATATGTTTATATCTGCATTTGACTATGCACAGGTCTACAAAAATATCCATGTCTTTACTGTATGAAATTGAAATAAGGACAGCTGTCTTAGTTGAAACCACCCTGATGACTCTCTATCCCTTTTCCATGCTTTATTTTTCTTCATACCACTTACTGACACCTGACATTATATTATACATTTATTTATTATCTGTCTTCTTTCACTAGAATATAAACTGCAAGAGAGCAAATAGCTTGTTTGTTGTGTTTATTATGGTGTCCTACAGAGTCTAAACTATACCTGACACATAACAGATGCTCATAAAATATTTTCTTAATAAATGTATTAATAAATATTTATTGCATATCTACATAAGACCCTTCACTGAGCTTAACTCTCACAATTAAAGTGACATTGAATATCTAGTTTTTCACCTATTAAATACACTGCATGCCATGTGATAGAATCTTAGAATCAAATCAATATGATGTACATAATTTTTACTATCTTGGCTGCTGAGCAAATAACTAAAATAATTAGAATCTAGTAGAATCATATTTCAGGAGGTAAAAGTTGTCTAAGTGATATGCATCCAGGCTCTTCAATTCCCAAATAAAGATAATTCAGCCTGAAAGGGAAAGCTTGAATTTAAAAAATGATCTCCTGATTCAGATACTTTCTATCATATTGTCTCTCAAATATCTACTGTGTGCTCAACTTAATACAAACTACTGTCAGAATCTAGGGATATAAAACAATGTCTCTGTCCTCAGAGACCTCATTTGAGAAAACAAGTCTAACACACTTGAACCATTAGAGAATACCAGCAGATAGCACAGTTCTAAGGATAGTGATACGCAATAAAGTGATTCAGAGATACTCAAGATTCCATGGGAGCCATAGAACTTCAGCCAGACCATGAAGGATGAGTTCATTTGGAAGAGAAATTTGGGAGAAATATTACAAGTGAGGAGACTACATGGAAAAAAGATGTGGGAATGAGCATAAGTGTTTATGACTAAAGGAGAAGGGAAGCATATGACATATTGTAGGAGTACATGATAGATAAGTGGTGGAAAGTATTATTGGACAGGGAATGTGGCACAAGTAAAACAGCCAACGCAACCTTTATCTCTCTGTGATGTAGGAGTTTAGGCACAATGGTGTAGAAACTGGAAAAAAAAATGGAAGGATTTGATAAGGAAACTGATGTATTGAACGTGACATTTAAGGCCAGTAGGACTGGTGATGTTGTGCTGAAGGGTTTAGGTTGAGAAAACCTGGATTTAGGGCAGCTAGAGATGTTGGAGGGAGGATGTCATTTTTTTCATGTACACTTCTGGTGCTTGTATCCTCACTTGTATATAATAGGGACTGGCTGTCCTAAGTCCATCTATCTACTTCCAAATTAATTTCCCCAGTAACCTTGGCACCCATTACCTCCTCGGTGAAATCGTCAAGTTGTTGAGTATACTTTCTCCTTTGTATCCCAACAAAGGAAATACCCAAGTAATTGGGTATTTCATGTCAGTTACTATCTACCATGTACTAAATGGGATACATTTATTTACCGGTTTTCTCTGATCAACCATGTGTGCCCTTTAGTTCACACTGAGGTTGTCTCATCCCTTAATGCAGTACCTGATACAAGTGGGGCTGCACAAAAGTTCATTGAACTGTTGCCTTCTTCTCCACCCAAAGTCCTTCTGGGTTACCTCAATATCTACACATACTCTTCTAGCATCATATTTGTCTTAAGATTTCTACTCTCCTCAGCTCTACAGAGTTTTGCCCACTCCCATTTAGTCACTTACTTCAAGGCTGTTCCTTAAACCAGACTGGTTCCAACTCTGAAATACAAGATCTCTACATGTTGTTATATGACTAGAGCATCCTATCATTTTGGTTCTCTGCTGCCTATTCTCTAGCAACTTGACCCTTAATCCCATCATCATCTCTGAGGCTGTCAGTCTTGTCCTGGCTTCACTTCCTTCTTTCTGGCAGAGATCCATGACATATAAATACCCTCAACTCTTTTGGCCTCTTGTTTTCACTGTACCAGCCATGGAGAAAAATCATACAACTGGGTTGATATGGAACCTCCACAGATTCATAGCCTGCAGTGTCTTCTGGTCTTTCACACTGCCTTTAATTTATCCTCATTCTCCTAGCCAGCTAACTTTCTCCATCATCTCACTTTGGTAACTACTCCAAGCCTTCACTACTCTCCTCATGTCTTCTAACCCACTATTACTCTCAAGAAAGAATTTCAACTCCCACTTAACAGACAAAATGGAATTAATCAGACAAGAACCTCTTCAATTTCCGCCAAGATAACTTCCAGTTCCATTTTACAATCTATGTTCAGAGCTAATTTTTTCACCTCTGCACACTGTTTTCAAACTTCACCTTGAATGCACTGCTCAGTCCACTGAAATATGGTTTCTGCTCTACCCTTACATACCTTGCCTCATTGCTGAAACTTGTCTTGCTAAGGGTATTTATATCTTTGTAATTGCCAAATTTCTTGGACAAATTTCAATCTTTGTTATATCGACTATTCTCCAGTGTTACAGGATTTCTGTATTACAACAATTTTCTAGCCAATCTACTGGTTTCATTTGTGCTTTTCTAAACTATTCTCTAAGTTATTGTTAGTTTCTAGAAAGCAAAACTGCTCATATTCCTATAATACTTAAAACATTTCATTTGTTCCCCATCTCTTTCAGGATAAAATTCAAATTCCTTGATATGGCAATAGCAAGTGCTTGATGGTTTGGCTCCAGCTTCCCTTTAAACCTTGCATTTAATTCATTTAGTAAGCAAAGAACATGTGCTAAGCCTTCTGCTAGGCAATGAAGATGCAAAGAGAATAAGACTGTTCCTGTCCCAAAAAAACTTATAGTCTAACAGAGGAGAATAATGTGTCAACAAATGTTTTTTTACAAAATAAGGTAATAAGAATGACACCAGGAATCTAGTCTAGGCTTATCTCTCTAGTCTAATTCTAGCCATTCTCCACATAGGCACACCATCCCAAACACAACTCTAACTGTGGCCTTAAAGCAAAGGTTACAAACTAAAAGCTCACGAGCTGAATCAGGTCAGAAAATATATTACTTTCCTATGGCTGCTGTAACAAATTACAACAAATCTGGTGTCTTGAACACAAATTTATCCTTTTATAGTTCTGAAGACCATAAGTTCAAAATCAGTTTTACCAGGCTAAGCTCAAGGTGTTATTAGAAGGCTAGTTTATTCTACAGGATCAGGGGAAAGTTTTTGTATTTGTATTTGTTTTTGTTTTTCTAGTTTACAGAGACTGCCTGTATTCTTTGGCTTGTGAACCCTTCTTCACATAATTCCCATCTCTTGTCTCTATGTCAGTCTACTTCTCTTTTATAGTCAAATCTTCCTCTGCCTCCCTCTTCTAAGGACACTTGAAGTGTCATTACATTTGAGACCCACTCAGATAATCCGGGATAATCACTCCTTTTCAAGATTCTTCTCCTTAATCATATTTGCAAAATCCCTTTTGCTAACTAAGATAACATATTCACAGGTTCCAGAAATTAAGACTTGGATATCATCAGGACCATTATTCAGCCTGACACAGAAGACATGTTTTACTTTGTCTACAGAGTGGCAATTTAAAAAATTGCTAACAGTGAAAAATTTCAACATACTACATGAAAATCCACATTTCTGGCTTCTTTTGAGAAGTCAGGAAGATCTGACCTCTCTGGACCTGCAGTCCATCTACATGGCTATGATAGGCCCATGCCTTCAGAGTGGCCCACATTCAGTTTAGTACCTATCAGTTCCTACTGCTCTGCATTCAGCTGCATTTTCTCATCCACACTAACTGCCTGGTGCCTGGAGACACTGGAGTGTATAATGCCTGTACTAAAATTTTTGTGCCATTTCACAACTCTTCACCTTCATAGAGGTTCATCTCCTCCTAGAGTTCTTTTTCTTATTCTCCTTCCTCTACAATCACCTGGATACTCCTACTCAACCCTGAAGAACAAGTGAACGTTCTCCCTCTCTGGGAAGCTTTCTTCACATTTCCTGTCTGTGTGGGATAGTAGCTCTCATCACCAGTATGTTAATGTTTAGCTTACTTCATCTGTCACCTCCTTGAAGGCAGAGTTAGAGTCTTCTATCATTAGCACATCACCCACATTGCAAATTCAATAGATGTTTGCAGAGTAAATAAATGTCACGGATGAAACCAGTGACACTACAGACAGGGGCATTTATTATGACGTTTTAAAATGCTATAAAAAGAAGAGTTTCAGTTATTAAAAAAAGGATAATATTTGTTTTCCCATATAGCAGTTTTCTGGAAAGAATAGATGGAACCAGATACTTTTGAATGAGAAAATATTTGAGGCTGCATGCAGTGGTTCATGCCTGTATGAGGGAGGCAGTGGAAGATTTGACTATAAAAGAGAAGTAGATGTGATAGGGAGGCCAAGGAAGGCAGATCGCTTGAACTTAGGAGTTTGAGAACAGCCTGGGCAACAGGACAAAACTCTGTCCCTACAAAACAAACAAACACCACACACACACACACACACACACACACACACACTAGACAGGCATGGTGGTGCACTCCTGTTGTCCCAGCTACTCAGGAGGCTGAGGTGGGAGATTGCTTGAGCCTAGGAGACTGAGGCTGCAGTGAGCAGTGATCGTGCCACTGCACTGCACTGCAGCCTCGGCAACAGAGTGAGACCCTCTCTCAAAAAAAAAGAAAGAAAGAAAAGATTTGAATTTAGGGAGATTGTTAAGGAGTATGGAAAAGAACCAGGCCAGATTCAGGAAGAGTGGGAACCATAAGACCTGGTCATACTCTGCTTTGCATGAGTGACACATCTACAAATAGTATCAGAGGGTTTGATGTCTAGCATCATTTCAGTTCTAGCATGGTTAAAGTGCTCTAAAGAGATAGAATTTGAATAGTGAAATTGGTAAAATCTTGTAGAAGACCCAAGGGAGATGGAAAGCTTACCTGAATCATGAATTATTCATGCTTCACTGGAGAACAATGAGGCAGAACTTTGGCTTTTATTACCGCTTCCGATACAAAGTAATTAGTTTTAATTTTAGATGATTGTGCATGCTTATGTAACACACTAAATTCTATTTGGGTATTAAGATTTTTGTTTTGCCCATTCCAATTTAAGACAATTTACTTGAGGTTATGGAATTGTTTCTTTCTAATGAATGCATTAGAATTGAGTATTAAGATATATGGAAGACTTCTTCCCAGTCCTCACGGTTAATCAAATAAAGTAATTTTTGTCTCTGATGCAGAACCAGAGATGAATAAATCTTTAAACTAAAATTTGATTAAACTGACTAAGTCATCTGAAGAACAGAAATATGCACACCCTTTGCTAATATTTATTATCAGAGAACATGTGTGTTTTCTGCTGTTGATCATAGAGGTGCTGGCTGTGCCACGAATTGAACTTGAGTTACAAGTTGTTTTTCTGAAGTTGGCAAAGGTAGATTAGCTGTTTTTTCACTACCAAGAATATTGACTATGTAATGGTGAACAGAAACAATATAATATCAGAGTTGTTTACCATAATCACATGAATTAGGCTACAGATACCCTGTACAGTTTTTGCTAATCAATAGTTATAACAAGGGTTTTGAATCTAGAATTTCTTTGGTTGTCTTGTATATTCTGCTAGTTTTCAAATTAAAAGGGGCTAGTTATGGATCCCTTAAGAAGCTTATTTTAAAATTGTGTTACTTTTATTTCTATTAAAGTAGACTCATTCATATTATTGTTATGCAGTCTTAAAAAACTGATCTCGGCTGGGCGTGGTGGCTCAAGCCTGTGTAATCCCAGCACTTTGGGAGGCCGAGGCGGATGGATCACGAGGTCAAGAGATCGAGACCATCCTGGTCAACATGGTGAAACCCCGTCTCTACTAAAAATACAAAAAATTAGCTGGGCATGGTGGCGCTTGCTTGTAATCCCAGCTACTCAGGAGGCTGAGGCAGGAGAATTGCCTGAACCCAGGAGGCGGAGGTTGCGGTGAGCCGAGATCTCGCCATTGCACTCCAACCTGCGTAACAAGAGCGAAACTCCGTCTCAAAAAAAAAAAAAAAAAATTGATCTCAGCAGAGAAAATGTTAATTTTTTCTGTGATCCACCACCCACTGCTATCATAAATTCAAAGTCAAAAGAATGACTGCAACAATTTAAAAGACAACTGGGTAAATTAATTTTTAGCTAAGCAAAAGGTATCAAAAGAGAACATTAAAAATACTGATTTTAGTATTAAGGCTATGATAATCTTTAATCTCAGGATCAAGCCTTAATTTAAATTTGCAGGCAATTAAAAAACAATAACTCTACATGTATTTAAACCTCTAGTGATCACAGACTGTGCAGATCTGTTTTGGAATTAAATGAGTCTCGTGAAGTATGTTTTTCAAGAATGATTATAATGGCCTAGATCTGTAGAAAACTTTTAGTTTTTACTTTCTGAAACACAGACAGTTTTTTAAATATCTTAGACTGAAAATAATCTTTTTTCATCTTCACACTATGCATTCTGAACTTCAAATATATATTTGGTTTAAATGTTCTTATAGAAATAATTGTATACCTAAATAAATATTGTTCATGTTAGGATCACCTGTTAACTTGTTGACCTTTTGTTCTGAAATAATAGAAAATCTAGTCCCTAATATTTGAAGATAATTGTCATGACTTACTTATTCTTATCATATGAATAGGATAAAATTGATTCAGGAGAGCTGAAATATAATATTCTCTTCCGAATTATGAAGATGAAGGTTTATCCCCACAAAGTTTGGCAAATGACATTTCTTAAAAATATTTCTCAAAATAGGACAAGTCAAGAATCTATACTTTTTAGAGCCAAGAGTGAGACAAGGGTAACATTTTAGTTGCTTTCAGCCTGGCTCTAGCCACCAGTGCAAGTCTCCTGCTGTTTTTCTGTAGGAGTTGCCCATCTTATCACTTCAGGTGCATTTTCTCAAAGCACAAAAGTAGAATATTGTCTCTTCTTTTCCATCTCAAGAGTTACCATGGTAATATTCTTTCCTTGTGCTTTGTGAGAAGCAATGGCTTTCTCCACCAACTAAGAGAGCTAAAAGTCCACCACCTGTTTCACTTTTCAAGAATGAGTTGGTCTTGCCGGGCGCAGTGGCTCAAGCCTGTAATCCCAGCACTTTGAGAGGCCGAGGCTGGTGGATCATGAAGTCAAGAGATCGAGACCATCCTGGTCAACATGGTGAAGCCCCGTCTCTACTAAAAATACAAAAAATTAGCTGGGCATGGTGGCGCGTCCTGTAATCCCAGCTACTCAGGAGGCTGAGGCGGGAGAATTGCCTGAACCCAGGAGGCAAGGGTTGCAGTGAGCCGAGATCGCGCCATTTGCACTTCAGCCTGGGTAGGAAGAGCGAAACTCCGTCTCAAAAAAAAAAAAAAAAAAAAAATGAGCTGGTCATAATCATCACACAATCTCCTCTCTTTCACATTTCCCACCCACACTCGGAAAATGTAAGCCCATCAGAAGATTAATGACCTTTAGGATATTGCTTCTGAAAGGTTGATGGTACTTCCTTGAGAGATTAGATTTCATTCTATCATTCCATGTAACTTTCCTTTACCTATGACATTTTTTTGCTTCACCTTCTGATGTCTCATTTTCTCTGAGAGAGAAGAGATGCAACAGTAGCATTTACTTCCTCACCATCATTTCTAAGAATATTGCTGCTGTTTGCCTACTACCTGAGGATTCTTGTAAAAAAAAGTGCTTTGTGCTTGTAAAAGGTATGAAACATTTTTTGGTATTTGTGAAGAGATTTACCAAATTGAATGGCTCTGAGAATAAAAGTGAACAACTCTGCCTGGAAAAGAAAGCCAGAAAAATGTTTGAAAGCACTCTATTCTTCTGAAGCCTTAAAAACTCACTGTGAGTTCAATTTAAGACTTTAGAAGGGGCAACACTAGAGTGAGAGAATGCAGTTATGTTCAGTACAGTGAGTTTCAGCTAAAGGCTACTCTTTAAAAAAATAAAAAACAACTTTGGTTTTTATATCTAGAGAGAAATCCTTCTTTCTTAGCTAGAGGAATTTTGATAGTGACAAGTCCACAATCCTGTGATACCTGAAAACATGCAGAGGGCTCATAAGGAATCCAGTGGTTTTGGTATCTTGAAACATCCACTAAAGAGAGGTTCTGGGAGGCTCTAAACAGTCCATGAAGAGTGGTCACACTCAATGAACTACTTTAGGGGAAAATCTCACTTTAATGGTATCTTTTAAGATAGTAAGTCTAAAATACTATATTCTCTTCTTACTCTGAGGAAAAAAATTCTCCATTTTAAATTTTCAGGAGATAGAAAATGCCACCGGAAGAGGCAATCCATGTTTTTTTCAGAGTACAGACTATTACTGATTAATATAATTCATTCATTCATTAACTCATTCATTCAATAAACATTTATTGAGTACCTAGTATGATGTGCCACAAACTGTTAATCCAAAAGTAATTAAGACTTCATTCCTTTCAAAGAGGGACTCAGATGGGAGAAGATGGACACATTATCAAATAATCATATTGCATGATGATAACTGTTATGTTAAGAAATAGACAAGCTTCTCCCAGAACAAAGTGTCTAAAGTTTGTCAGACATTGCCAGAAGCAATTCTATAACAAATTGCTCTCTACAGACCTTTCTATGTCCTTTCCCTCTGGATATCAAAGATGATGTTTTGGGCTTCCTGGCCAGGACTCTAAAGGGCCATAGACCACACTGTGCATGGTGTGCTTTGAAATCAGGTAGTGTACCACCTACATACACCATACATGGTGGCCTTGTGCCTAGCACATGCTGGCCTCTCTACTTGTTAAAAGAATAGATGAATGGTTGTCTGTGTAGAGGGATGGTTTATGGGATAGATAACATATTACATAGAAGAAGAACAGGGGGCAGCTGTGGAGATGAGGCAAGTTTGTCCATTTCAAAATAAAGTCCTCTATGTAATGGCAGAGAGAAAGAAACCACATTTACAATAGTAACAAATATTTAGGAATAAAGTTAACAAGAAATATCTAAAATCCATATGAGGTAAACATTAAAACACTCCTCAAGTATACAAACATAGACTTGAAGAAATGAAAAGTATACCCACTATTCTTGAATAGGAAAACTCATGACATGCACCCTAAATGAATTTATTAATTTAATGCATTCCCAATAAAAATACCAACAAGCTTTGGTATGGAGTTAGGTAAGTTGATACTAAAGTTTGTGTATAAAAATAAACATACAAGAATTGCCAGAAAAAAAAGAGACAGCACCAAAAAAAGAAAAGCAGGAAGGAGGACTACTTTTACGAGGCATTAAAATGTATTAGAAAGCCTCTATAATTAAGGCAGTGTGGTACTGATGCATGAATAGACAGAAGGACAAGTGAAACAGAACAGAAAACCCAGATAGAGATCCAAGTTCATACAGAAATTCAGCATATGATAAGAATTGCACCTCAAATTACTGAGTCAAAGATGTCCCTAGGTAGCCATTTGGGAAAAGGAAATTGGATTTCACAATACACCAAAGAATAAACTCCAGATTCCTCAGAGAACTAAATGTAAAATTATAGTAACTTAAATGTCAAAAGAAAACAAGGGTGAATACCTCTTTAATATTAGTGTGGGAAAGACTTTCTAACTGTAACTCAAAATCCAGAGATAATTAAAAGTGATACCTTTAACTACATAAAATCAAAACGTTTTTTATAACTTCTGTGATATTCCTGCCAAAGACACTTAATCAGGATCTAATCATAAGGAAACATTAGACAAACCTAAACTGAGGAGCATTTTACAAAATAACTGTGCTACAATGTTTTAAAGTGCCAAGATAATGAATGTCACTGACAGAATATCTCCTTCCACACTGAAGGAGACTAAAGGGATGTGATAACTAAATGGAAAACATGATTCTGAATTAGAGCTTTTTGCTATAAAGGACATTCTGAGTGCAACTGGTAAAACCTAAATGGGTTTAAGAATTAGTAGTAATACATCAATGTTAGATTTCTGAATTTGATCCTCATATTGTGATTATAAAGGAGACTTTCCTTGTTTGTAGGAAACTTGCACTAATATTTGGGGATGATGGTGTAACAGGTCAGCAAGTTACTCTCAAAGAATTCAGGAAAACCAAAGTTCTTTGTATTAATTTCCAACTTTTGTTAAGTTTGTGATTGGTTTAAGCCGTGTGTGTGTGAGAGTGTGTGTGTGTTTACTCTCGATAAATGATTGACTTCATGGGAAAAATTTAATTACCAACAGTGACCTGAGAAGAGATTTGAAAATATAAACAGGAATTATCATAGAAGAAATATGGAATATTGTCAAACAATAAGCCCCACACCATTATCAAGTCCATATGGTCTCACAATAGAATCCTACTTAGCTCCTAAAGGATAGTTCCAATGTTACCTAAATTGCTCTAGAACATAGGAAAAAAAGTAAAGCTTCCAAATAATTTTCATAAAATGAGAAAACATTGATACCGGAACCTAAATATGACAGCAAAAATAAGAAAAGAAAGAAAATGGCAGATTAATCTTTCTTATGACTATATAATCTAAATAAAACATCCATAAACAAAACTCAGCAGCACTTTTAAAGGATAAGAAATTATGACCAAGTGGAATTTTATCTAGAAATATAGGAATAATTCAACACCAGGAAAAAAACTATTAAAATAATGTATCACATCAATAAAACAAAATGTAAAAGTATATGATCATGTTGACAGATGCTGAAAATGTATTTAATAATACTCAAATCCATTTTTCATAAACAATCCATAAATAAAATAAGAATTAGGAGATACATTTTATCATGTTGAAGAACAAGACACTTTCACCTTAAAGGGACATCATGTTAATTTAAAATTGTACCCTGGAAATGATCTCATAAACTAATGAGCAAGACAAGGATGCTGACTGTTATTTCACATTCTTCTGGAAGTCCTGGTTAATACAATTAAAAAGACAAGGCAAATGAATAAACATTGGGAAAAAGGAAGTAACAGTACTGTCATTTCTAAGTGATGTAATTCTCTACGTGGAAAACACAAGAATCCAGTAGACAACTATGGAAACACTGAGATAATTCAGTGAGATAGCAGGGTACAAAATTATATAGAAATAAATTTCCCTCATATGTACAGACAATGTTGTGAAACTCAAACTACTGGTAGAGGACAGCATTGTCAGTAACATCTTTGATTTTTTTCTTTATGATCTGGATATACATCAGAGGTGAGTTATCTAAGCCTATAATCTGACTTTTCTCTCTGGTAGCTGTTAGGATTTTCTCTGTGATCTTAATATTAGCAGTTTCAATACAATGTTGCCAGATGTACATTGATTTCACCTACTCTCCTCAGGAATTGGTGGGCTCCCTTCATTTAATACCTCATGTCGCTTTATAGACAAGGCAATTCTCTTGGAGAATCTAAGCCATTTTTAATTTAAATATTGCATCTCCTCCTTCTCTGGAACTTTAATTAGATATATATAGGCTCTGATTTTTCTATCCCCAATGTCCCTTAATATCTCTTTCATATTTTCTGTCTCTTTATCTTGCTTTGGAATTCTCATTATTTCTTAGCTCTGCAGTACTTCTCTTTTGGTCATAATGCAGTTATGTAAGGGTTAGAGGAAAACTTCCCCTTTGCCCTCTGAAGCTTCCTGAAAGTCAGCTGACCAAAGGCAAATATAAGAGAAAAGGCACACAAATTTTCCATTATTCTCTTTGAAGCAAAGTGACCCTTTGCTCATTTTAGTTAGCTTAAAACTAAGGAACACATTTTCTTCAGGGAGGTATAGAAATGGCAGTTCTGATTTCAGTGTGGTTTGATTCAAAATGGCTTGTAATGCTGTACCTCTGAGAAGTAGAGATTTTAGTGGTGATGACCCCAAGATAAAGCTGCATTACTGCAGTGTGACATAAGTAGGGGCTGTCTAATGGAAAGAATTATGAATAATATATTGTGGAGTTATAGCAAGGCCAGCACACAAATCGAAGCTGGCTTGAATAACCTACCTCTGAAATGTATTTACATAATCAAGGAAACTTTCCAAAGGAATTACTGAACATGAAGAATAATTTGCCAATAGTTAGGTTTCAAAACATAAGCCATGGAAGCAAATCACAAGCCATGTAATTATATTGGGGTGAGTCATTTTCCCTCTGCAAATAATATGGGCTGAATTATGAAATATGCAGTCAGTCCAGCTCCATTTTAAGAGTGATTCTGAATACTGCTGTGGGAGATATAGTCAAGCAGACATTATAAAATGTGTAAATATAAATAGTGTATGAAATTTAACAAGGGACATAATCAGGAAAAACTTATATGTAATAATCAGCGTTATTCAGTTTTTAACTAATTGGCTCCCAAAGAGCCAAAACTAAATCAATGCCAAATAACTGAAATTTAACTGGCTGTGTGCAGTGTTACTAATATTACTACTAAAGCCAGAAGTAGAAGAGTGCCTTCCTTGATTAATGAGGAAAATCACATCTTTAATGTAAGTTCTACTTCCTCCATCCCAGTAGAATTGCTTGGGTTTACTCTCAAGGATAGAGTTTTTTTGAAAAGTGTAAATGTAAATCTTTGGGGTTCTAGCCTTTCTGCCCAGTGCAGGGCAGCTCAGAACTAGTCTTTTGCTACTTTACAAGGGCTTCCCGCTGGTCTAGAGTGCCTGCAGCCATCTGGAGGTCCTTCCCTTTTGCTCAGTGATCCCCAGTGAACCCCTCCCCAGCAGCACCCTTCAGACCCCACCCTGTCTCCCTATCCACTTGCATGGACAATGTAAATCCAAAGGAACCAGAGCCCCGTCCCCATCTCTTTTCTTTCTTAAAGCTAACTGAAGCAATGAATTTTATTTTAGGCTTCCCACACACAGCCACAATATTTATTTTCCACTACCTGGCTTCTACTTCTCAATAAAAGCAGTTATGCTAACTATGATAATCCGTTCTTTCCACTAGCAATAAAGCACAAATATCACAAACCTGAGCTTATTTTTTAAAAGAAGGACAACTTAAAAAATATTAGGAAGCTGACGCCTGGAGCTGCGGTATAATGAGCTCTCTTAGAATCAATGTTAGACCCTGATTGTATTTCCAAGTGAAAAGGCTGCTGGGCCAGAGCAAGTGACCTTTGGATGAGTGACTGCTTGTTACCTTGTCAGTCTTGGTGCTGCCTGCCATTAGAAAGAACTACCAAGTAATAAACTATTTACAGCCTGCACTTATCTATCCCCTAAAGAGCACTTTCTGGGGTGGGGAAAAATAGACAATTGATTTTTTCTATCCGATAGTCATTATCTTATACTTAGGCCATCTAACAGCCTAGCACTGCTTATGTTCATTTCTCAGGGTACCTTATATAACAAGGGCAGTTGATTTTTCTTTTTCTTTTTTGACAGATTTTAAAAGCCTAGTGCTTTTTCAGAACATAAAATAATACCTAGAGTTGGAGACAAATTAAGTACAGAGACAAGGAAGACAGAAGGAGGTTATCCTGTCCTAATGAGTCTCATTTGAACCAACAATAAAAAGAATATCCAAATTCTCTTTCTATGCCCTCTAACCATTTTTATTCTGATCAATTAAGAATTATCTTGAACTCTGAACATTTATTTTGGAATTTTTAAAACATGTAAATTCACACAATATCCCAAAATCCTGGTTTCTACATCTGAAAAATAAGACAGTTCTCTTTACCTCTTAGATTGTTTTGATTTTAAGTAGATGTAGCAAGAAACGTCTACTTTTATGTTTAGTTTGATGGTGGAACAAGTTTTTAGACAAGGAAGTCACAGGATACTTTTTAAAAACAAGTAAGTTGAATGTGAATGTTTCAACAGATGTTTTCTGAAGATGTCGTATTCCCCAGCACCCAGACTGTCTTGGTGCCAGAGATTACCAGAAACCTGACATGGTCTCTGTCTTCAGATCGATAGTGTAACTGAGTACACAGTTTTTAAAGTTTTATTCTTTTTTTCTTAATGTTCATTTAACCACTGTGTTCCCCTTCAAACTGTAAGTGTTATCTAATTATTTGGAAACACTACAGGTATTACTGGAAAGAGATCCTGATCCAGACTCCAAGAGAGGGTTCTTGGATCATGCACAAGAAAGAATTCCAGGTGAGTCCATTAAGTGAAGCAAGTTTATTAAGAAAGTAAATCACCTGTAATCCCAGCACTTTAGGAGGCCGAAACGGGCAGATCACAAGGTCAAGAGATCGAGACCATCCTGGCCAACATAGTGAAATCCCGTCTCTACTAAAAATACAAAAAAATTAGCTGGGCGTGGTGGTGCACGCCTGTAGTCCCAGCTACTCGGGAGGCTGAGGTAGGAGAATTGCTTGAATGCAGGAGGCAGAGGTTGCAGTGAGCCGAGACTGTGCCACTGCACTCCAGCCTGGCGCCCGTCGACAGAGCAAGACTCTGTCTCAAAAAAAAAAAAGTAAAGCAATAAAAGAATGGCTATTCCATAAACAGAGCAGCCTTGAGGGCTTCTGGTTGCCCATTTTTATGGTTATTTCTTGATTGTATTTGAAATAAGGGTGGATTACTCATGCCTCCCCTTTTCGGACCATATAGGGTAACTTTCTGACATTGCCATGGCATTTGTAAACTGTCGGCACTACTGGGAGTGTAGCAGTGAAGATGACCAGAAGTCACTCTCTTTACCATCTTGGTTTTAGTGGGGTTTAGCCTGCTTCTTTACTGCAACCTGTTTTATCAGCAAGGTCTTTATGACCTGTATCTTGTGTTGACCTCCTATCTCATCCTGTGACTTAGAATGCCTAACATTCTTGGAATACAGCCACATAGGTCTCAATCTTATTTTACCCAGCCCCTATTCAAGATGGAGGTGCTACGGTTCAAACACCTCTGACACAAGCACCTAAGGAAATCTCCCCCACCAAGAGATTGCTTCAGGACTACAGTTAATTTACAACCCAACCAAGCCTGAGATGATGCCAACCCATTCACAATATTGGGCAATAACTCAAGATAAGTCCTTGGAACAAGTCGTGTAGACCTGCACTGCCTCACCCCCTACATACCCTCTATGCCAAAACTTACCCTTCATACACCCTTGAATTTTACTTGGAAATTTGAAGCAGTTCCCTTAAGGCAAGAGCCTGGATCGTTTTCCCCACTGCTAGCTTTGGTTTATAATAAAGTCACTCTCCTTCTACCATACCTCAACCCCTCAACCTTGCTAATTTGGTTTTGTAAGCTGCGAGTGGTTGAACCTGCATTTGATAACAATAGCCTTGCTGAAGAGACAAGATAAACAGACAAGATATATGCCAAAGAGTCTGTGTTAGTCAGGGTTCTCTAAAGGGACAGAACTAATAGTGATAGAGGAGTTAAAAAGAAATTATTTAGGCAGATAATAAGGGTAAGGAAGTTCTTGGTAAGGTTTCCCTTTTAATAAAAAGCAGCCCCCAAATAATTTCTATTCTAACAAAAAGCCGCCTATAAAATTGAGCTGCAAACATAGATAGGCAAGCTGGAAGCTTGCATGGGTGAATGCCAGCAGCTGTGACAATAGCAAAGTCTACCTGTGGGATAGGCGTGTTCAACATGGCGGCTCCATCTTCCCTTTTTCTTATCAACCATGTGCATAGTAAGGAGCAGACAACAGGGCACCAGCCAGGTAAAAAACCCATTTGCATAATAAAAGATGAGGATGGGCCAGGTGCGGTGCCTCATGCCTGTAATCCCAGCACTTTGGAAGGCCGAGATGAGGTCAGGAGTTTGAGGCCACTGCCCAACATGGTGAAACCTGTCTCTACTAAAAATACAAAAATTAGTTGGGTGTGGTGGTGGGAGCCTGTAATCCCAGTTACTTGGGAGGCCGAGGCAGGAGAATCACTTGAATCCAGGAGGTGGAGGTTGCCGTGAGCCAAGATCGTGCCACCGCAATCCAGCTTGAGTGAAGAGTGAAACTCCATCTCAAAAAAAAAAAAAAAAAAAAAAACATTAGGATGGAGTGGCCAGCTCCTTCACGTGTTGTGTAAATGTCACACCTGGTCTAACAAATCTTTGGGCCCTATGTAAATCAGACACAGCCTCATCAAGCCTGTCTATAAATCCCCATGCATTTCACCACGGAACCAAAAGACCCACTCAGGAGCCCTTCTCTCTCTGCAGGAAAAAGAGCTATTCTCTTTTCTCTTTCTTTTGCCTATTAAACCTCTACTCTTAACCTCACTCCACATGTCCATGTCTTTGATTTCCTTGGGATGAGGCAACAAACCTCGGGTATTACCACAGATGAACAACACCACTTCAATAGCGTATATGTGTATATGAAGAGGACTTCATTAAGAAGTATTGACTCAAACAATCACAAGGTGAAATCCCATAGTAGGCCTTCTGCAAGTTGAGGAGCAAGGAAGCCAGTTTGAGTCCCAAAACCTCAAAAGCAGGGAAGCTGACAGCGCAGCCTTCAGTCTATGGCCAAAGGCCCAAGAGCCCCCAACAAACCACTGGCATAAGTCCAAGAGTTCAAAAACTGAAGAACTTGGAGTCCAGTGTTTGAGGGCAGGAAGCATCCAGCACAGGAGAAAGATGAAGGCGAGAGATTCAGCAAGTCTGCTCTTTTTCCAACTTCTTCTGCCTACTTTATTCTAGACACACTGACAGCTTATTAGATGGTGCCCATGTAGACTGAGAGTGGGTCTGCATCTCCCAGCCCACTGACTCAAATGCTAATCTCCTTTGGCAACACACCCAGGAACAATACTTTGCATCCTTTGATCCAATCAAGTCGACACTCAATATTCCATCATAGATCCAAGATAGCCTGTACTCACATGGGGCTGGCAATAGACAGGACAGGACTAACATGAGACCCCATGTGTTGGGGAAGTCACTTAGGGCCTTCCTGGAAGGCTCTTGAGCAAAGGAGCTGAGCCTTCAATTGCAGTGAGTGTGGCTTACCAGGATTGCAGAAAGAAAGCTCCTTATACTATGGGATTTACCTTTTGTGGCAGTGAAAGCTAAGTTTAGAGAGGAATTGTAGGAGATTATAGAGGAGAATTACGACCTTGGATTCAAACCTAGATCGTTTGGGAAATGCCTTTCATTTTGAGCCTTTATTGTAGTAGTCTCCATAGTAGGGTACATGTATGGAAGGATTTGCATGAGATAACTTATTGGGATGTGGGGAGAAAGTAATAAAACTTTTCTTTATATTTACTTTGTATTGTATCCTTTAAACAGTTCTGTTTTAATTTTTTGGATTGTGTAACACATTGGGCTACATGGATATAATTTTCAAGAAATATAAATATATTGGGGATATAATATCTCATTTTATTTTCTGATAGAAGTGAATGATCAGGTCAGGTGCAGTGGCTTACATCTGTAATCCAAGCACTTTGGAAGGCCAAGGCAGGAGGATTGCTTGAGCTTAGGAGTTTGAGACCAGCCTGGGCAACGTAGGGTGACCCCATCTCTACAAAATAAAAAGATTAGCCAGGCATGGTTGCTCATGCTGGTGGTCCCACCTAATTGGGGGACTGAGATGGAAGGATCATTTGAGCTCTGGAGTTTAAGGCTGCGGTGAGCCCTGATCACACCACTGTACTCTAGCCTGAGTGACAGAGCAAGACCCCATCTCCAAAACAAAAGTGCCAGGGACTATGTTAAGTGTTTCGTCTAACAATATTATTTCATTTAACCCAACCTGTGCAGTAAATAGTGTAGAGGCAAAAGGAATTTTTCTCCCTCTGCTTCTGAAGGTTTGATAATTTCTGTCTATAAAACAACTGACAATAGACAGATTAACAGGAGAAGAGGTGTAAAATTTATTGATGTGCACACGTGCACTGGAGCCACACAAAATATGAGACTCAATGAAGGGTCACATGACTGAAGTTTTTACACCGTATAGAAAGAAATAGAGCCTTTGAGCTCCTGGGTGAAGTTGCCACAGGTTTTGGCGGTTATGGGGAGATGAGGAGAGGAAATACCAAGGTTTTCTGTTATACAAAGGAGTTTCCTTGGGGAGCAGCCCTCAGAACGACCTGCTGTCATAAAAGTTTCTCTGTCTGAACTTTAAAAATGCCAGACCTTTGTAGGGACATGGATGAACCTGGAGAACATCATTCTCAGCAAACTGACACAAGAACAGAAAATGAAATACCGCATGTTCTCACTCACAGGCGGGTGTTGAACAATGAGAATACATGGACACAGGGAGGGCAGCACTACACACTGGGGTCTGTTGGGGGTAATAGGGGAGGGACAGCAGGGGGTGGGGAATTGGGGAGAGATAGCATGGGGAGAAATGCCAGATACAGGTGAAGGGGAGGAAGGCAGCAAATCACACTGCCAAGTGTGTACCTATGCAACTATCTTGCATGTTCTTTACATGTACCCCAAAACCTAAAATGCAATAAATAAAAGGGCGGGGGGGAAGAAGAAAAGAAAGAAAAAGAGAAAAAAAAATGCCAGACCTTTAGAGTCTTTTTTCCTGTGAGTTAATCTTTTCTAAAACCAGATAAAGCAGATAAGGGAGCCTCAAAGAAAGGATGTTTGCATCTGCTGTTTACTTTATGACTGCAGATTTCCTCTACAGATGCAAATCTCCCTCACAAAGGACAGCTTTTCATAGCTATTCTTGTGTCTGCAACCCTCTGAACAGCCATCTCGAAATATGTCAAAGAAGTGTATTTTAGGGTGGCTTATTTTTGTTTTCCACAGTAGTGTATGTGATCCCAATTTAGGGAATTTGAAACTCAGACAGGTATAGTAACGTGTAAATGGCAGAACCAGTTTCAAACCCTGAATTTCAGCTCCAGAGCCTATAAACTACATTTTCATTCTTTTGGTCTAACAAAGTCCTAATTGTCAGGTCTGGCTTAAGTAGTTTGGATTTTTTGCTCTGTCACTTATGAAGCACAGATGAATGGTTTTCATAATAATAGTTTATGTCATAATAGTTTATTTCATAATAATATTTCATTCCAAGAAGTCATGCAGCAGGAATCTTTCAGAATTCTAAAAAACATTTTTAATAGCATTGCATTACATATCAATACTAGAGTAAAACCAATAAATACTTCTGTTGATTTGTCTAGTTGTCTTCTAGATCCTTAGGACATTTTTTATGGGGTTAAGACATTCCTTTTCCAGAAGAGAGGCTTCAGCTATATGTGCCACACCATTAGCAGCCAGGAGAGGTCACCATTTATAATGACTTAAATGCATGTGGCCATACCTCTCTCGTAATTATACTTGAAGGTAGGGCTATATGACACAGAATATTGGGAATCGATAAGCCAAAGGTCGAATTTAATTGTGCAGAATGCTTTATGGGGCACAGCAATTCATTTCACTACTTCTCTGCACTGCTCAAGACAACATTCACTGAAACTAGTAAAGTCTGGGAGAGGTGAAGACCACTTGAAGAGTGATGTCACACACTCAACACTGTGGGGGTGGGTAGGTATAAGGCACACATCAGTCTCCACCACTTTGCATATACATGCAGTTGGGAACTCCTGCATGCTGTAGTACCTAGGCAAAGTGCCTGGTTCCAAGTCACTCAGAACAGTCTAGTAATGATCAAACTATACAGCCTATTGGCCTTAAGCCTATAAGACAAAAAGTCTTAAATAATGGAACAATTAGAACCCACGTCCTGGGCCACTCACAGACTAATATTCCTATAAAGAATATGTCTAACATGAATTATCTTTATATTTTCCATCCAAATCTGGCCATAATTCAATTTGCTTTATTATAAAGGGTTTTTTTCTCCCTGAAGTTCTAATTTGCTCTTCTTGATAGAAGAAACATTTACTTTCGTTTTTTTTGTTGTTGTTGTTTTTGTTTTTTGAGACAGTGTCACCCTGTTGCCCAGGCTGGAGTGCAATGGCGTGATCTAGGCTCTAGTGATCAGAGGCACTGCAACCTCTGCCTCCCAAGTTCAAATGATTCTCCTGCCTCAGCCTCCTGAGTAGCTGGGATTACAGATGCCCACCACCACCCCCAGCTAATTTGTTTGTATTTTTAGTAGAAACGGGGTTTCACCATTTTGGCCAGGCTGGTCTCGACCTCCTGACCTCATGATACATCTGCCTCGGCCTCCCAAAGTGCTGGGATTACAGGCGTGAGCCCCTGTACCTGCCCCTTTTTTTTTAAATCATGTCAGAACATCTCCTATTCACCTTACTTTTGCTATTTGGTGTGTTGGATCCATTCTATTTTTCTCAAGGACCACTTCTGTTTGTTCCATGTTCATAGGATTTTTGTTTCATCTGTACAATACCTTTTTCTCTCCACTCAATGGTGATGGTTTCCTAAGCTGTCTGTGATTTTGTCTGACAGTGTTGATTTCCAGATAGCTGGCCTGGAGCACCTTTGCTGTTTTTCTCATTGTTTCTTTAGCACCATCAGAATGGCTGACCAGGAGCTCTACATCCACGGGCAGTGGGGGCAGACAGGGAGCTGGCTATACGCAGGAGTGGCCTCCAAATGTCAGAATGATAATGGCTGCACACATGTGCCCTAATAACTCTAATTCTCCTCTGATGGTTGACTAAATTCGTAAGAGAAGAGCCCCTGATTTTTTTGCCTGGGAATGAAACTCTTGGTATCCTAGAGAGAAGAGCCTCGGGGAGGAGCTATTCAGAGACAGAAGGTCCATCACCCCTTCATTCTTTTTGGTTCCCCTTTGCATCTGACTTTCCCACAGTACCTGCTCCACCGAGCTTCTACAGAATATCAGCATTTATTTCACATACACGGCTCAGAGTTGTCTTGTCTTTGCTTTGTTGAATCTGTCAACAGACTTTCTTTTTTATTTTCTAGAAATGTCTCAAAATCTCTCCTCCACTGATGTGATTTGGGTTTAATTCTTTACTATCATTTCATTGAGGTCTAGGGAGAGAGAATAGATAAGCATTTGTTCTAAATTTCCTATTTGAGCTATAAATCACAATTTGTATCTTGAAATATAAATACACCAATTTTCTGTAGAAAATAGAATGTAGAACTATCTAAATAAGAGATTTTGAATATTTCACTAGTCTTCAATGTCCTTTACATTGGAAAACTTTGGCCTGAGATACTTTCTTGCAATGAACTGAAGCTAAGAAATCATGTTGCAAACCTTCACTGACCTAGTTTTTTTGGTGAAGTTTTACATATGGTATTTAAACTAATGTCTCCTATAAAATGTCAAATGCTGACTAAGTACACAATTGTAAAACACTCACTACACCCAGTCTCAGATACAATGGAAAACTTCATAAGAGGCAAAAAAAAAAAAAAAAAAAAAACCTGGAAGGACAAGGTGGAAGAGGGTAATGAACTCATGAGTCAGCCAGCAGAACCTCCTCTCTCAGAAAAATGAACTCCACATTTTCCATAAACATTTAATTTCCATTTGAACATCTCTATTGAGTGTACTATAATTACCTCTTTAGGGAAATGGTTCCACTTTCTGACTGTAATTAGCTACAGGAATATTTTTCCAATTTCAGTTTGAGTTTGCCCTCTGCTCTTGCTTTACTGTTCTTCAGACCTCTTCAATCTAAAGTCTGTTTTCCTCTCAAGTTAGACTTTTTTATTAGAGTTTTTCTATTTGAAATGTTCCTTTGACTAAATAAATTAGATCTCTTGACGTCTTCGAGTAGTTTCCCTCTTGTATCAGTAGTTTATGTTTGTTTCTAGAATTTAAAGTTTCTCTTAATATTTTATCTCCCAAATTCATTTTTCATATAATGTATAAGTGAATCTTTTATTCAACTACAATATAGCACCATTAGAAACCTCTTGCCTTACTTTTCAAATCAGACTTGGGTGACTTTTTAACAATGTTTCAAACTGTATTCAATATGCTTCTAAGTATGTCTCTTGGGGTGAGTTCTTAAGGCAATTTTGAGAATCAGGTGCTATTTACTTCCTTATTTGAACTCTTTGTCCTGTGTAACCCATAAATTCTGCAAGTGTTAAATTATCAGCAGACAAGACTCGTAGCTATTCATGCAGACTTTAAGCCCAATCAGTCATCCATCCATCCAATCATCCATCCATCCATGCATCCATCCATCCATCCATTCATCCATCTGACAATTTTATTCCAGACACTATGCTAGGCACTTGGAGCAGTAGTGAATTAAAAGTAATGAATTAAAAGCCCTTGTTCTCATGGAACTAGCAATCTAGTTTCAACTGTGGTAATTCCAGCTGTGGTAATGCTATAGAGGAACAGCATGGATAGGACTAATTCTAATGGGACTAGTGGGGTTTAAGAAAGCTTGCTTAAGATCAGAGATGAAATATACAAATATATTTATTTGTGTATATGTGTGTAAGTAACATTTAAGAGGTATTTTTGCCTTCAGCAGCCATAGTTATGTGTGTGTATGTGTGTGTTTAGTAACAGCTTTATTGAGATATACTTCATATATAATATCCACCAATTTTAACAGTACAATTTCATGGCTTTGATGTATTATTAATTTTTAAAAATTATGGTAAAATGTATATAACATAAAATTTGGCATTAAAATTTTTGGCCAAAATGTGGTTATGTGGAAAAAATGGAATTTTAACTATTCTTAAGTGTATAATTCAGTGCCATTAATTACACTCACAATGTATGCCACCATCACTAGTATCTATTTCCAAAACTTTTTCATCATCCCAAACTGAATCTCCATACTCATTAAACAATAACGCCTCATTCCTCCTTCCCTCAACCCCTGGAAACCTCTATTCTACTTTCTGTCTCTATGAATATGTCTATGCTGGGTACCTCATATTAGTAGAGTCATAATATTTGTCCTCTTATGTCTGGCTCCTTTCACTTAGATAATGTGCTTGAGGTTCATTAATGTTGTAGCATGTAGCAAAATTTCATTCCTTTTTATAGCTGAATAATATTCCATTATGTGTCTATATAATACATTTTGTTTATCAGTTCATCTATTGATAGACACTTGGGTTGTTTCTACATTTTGGCTACTGTGAATAATGCTGCAATAAAAGTTGGTGTACAAGTATCTGCTTAAGTCCCTGCTTTCACTGTTTTGGGTGGATACCTAGGAGTGAAATTTCTGGGTCATATGGTAATTCTGTAACTTTTTGAGGAGTGATTAAACTGTTTTCCACAGTGGCTATACTTTTCTATATTCCCATCAACAATATATAAGGATTCTAATTTCTCTCCAAACTCACCAATACTTGTTAATTTCATTTAAAAAATGTATAGCCATCCTACTAGGTGTGGAGTAATATTTTATCTCTAACTTTTGGAGAAAATGCTAGGCTATTTTCCAAAATGACTATATCATTTTGCATTTCCATAAACAGTGTATGAGGATTTTGATTTCTCCATATCCTTTGCAACACTTATTATTACCTGACTTTTCGGGTCTAGCCATCTTAGTGAGTATAAGGTGGTATCTCATTGTAGTTTTAACTTGCATTTCCTTAATGACCTATGAATGTCTCTCCATGTGTTTAATGGCCATTTGCATATAACAGATCCTTGAATAATATTGTTTCATTCAATGTCATTTTGTTATAATGTTGATGAGAAAAAGAAAATCAGTTCTCAGCCAGGGCCACTGTCTGTCTGGAGTTTGTACATTCTTCCCATGTCTGCATGGGTTTTTTTCTGGCCACTCTGGTTTCCTCCCACAACCTACAGCTGTGCCCATTGAGTGAATTGGTGTGTCTGCATCGTTTCAGTCTGAGTGAGTGTGGGTGTATGTATGAGTTTGCTCTGTAATGGAATGGCATCCTGGCCACAGCAGGTTCCTGCCTTGTTCCCTGAGCTACCGGGAGAGGCTTTGGCCCCCTGTGATCCTGAACTAGACCAACTGGGTAAATAATGATCTTGGTTTTGTTGATGTTTTCTAAATGTGTGTAGAGCTCACATTTATTTCCATGTATAATATTAGAAATGTCTTGGACTTTATTTAGAATTTTGGTGATTTTTTGTGACCAGAAATATGCCATAGAAACTTAACTCTTATTCATATCAATTAGCCCATAGTAAAATTGGTTTTGTTATATGTTATTTCTCTTCAAGTCACAGTTTCCAAGAACCTCACAACATATTAAATGAGGTCTTAACTGTGTCTTATTTAGAAGAATGTGTATTCAGTTCTTCCGCTCATTTTATAATTGGCTTATTTGTCTTTTTATTGCTGAATTGTAAGAATTTTAGAAGCAATAGTTTTAACTTCAAGGTACTGGGCAACCTTTTGAAAAGGAGCTCATCTTAATCCCAATGAAATAAAAGATGCCCATCTATGACCCTTTGGAAATTTTTATGAGTCTTTAACTACTGCAAGGATTTATGGGGTAATTACTTCCTTGCTTTGATTCCTTTTGGATATTCACATGAAGTCAAATTATCAATTCTGCAAAAAAAGAATATCATTTGATCCAAAGCAATAGTCAAATGGTTGTCTTATTGTTTTCCCACCCCACAACTTTATTATTTTTCTTGAGCCCTGAGCTGATTTTTAATTATTTTTGATTAGTGTTTAATTTTTTCTCAAATATTTATATCTTTTTCCATTATGCATTTCTTCCTACTTGACTAGAACCGTCAAGTTTTATAATTACATCTTTTATACCACTCCTAGGTCATGATCAATTTTGATTCATAACAAATTAACTCACATTTGATTAATGTCAAATGCATTCAAGGTTATTAATGAGAAATAGTACTTGGAATTTATAAAGCAGTTTCTACATACAAAGCAGTCTTTAGATAGTAACTACTTATACTTTATAATATACTTGAAAGATGGATTTATTATTAATAATGTTTGTCCTGATGTCAAATTCCATGAAGTACCCACTTGACATAAATATCTAATGTGATATAAGTTAATTGAGAAGAACCTTTGCTTTTCAACTTGCAGGCAACTGTTTATCCAGATATCATATTACTAATCTCTTAGCAAAAGGTTTTTTCAAAAGCAATACATCAAAATATTACTAAAACTTGATCAATTATGCCTTGTTTTAGTAGAAGAATTATGAATAAAAATCTGCCCTGTAGCATTTGATTTCAAGATAAAAAGAAGAGGAAATGATTCAATTTATTTTTTAAGTTTTAAACATAAGTGCTTTGAGAAATCGTTAACCTATTTAAAGCACTCTGAGTTTTAAGTTAGTTATTGAATTCATACCAGTGGAACAAGTTCAGTGAATCCTTAGAATAAGGGAACTGCTAGGAACCAAAATAATTCGGTTCTAATTTGAACCTGGATGTTAAGTACTTTGGTAATGCTTGGGCAGATCTCCAAACCTGACATTTTACTTATACAGTTGTGGGGGTCACAGTAGGTCAGTTCCATAAGATGTATTAGATATCAGTCCCTTCCCATAGGATTCTTTCTTGTGATATGTACTCATGATTTCTCTGTGTGTGTGTGTGTGTGTGTGTGTATGCGTGTGTGTGTGAGCCTAAAATTTAGCAACTTAAAATATTTATTATCTCACAATTGCTATGGGTCAGGAATCCAGGATTATCATAGCTGGACAGTTCTGACTTACTGTCTCTGATGAGGTTACAACCAGTCTTACCAACTAAGACCGAAATGATCTTAAAGAGTGGATAGGGCCGGGCGCGGTGGCTCACGCTTGTATTCCTAGCACTTTGGGAGGCCGAGGCGGGTGGATCACAAGGTCAAGAGATGGAAACCATCCTGGTCAACATGGTGAAACCCCGTCTCTACTAAAAATACAAAAAATTAGCTGGGCATGGTGGCGTGTGCCTGTAATCCCAGCTACTCAGGAGGCTGAGGCAGGAGAATTGCCTAAACCCAGGAGGCGGAGGTTGCGGTGAGCAGAGATTGCGCCATGGCACTCCAGCCTGGGTAACAAGAGCGAAACTCCATCTGAAAAAAAAAAGTGGATAGATGCTGAAGGATCCACTTCCAAGCTCACGGATATGGTCGTTGGTAGAAAGATTTATTTCTTCCTTACATGAGTCTCTCCATAGGCTGCTCATAACATGGCAGCTTGCTTCTCCCAGAGAAAATAATGAGAGAGAGAGAGAGAGATAAAAACCAAGATGGAAGCCAGTGTTTTACAACTGAATCTTAGAAGTGACACGCCATCACTTCTGCCATGTTCTGTTGGTCACACTGACCAGACTTCATCCAATGTTATATGTGCCTAAGAGTATGAATATCCATAGCCAGGGATCACTGGAGATCATCTTGGAGGCTGGCTATCATAATGCCAGTATATAGATACATGTATATATTTATGTGTGTGTATTTATTTGTACATATATGTATGTATGTAGGGATATACATGCATATATTTCCTAACTGCAGAAATGGCTAAGAAGCAAAGACATGCCAGTAGTAATCAGCATACTTAGTATCCAGATTTTAGTCTTTAATATCAGTCCCCACTGAAAAAAATTAAGACTTTTCAGAGAAATAGCTGATTCCAGGGTTTGGGCAGGGTCAGGGTAGGTACAAGGTAATACAGGAATATACTGTTATTCCAGAAACTAAAGAAGTACTCAAAAGCATGATAGAGGCATGTCAAAAAGTCACAGAGGCCAACTGAATAGGTTTACAACTGAATAAGTAAAATAATGAGTTATAAATTATTGAAAAATAGGAACTCATGAGTCTTTACTAATGACAGACAGATGATTGGTAAATAGGTGGATAGATAGATAATAGCATATAAGTTACTTCTCTTGCTTAACACAGAATGACAAGGACTTCCTGGTAAATGTTAAGGGAATATTGGATTTGGGAAATCATCATTTGCAACCATGGTGGTAAAGACTGGTTTATACAAGAATCACCAATGCATGCTAAACCTAGGAGGAAATTTAGTGATGAGCATGATATTTGCATAGCGTTAAAATACCTCCCTACTGACATCTTATAGATTGCAACTGAGGGAAAGCCCCAGTAATTATAAAGTGAAGAAACTGGAAAATACTTTGACCAGGTGTTTAAAATTAGCATCATCCATGAGGGACAGATGCACACTGTGTGCTTCCAGGTAATATTTACTGTTTTAGTCCATTTTCAACTGCTATGAAGAAATACCCAAGACTGGGTAATTTATAAAGAAAATGAGCTTTAAAGGACTCAGAATTCCATATGGCTGGGGTGGTCTCACAATCATGGCAGAAGGCAAAGGAGGAGCAAAGGCATGTCTTTCTTACATGGTGGCAGGCAAGAGGATGTGTGTAGGGGAACTGCTCTTTATAAAACCATCAGATCACATGAGACTTGTTTACTATCATGAGAACAGCACAGGAAAAACCCACCCCCATGAATCAATTACCTCCCACCGGGTCCCTCCCATGACATGCGGGGATTATGGAAGCTAAATTTCAAGATGAGATTTTGGTGGGGGCACAGCCAAACCACATTAGTCTGCTCCTGGCCCCTCCCAAATCTCATGTCTTCACATTTCAAAACCAATCATGCCTTCCCAACAGTCCCGCAAAGTCTTAACTCATTTCAACCTTAACTCAAAAGTCCACAGTCCAAAGTCTCATCTGAGACAAAGCAATTCCCTTTTGCCTATAAGTATATAAAATCAAAAGCAAGTTAGTTACTTCCTAGATACAATAGAGACACAGGCAATGAAAAAATACACCCATTCCAAATGAGAGAAATTGGCCAAAACAAAGGGGATACCAGCCCCATGCAAGTTCAAAATCCAGCAGAGCAGTTAAATTGAGAAGGAAGAAAGAAGGAAGCAGTTAGGCAGACAGCAAAGTTCTCAGTTGGATTTCCTTTCTTATGGAAGAGGCAGCCTGAAAGATTAAACTTCACACACAGATAAGTAAGCAGGTTCCAGCATAAAAGGATGCCTTCTGTGATCAGCAAACTTCACATATATACAGCAGGCCTCAGTGAGCACATTCCTTTCCTTTTTTGGACATACCCAGATAAGGAAGCTTACACAGGGGGAGATTTACTTGGAACATGTCTGCACCTGCAAAGATAAGAGGAGCTACACTGGGCTAGGCACCTCTGCAATGAAGAATTCTGCCCCTTAACACAGGCACAGTAAGAGACGTTGAAAAACATGGAGTAACTCTGGTCAAGAGCCCCCATGCGCACCATATGGGCAGGTTGAGGGCTATCAGAAATTCACACCTTATGCAAATGATATACCTAGTCCTAACCAGTTTTTTTGCTCCTTATGTAAATGAAACACTCCTCCTCACTAGCTTGTTGATAAAAGCCTTTGTATTCAGCTGTAAAACGGCAACCCTTTTTCAGGATCCCTCTCTGTGCAGAGAGCTTTCTCTCTTTTTTTCACTTACTAAACTACCGCTCTAACCTCTCCCTTGGAGTTTGTGTTCCTTGATTTTCTTGGTCATGAAACAAATTACTATGATCCCTCAGGCAATAAGGCCATTTCAAAATCTTAAAGCTCCAAAACGATCTCCTTTGACTCCATGTCTCACATTCAGGGCATGCTGATGCAAGAGGTGGGCTCCCACAGCCTTGGGAAGCTCCACCCCTGTGGCTTTGCAGGGTACAACCCCCTCCTGGCTGCTTTCACAGGCTGGTGTTGAGTGTCTGTGGCTTTTCCAGGTGCACAGTGCAAGCTGTCAGTGGATCTACCATTCTGGGGTTTGGAGGACAGTGGTCCTCTTCTCAAAGCTCCACTAGGCAGCACCCCAGTGGGTACTTTGTGTGGGGGCTCAAACCCCACATTTCTCTTCCACACTGCCCTAGCAAAGTTTCTTCATGAGTTGAACCTCATGGTTCTGCAGCAAACTTGTGCTTAGACATCCAGGCATTTCCATACATACTCTGAAATCTAGGCAGAGGTTCCCAAACCTCAGTTCTTGACTTCTGTGCACCACCAGAACTAACACCACATTTAAGCTGCCAAGACTTGGGGCTTGCAGTCTCTGAAGCAACAGCCTGAGCTCTATGTTGGCCCCTTTTAGCCACAGCTGGGACACAGAGCACCATGTCCCAAGGTTGATAGATTAGGGGGGCCCTGCACCTGGCCCATAAAGCCATTTTTCCCTCCTAGGCCTCAAGACCTGTGATGGGGGGGCTGTCCTGAGGGTCTCTGACAAGCTCTAGAGACATTTTCCCCATTGCCTTGGCAAGTAGCATTTGGTTCCTCATCACTTATGCAAATTTCTGCAGCCAGTTTAAATTTCTTTCCAGAAAATAGGTTTTCTTTTTCTATTGCATTGTCAGGCTGCAAATTTTCCAAACTCTTATGTTCTGCTTTCTCTTGAATGCTTTGTTGCTTAGAAATTTCTTCCACCAGTTACCCCAAATCATCTCTCTCAAGTTCGAAGTTTCACATATCTCTAGGGCAGGGGCAAGAAGCCACCAGTCTCTTTGATAAAGCCCAACAAGAGTCACCTTTTCCAGTTCCCAACAAGTTCCTCATTTCCATTTGGGACTACCTCAGACTAGACTTTATCGTCATACCATTATCAGCTTTTTGGTCAAAGCCATTCCAACAATTCTCTAGGAAGAATTTCCCACATTTTTCTGTCTTCTGAACCCTCCAAACTGTTCCAACCTCTGCCGGTTACCCAGTTCCAAAGTTGCTTCCACATTTTTGGGTATCCTTACAGCAGTTCCCCACTACCTGCAACGTCTGTATTAGTCAGGGTCCTCTAGAGGGACAGGACTAATAGGATAGATGTATATATGAAAGGAAATTTATTGAGGAGTATTGACTCACACAATCACAAAATGAAGTCCCACAGTAGGCCATCTGCAAGCTGAAGAGCAAGGAGCTAGTCTGAGTCCCAAAACCTCAAAAGTAGGGAAGCTGACAATGCAAGTTTTCCATGTCAAAAACCAAATGTGATCGCTGAAAATGATCTCTCTATCCTAATAGTGAAACAAAGTTTCCCCTGATTCCTCAGTGGGACTTATTAAAAATGTGGCTCGTTTACTCAGCCTGCAGCTCTCAATCCCTCACGGGATGAAGAGCACACAGGTGAGCAGGTGCAGGGGCCAGGATAAGTGCTTCTGGGCACTCCTGGGTAGGTTGGGAACTGGGCAGAACTTCATGGAGCCCCATGGCAGCATCTAGGGGAGTACCCATGACTCTCAGAGCCCCAGAGGACATGTGTTGCAGTGCACTCTTTTAGATTTGCTGTCCACTGATGGTTTAAGGGTTTAACAGCTCAGTGTGACAGACTTCTGTATCCTGAGCTCTTTTTCGACATCCAGAAAGAATCAGGTTGCACAAATGAATTGACGATGGTAAATGTGGGGTATTTTATTGCTAATGAAAGTGGCTCTCAGTGAGATGGAGAGCCAGAAAGGGGATGAGCAGGAAGATGGTCTTCCCCTGGAAATGCAGCTTCACTTCAGAGGGACAACTTGACTTCAAAGGGAACTCTTCTCCGAGGTCCTGCCATCAAGCCATCCCTCTGAGATCAAGCTGCTTCTCGCCAATATCCAGTTTCTTCTCTTCTCTCCTTCTCTGCCATGCTACTGCCAGTGGAGCCTGAGGTTTTTATGGGTACAAGATGAGGGGCAGGGCAGGCCATGGTGGTTTTGAGAAAGGCAACATTTGTGCGGGAAAAGTGAGATGTAAAGTTCTCACTTTGGGGCGTGGGTCCAGGCTTGAGGGTGGAGCCCTTGCTGGGGAACTGCCCTCTTCTACCCAATATTTCCCTGTCTCCTATTCATATCAATACTATGAAAGAGTTAAACAATTTCACTAAACATATATCTTACCATCATGAGGAATTAAGGCCATTACTACATGTGGTATAATTTTTCTCAGCTAGCTTAACGATTAACATTGGCACAACCAGATTGGCTATACAGCCCCCACCATTTACTAATTAACTGCCAAAAACAGTTTTGATTATTTACAGAGTGTTACGCCTGCTGAACACCAAATAAGACATGACACCAACCCAACAAGCTGTTTGTCTTAATGCCAAGACTGTCTTTTCTTGTGTCGTATGAATTCTATTTGGGGCATTCTATAAAGGGCATTCTTCAGAAAGACAACAATATTTCAATAAATATAGGATTGAATTAGAATTTGAATAACCACAATCTTTAACTGATTCCTAGAATTTCTTAGAGTAATGGAACTGGTATTGAAAGAGACTCTGTAATTTCCTGCCACAATTTTTGCTTTTTTAGTAATTTGCCTTTTATTTTATTTTATTTATTTATTTATTTTGGAGGGGGTGGAGTTTCGCTCTTGTTACCCAGGCTGGAGTGCAATGGCGCGATCTCGGCTCACTGCAACCTTTGCCTCCTGGGTTCAGGCAATTCTCCTGCCTCAGCCTCCTGAGTAGCTGGGATTACAGGCACACGCCACCATGCCCAGCTAATTTTTTGTATTTTTAGTAGAGACAGGGTTTCACCATATTGACCAGGATGGTCTCAAACTCCTGAACTCAGGTGATCCACTCGCCTCAGCCTCCCAAAGTCCTAGGATTACAGGCATAAGCCACTGCGCCTGGACATAATTTGCCTTTTTAGTAACAATGATAACTCACTAGGAACATAAATAGTCACTAAAAATCAGCACGCAACACAAAACATAACAGAACAGACTACCTGGATTGATTTTTTTAACTGAATTGTACTACGTGCATTGACTTCTCTGACCTGCCAGCCCCTTAATGCTGGATAAGATTCCTCATGCACCCACCATGCTTCTGACCTATTTCTATTTGCAAGACATGTCAAGTTTATTTGAAAGGACAGGTATTCATGGGTATATTTTTTAAATTTTATCCTTTTATTTTGGAAATAATATATTCACTTGGTTCAATATCCAAAAGGTACAGAAAGCTATGTAATGAAATGTATTCTTTGAACCTCAGTTCCCAAGCCACCCAGTTGCTTTCTGTAGAACGATCAATAATGTGAGTTTCTCTATTTACTGAGCATCATGTATCGATGGACCTATGTTGAGGTTTGTGTAAAACCCGTGTATTTGGATGTGTCTGAGTGCTAATATTCAATAGGTATTAACCTTCCCTGTGTAACAGGTTCTCTAATTGGTGTAGTGAACAAAGCTGTGCTAATATCTCTCTGTCCTCCAACTTGACATTCTAGAAGACAGGAAGCAAGAAAACAAGCAATAATAATAATAATGAATTTCTGATCTATTTCTCTAGGTATATTTTGTGCATATATGAGCAGATATAATATATAATCTCCCCCTCTTCTGTGGATAATAGTGTACTATATACACTGTCCTGTACCCTGTTTTTATTTTCACCCAGCAATATATCTTGGAGATCATTCCATATCAGTGATATGGACAGGAGGCAGGGAAATGTTGGGTAGAGGAGGGCGGTCACCAGTTAGGGCCTCACCCTGAAGCCTGAACCTACAGCCCAAAATGAGAAGTTTACATTCTTGTTTTCTTGCTCAAATGTTGCCTTTTCCAAAACCACCCTTGCCTGCCCCGCCCCCTATCCTATACCTATAAAAACCCCAGCCTATACTTGGAGTGGTGCAGCAGAGAAGGGGAGATATTGGAGAGAAGCAGTTTGACTTCAGAGGGACAGCCTGACGGTGGGATCTCAGAAGAGTTCGACCAGGGATGGCCAAACTCCAGGGGAAGACCACCTTCCCACTCCATCGTCTTTCCATCTCTCCATCCCACTGACAGCCACTTTCATTAGCAATAAAATCTCCTACATTTCCCATCTTCAACTTGTTTGTGTGACCTGATTCTTCCTGACACCGAACAAGAGCTCAGGATACAGACAGTTGTTAAACTGAGCTGTTAAACACTTAGGCTGTCCACAGACAGCAAAGCTAAAGCAAACACAGTAACCCATCTCCTCTGGAGCTCTGCCGGTCGTGAGTGTCCTCCTAGATGCTGCCACAGGGCCATACAGAATTCTGTTTCTGCCATCACCTAGAAGTACTTGTCCTGGCCCCTGCACCCATTCACCTGCATGCTTCCCCGCTGTGAGGGGTTGAGAGCTACAAGCTGAGTAAATTAGTCACCTCCTTCATGAGTCTTGTGAAGTGATCAGGGAAAATCTCCTGTTCCATCAGCTCAGAAAGAATATTCCCATTCTTTTCTGGGGCTAAGGGTATCTTGTTGTTTGACTTTAGTATTATTTTACCAGTCCAATACTGGCAGACAGTTAGGTTGCTTTTCATCATTTGCTCATGCTTTTCATCTTTTGCTTGTGCAGCGCTGCCACACATATCCTTGTATATGTGTCAATTTACAAATGCTTGAACATGTCTATAGATTAAATTTTTAGAAGTAGAATTGCTGGGTCAAAGAAAATCCATTTGTAAATGTGATAGATATCATCAAATTGTCCTCCATAAAAGTGGTACCAATTCATATCTCTCTGTAATATAGAAAATCTTGAAGAGATTTGATTTTGCCACATAGTGGTAACAATCTTTCTGACCTTAAACAATCTGATAGACAAAAAATTCTGTTTCAATAAAGTATTATTTATATTTCTCTTGAAATGAGATTGCACATTATCATATATATTTAAGACCCTCTCGTACTTCTTTTTTCTGTGAACCATAATGTAAGTTCATGTCCTTTGCACATTTTTTTCTTGGGTTATAGATCTTTTTCATTTTGATTTTAGGAGGTTTATATATAACCTATATAACTATATATAGTTATATATAGATTAGGAAAATTAACCTTTGGTCTATGATATGCGCTGTAAATATTTTTTCCAAGTTTATTATTATAGGGCATGTCTTATATTACCTATATTTACATTTTGTTGAGGTGTAATATACAAACAAGTGAAGACACCCATATATTCACCACCCAGATAAGAAATAAAATAATATTTTCAGCATTCATAGACCTATTTTTAATTGCAACAAGTTCAACAAATCTTTCAAATATATGAATCATTTTGGACAGGTTAGAGACCATAGACAATTATTTTAATTTTGATTACTTCTTGTTATTTATTTAGTAGGATTGCTTGGATAGTAATATTAAAAAGTCATATTTTATACATGAGCAGAAAATTGTAAGGAATAATGACTTTTTTTGGCTTGACTGCTTATGTTAACACCCTCCTACTCATATTCTCCTTTGATAAGGTAAAACACACCCTACAGTAAGTGCTATGAAAGGAGCCTTAAAGAATGTTAATTTTTGATGGGCCTTAGAAGGATGATTCACCATTTTGCTCTTGGAGCAAAGATCTAGGGATGTTCCACTGAACTCACATTTGCTGATGATTACTTGAGGATTTCTGATACATTTTAAATAATGTGGAAGCTTTTCTTGTTTGGGTCAATGATTCATTCAAATGCTCATTTCCTATAAATGTTCTAAATGATTGTCCATTGAAACATCTTTTCAAGTTCAGCACTGAGAGTCTTCGGCAGCAACACTCAAACAATTTCAAGATTCAGCACACAGCATCAAAAAGGTCTCTTTCAAATACCTTAATTTTAAAAGGCATGCAGAAATTTTGACCTAGACCCTAACTAATAGCTATTAAAAGAAGAAATCTTCTTTGAATAAATGTACTCCAGCCATAATCTCAGATTGGTACAATTATATTTTGTCTTCCTGTGATAACTTCATGTTTAATAAGAAATCTCACACCCAACCCAGATGAGAAATACCTAACTTTATAGCATATTGGTAGCCCATGAAAATCACAAATGAGGAACAAAAAAGCTCCAAGTCAGGCAATCCAAGTAAGCTCTCCAAGTACAGTGTCTTCTGGCCTAAGTGTTTTCAGTTCTGATTTTTGCCTTAGGTGGTAACCCTGGAGAACCATGAAGAAAATGTATTAATTCTGTACATTTAGGTGGGATTTTTTTTTTAGCTGCTTTACACAGAAAACACACCAAAGACTCCTTTCTTGCCCACCATTATTGTTAAACTGCCATGCCCTTTGTGTATTAAGACTTTCCAAAAATTTATGAAATTGGAAAATCAAGGGTACAGTGATTAAGAGAATAACTAGAAACTATGATTTATGTGAGAATTTTTGACAAGGAAAGAGCTTCTCCTGCTGTGAGAGATTTTCACCTCTCTTTTTAGCAAGCAGAAAGTGAAATAACGGGAGCCTGAAACCCTCTGATCATCCCCAGGACAAGAATAGCATTATCCTGCGGTGATATTCAAATACATACTCTGTGTGAGTGCTCTGAATAGCTGAGAGTGTCTTGCAAACTTAAGTAAGAATGGGACAAACATCACCTTTTTTGAAACTAGTTCAATATTTCATAACACCCAATTCATCTCAGTGAAATTTGATCAAGGACCATGTCTTTGCAAAATACAAAGGCAGGCAATGCTTTTCATTGCCATCATCCTGTTTGGCATCCTTTGCCACATTGTTTGCACTCACAACCCAGCCCAAAGCACTGAGAACCCTTAGTCAAACTTCTACTAAAACACCTGCTCTTGACTCCACCATTAGGAAGCGATAAGTTAAAAAAAATGCTGAACAGATATCTGGGTTTTTATAGTACTGACTCTGCAGCCAAGTAGATGTCAAAGTAGCTTCTCTCTGCTATTTCTGTCTCAGTGATCTCTAAGTACCCCAGATTATCAGCATTCTGTATTGTACACTAAAGTATAAGTGACTGACAAACGTTACTTTATCCCTCCCAATGTAAGCTCCAAACCTGAAAAAAATCTTCCCTCCATGTCAGCCTGCTTGTTGGAATTGTGAGAAAAGCAGATAAAGCAAGGAGGAACCACAGAGGCATGCAGAAAGAGAAATGTTGAAAAGAAGACATCAGAGGTTGTATTGGGCTATTTTTGTTGCTTCTTCTCCAAAAGATGCCAGTACAAAATGAAGGTGGCTAGAAGCTGGGTTATATAAATATATGGCTCACATGTTGCCAGCCTAAAAATATTTTCTTGGCCCAGATTTCTATAGCTCCGTTATTTCTTTTGATCCTCTACTGATGCTAATAGTAATCTTCCACCTATCAAAATTTAACCCAAATAACTGGCATAAAGACAGACATATAGATTGCTGGAATAGAATAAAGAGCTCAGAAATAAACCCATACACATAGTCAAATGATTTTCAGCAAGGGTGCCAAGCCCATTCAATGAGGGAAAGGAAAGTCTTTTCAACAAATCATGCTGGAATAACTGGATATCCACATGCAAAAGAATGAAGCTAGATCCTTTTCTAACTCCATATACAAAAATTAACTCAAAATAGATCAAGAAGTTAAATATAAGACCTAAAACTATAAAACTCAAAAGAAAATATAGGGCAAAATCCTCACAACATTGGATTTGTCAATGATTTCTTGGATATGACACCAAGGACATAAGCAACAAAAGACAAATAAATATTAGCCTTCCCTAAAATTAAAAAAACTTCTGTGCATTGATGGACGTTATTAACAGAGTGTAAAGGCAACCTACTGAATAGGAGGAAATACTTACAAATAGTATATCTTATAAGGGATTAATATCCAGAATATATAGAAAAACTCCTAAAGCTCAACAACAACAAAAACAACCAGATTCAAAATGAGCAAGGGACTTGAATAGACATTTCACAAAAGAAGATATATAACTGATTAACAAGCACATGAAAAGACGCTCAATGTCCCTAATTACTAGGCAAATGCAAATCAAAACCACAATGTGATGCTATCTCACACTCATTTGGATGACTACTATCAATAAAACAGAAAATAACAAGGTTTGGCGAGGACGTGGATAAATTAGAACACTGTGCACAGCTGATAGGAATGTAAAATGGCACAGTCAATGTAGAAACCAGTATAGTGTTTTCTCAAAAATTAAAAATAGAATGACAGTATGATCCGATAATTCTACTTCTGAGTGTATATCCACAAGAATTGAAAGTAGGGTTTCAGCCAGATTCAGTGGCTCATGCCTGTAATCCCATCAAACTTGGGAGGCCAAGGTGGAAGGATTACCTGGAGCCAGGAGTTCAAGACCAGCCTGGACAACATAGCAAGACCAGCCACTGCAACAGAGCAACAAGCTCTAAAAAATAAATAAACTTACCTGGGTGTGATGGCCATGCATCTGTAGCCCCAGCTACTCAGAGGCTGGGGTGGGAGGAACCCTTGGGCCCAAGAGTTGGAGATGCAGTGAGCCATGATCACTCCAGCCTGGGAAACAGATCGAGACCCAACTCTAAAGAAGTTGTCAAAAACCTAAGGAAAGGTCTGAAAGGGATATTTGTACATTCATTTTCATAGACATATTCACAACCGCTAAAACATGAAAGCAACTCAAGTGACCACCAACAGAAGAGTGGATAAGCAAAATGTGATATATACATAAAATGAAATATTTTTAAATATTTTATTAATATTTAAAAGGGAAGCCTTAAAAGGGAAAGGAATTCTGGTATATGCTACAACATGGTTGAACCTTGAGGACATTATGCTAAGGAGAATAAGCCAGTCACAAAAAGACAAATACTATGTGATTTTACTTATCTGAGGTACCTAGAGGAATCAAATTGATAGATACAGAAAGTAGAATGGTGACTGCCTAGGGCTGGGAGTGGAGGTGAGAGAGTGCATTGTTATTTAATGGGTATAGAGTTTCAGTTTTGAAAGATGAAAAAAGCTCTATAAACTGGGCTGGTGGCTCACACCTGTAATCCCAGCACTGTGTGAGGCCAAAGTGGGTGGATCACCCCGGGTAAGGTGTTGGAGATCAGCCTAGCCAACATGGCAAAACCCTGTCTCTACTAAAAAATACAAAAATTAGCAGGGCATGGTGGCACATGTCTGTAATCCCAGCTACTTGGGAGAGTGAGGCAAGAGAATCGCTTGAACCCAGGAGGCAGAGGTTGCAGTGAGCCAAAATCATGTAGTTGTGCTCCAGCCTGGGCAATAGAGCAAGATTCAGTCTCAAAAAATAAAAAAATAAAAAGATCTGGAGATAGTGATAATGGTTGCAAAACAATATGAGTATACTTAATACCACTGCACTATACACTTAAAATCATTAAGATGGTAAATCTTATGATAAGTGCATTTTACCACAATAAAAAATATTGAAGAAAAAAATTTCATCTAAAGAATCTGCAAATTAATTCTAACCAGGTAGGAGGTATTCTTTGAACTTCAGGTCACACATTCCTTTAACAGGCTATGAAATCTACATTATTCATTAGAAGTCAACACTATGTTTGTCCTATAGCAGATGTTCAACAAATATAGGTTGAATAAAGACAAAAATGTTGGTTGAAAGGTTTTTTTTCCTTCTTTCTTACTCCTTTTTTCCCCCTTTGCTTAATGAAAGAAAGAGAAATTAAAGTCTGATTTCAGTAGTGTTAGAAAAAGGGATAGTCACAGGAATTATTCATCATGCTGCAATACTCAAAGCTAGCAGCTGTGAGGAAAAGATTTTTAATGGCCACTGATTTGAATTCTGAAACCATCTTCTTCTAAGATAGAAGTCCTCAGCCCAGCTGCACACTTAAATAATCTGGGCCATTTGAAAACAAAGCAGATGTCCAGGTCCTACCCTAGAATAACTAAGCCAGTTTCTAAGAATTAGTATGTTTCATAATGACTCCATATGGTTGTAATGAACAGTGCTATTTCTAGGAGCAACGTATTTCCAGAGATGATTTAAGAGACATTGGAAAACAATTATTACTACAATGTGAAGAATAAGCTAGAGAAATATTAAGCTATGGTAGCACAACAATTTAGTATAAACTATTGAAAAAGCTATCACATTATCTTTTTCTGTCAGTGACTTATTTCCTTATTTCTATTTTTCTTTTTTCCTATGAGTTAATTTGAACAATTGTCCTTATATGTTGTTCTGCCCCATTTCCTGAATCCATATCGAGGAGACAGTAACAATATTTGCAGTCTACTGCTATCACTTGATGACACTTGTGCTTTTGGCCAAATCACAACTTTAGCACACTTCCTGTTCAACAGTCTATGCCTTAAAAAACAATAACTAATGTTCATCGAGTGCTTGCTGTATGCCAATGTGCTATTCTAAGTGCTTTATATACATATACTAATCTTCGTTACAATGCTATGAGTTAGGTACTATTATTATGCCTGTTTTACATATGAGAACTCAGACATAGAGGGGTAAAGTGACTAAGTGGTGGAGTTGGGAGACCATCCCTAGTTGTTCAGCAGGCGAGTCTCTGGCTGTCTCTAAATCCACTCCTCTTCACTGACCCTAGAATGCCAAAGTTCCAGCATATCTTGCAGCTGAGCCAACCCTCAATCAACAACTTGATGAGTGTATTTCATTAGCAGTAGCCGGTGACATTAATAATATTAATACAATTAAATTCTCACTGTGCTATGCATGGTTACAAAGTCCTTTATATATACTGTCTCATTTGATCCTCACAATAACTCCATTAGCTAATGTGATAATTAGCTCTGTTTATTCACAGGTAATGAAACAATAGTACAAAGAGATAAAAATAAAATAGCCCCAAATCACAGAGGTAGAGAGGGGCAGAGTCTGAACTCAACATTAGGACTCTGACTCTGTTACCCACTATGCTATACCACCTCTTAAGAAAAAAATGTTAAATATCTGTACATAATTTAGCGACTCTAATAAAGAGCTATAGTTTGGCATTTGGGTTTTCTTTAATGTTAGACTTCAAAATTCAAGATTCATTATATGAATTTCTTTGTATTTCTGGAAACACAGGATCCATGCATTTCTCATCACCTGGTGGCAGTTCCCTTAATTGTAAGAAAAGGATTTGAGTAAACCTGTACACAGAACAAGAAAATCTAATCCGTGGTATGCAGTAGGCCACTCTCATGGTATGCAATAGGCCACTCTTATTGGCTTCCCTTGACTAAAGAAAGCTAATTATATGCAGCTTTCAGCTCAAAAATATCACACTGGTAGCTTGAAACCAACCATGGTGAATGAGTGTATTTACACCATGGAAATTGGCAAATGCTACAAATCAGAACCCCCTCTTCCCTACTCAAAGAGCCAATTGTTAAACATTTATGAGGACACTACTGCCTAAAGTTATAAAATAATGAAAAATATTTTAGTAATTTAAAATGAAGGAGCCTATTGTCATTTTGGAAGTTATTAGCATTGCACTTATTTTTAATTGAAATTTTCCTTATAGGAAATTAAAGAGAAAAATTCATTTGGTTTTAAAAATGTCATTAAATGGCAAGTGCTTTATCTGTTAACTTGGTTCAGCTTTAGAGTAGCTATTGGAGATGGTTTTACTCTCATTTTTGCAACTGACATATTATCTTGGCCACTGGCCAGGAGACTTACATATGATTTAATCTTACAAATAGCAGTGCATATTAGAACATTAATTTTTGTGCTGGGCACAGTGGCTTACACCTGTAATCACAGCACTTCAGGAGGCCAAGGTGGGCAGATCACAAGGTCAGGAGATCGAGACCATCTTGGCCAACGTGGTAAGACCCCATCTCTACTAAAATTACAAAATTAGTTGGGCATGGTGACACAGGCCTGTAGTCCCAGCTACTTGGGAGGCTGAGGGAGGAGAATCGCTTGAATCCAGGAGGTGGAGGTTGCGGTGAGCCGAGATCGTGCCATTGCACTCCAGCCTGGTGACAGAACGAGACTTTGTCTCAAAAAAAAAAAAAAGAACATTAATTTTCTAACTCCTTTTGCCTTTGTTTAGATTTATATAACTAAATAATTGAAATATTTGCTACCTTGAAATGAAGTAAATATGAAATATATGAAATGAAGTAGCATAGACATGACTTGAACTCTTGCTTTTTAAGACAAGCATATGTTTGAGTTTTAGAGTAATTCTTCCTCCTTCTGTTTAATAAAATGGAATGTTTTATCAATTTATGTGAATTTATATGACATTTCAAAAATTCAATATATATAATTGCTGCTGAATACCTCCCTCAGCACTACCACTTTAACCCCATCCTGTCCCCTGAAGATCTAGGGCTCTTCCATCCATCTGGGACGTCAGGATTAGCATTTGTCAGTCATGGGCTGGAACTGGTTACTCTACTGTAGATACCACAACATACTAACATCTAGAGTGATAATTCCATAGAGGAAAGCTGAGGTTCAAGGACATTGAGAGGAGTTGAAGCAGGGGCTGACAGAATTAGGGATTCAGATCTAGGTCCACAAGGTCAGGAGTTAGCAATGTAATTATCCAAACTCCAGTAGGGACTTTTAACTCACCTCGTGTTCTGAAGATTTATTTTACAAACATGTTCAAAGAGGATTAAAAGCCTAGGTTCAATTTTATAGTCTCCCTGTAGGATGAAACTTCTGTGAGGTGGTCTTTGTCTAGCTCTTTCTTATTATCTCCACATGTGAAACTCTGCGTGCCCCATTGTCAGTGGTCACATTTAGTCATCGTAAAGATTTATGGAATGAATGGATGAATGAATGAATGAATACAGACTTGGCCCTATTGTCAAGCAGATGAGTTTTTTTTTTAACCCTCCTATCCGGTTATTTTCTTTTTTTAGTATCTGTTTGCCTCAAGTGTGCAGAGGTAACTTTTTTCTCTTCAAAAATGATAGCATTTTTCCTGAAAACTGTTCTGCAGCATACTAGTTCTGAGAGATACTACTGCAAAAGGCTTAATGATTAAAAAAAATGGAAAAATGATGAGTTAAAGAAAATTCAAAAGGATTATTTAATGCTGGACTTCTCAGAGCTCTTACTGTGCTACTCTGCATATTGAATCTCTAAAAAAAAGGAGAGGTAACATGTCAGGTTTTCTAACGATAATTTGCCAAAGAGCCCAAAATAGAGAGAAACTTGGGACAGTGGAAAAAAATAATTGGAAATTTTTTCTAGAAGACTAGACGTTTCTACAACGGTAACCTATCTAAATCAATGCGTGTGGAATTTCATCCATGATCTGACTCTTTCTTGACCTGCTATGTACTCCACTAAAATTTACATAATTTTAGTCCATTTCCACCAGCGTCTGCCAGGGAACTGACAAATTTGATAAATTATATTGAGGTAAAATGTTAGTGCCTGCTAAGAGCTTTCTTGCTTCTCTGAGGCTGCATCGATATTGCAAGGAAGCATCAGGTGGCCCCAGCCCAGGGTCAGCCAGTTCAGAATTTCAGGCAGGATCAACCAATGGAATACGAGTAGAAATTGGGCTGAAAATGAGGAACACTGTGACTAGAGACAAAAGGTTTTTGGTACCCCCTTAGTTCATACCCTTTAGGGATCCTCTCTTCTCTGTTCATAAACAGCAAGTTAGTTATAACCCCAGGTGTCAAACTGGTTGGGGGAAGTGTTGGTTTTTTTTCTTCAGTATCAGAGTGAGAGATCAGTAGAGTAACCAACTATCTAAAATCTCCCCAGATTGAGGGGTTTGTCAGGACTTAACAGTACTAAAACCAGGAAAGGGTATGGAAGCTGGCAGGGGTAGATTAGAGCTACTTGCCATTGTCATCTGCTTTTCCTCATTCCCCAGTCTCTCTACCCTACTGAAATGTGTGGCTGGGCTTTCTATCACTAAATTTCATCTCTCTTTCTTTTACCTTTTGTTTTGTTTTGCTTTCCTGGTATTATTCCCTAATCTTTTCATGAAAAGTAAGAATAACATCCAAAATTTACTGTGTGTCATACACTGTGCTATAGACTTTATATACTTTATTTTTGTCTAATTTTCACAATGCCTTAAGATGGAAGTAAATTTATCTCCATTTTATGGATAACACAGGTTAAGCAACTTGCCCAAGGTCATTTAGATGACAGAAGATGAAATTAGTATGCAAACCCAGGTTATCTGGCTCTGAGCCAGTATTACTAAACCCTGACCTACCCACCTGTCTCTGTGGCTTCCCAAGGTTTGAGAGAAACCTAGTGAGACTTTGCAACCATTGGCTGTCATCATCAGGTGAGATGGATCTGAATGTTGGAAAAACTGACTAGTCTGTCCAATATTTGTATTAGACTCAGAGCTATTTTGATAGCTGAATTCCTTTTTGCTCTCTGGCTAGTCCTTCTCAGTTTCATTTGTACACCTTGCCTCACACTAGTCATTATATGATGGGATTCCTCAAGTTTCATTCCTAGCCCTCTCCTCTTTTCACTCCTTACTCTGTCCTCAGGCCATCTGATCTCTGTACATGTCTCACAAATTTACATCTTCCAAGCTTCCCAGACCCATACAGTCCAGCTGGCCCCTTGCCCTCATTTTGGATGTCCCAAAGACTCCTTTCACTAAACACATTCAGAATCAAAATAAATGAGCTCCTGCCTGTGCTTGCTTGCCTGTACTTGGAAAACCTGGTTTGTTCCAGTGTTCTCCATGTTATGGCTGCCATGTTTTCCAGGTATGCAAGCTGGAAACCTGAGAGTAATCATCATCATCTCCTCATCTAAATCCATGACAAATAGTATTAGTCTCTCCAGGGCAACTTATAAAATTTCCTAATAGATCTACCCACATCCATCCTGGCTTTCTTACAATTGTTTTTTATTACAGCCAGAGCAATCTTTTTAAAAAAATATCTGACCATATCAGCAGGGTTGTTCGCTTTCAATATCCTTGCCTCATTTCACACCAAAATTATCCACCTGTATTAGCCAGCATGAATTGGACGTAACAATCAAGTTAAATAATTTGAAGAGAGTTTAATAAAGAGGTAGGCAGTGTCAATGGTGTGTGGAGCTAGTAGCAAGGAGTATGGGGACCATTCAAGCCTGAAGTGGCAAGAGTTACCATAACCAGGAGATGGAAACTGTATGGAAATGTTGCCTGGCAGGAGCCACAACCTTGAGTAGAGAGACAGATAACCCAAGATGACCTGTCAGGGAGCATGCTGGGGAAACAAGTATTCATACTCATTCATCTCATATGCAACTCATTTCCTTCTACCCATCCTAGTGCCTGTCATTGACTGAACTCAACTGCAAGTCAGAGGTAAGAAACCATTGTGGAAATGCATGAGTCTCCAGGAGCTGAAGCAGCAAGAGGCCAGAACATGGGGAGGAGCAGTCAGAAACTTGTCAGGATATCTACTAAATCAGAGATAAATTTCAAATATAAAAAGAGAACCAGCACAAAATAAAAACACCTAAGGAATCATAACCACAAAATATGAACCTCAGATGAAATAATATCTACTTGATATTTGGTGTGTAGTTCTAGAACTGAGCTTCCCAAATTTACAGAGTTCCGTTTTTCCACTGGTCATAACTAATGGTTATACTTGCTTGTATGGTCACACCAAAACCTTTTTTGCACCCTCACATCTGAGTTAGTCAATCCAACTCAAAATGTTCTTTCTAACTAAACTTGTTCTAACCAGTTTGGAGATTGTCCCTGAAATACCTTCCTCTCCTTTTCTTTACTACTCTGCTATGAAAGAATTCCTTTCATTTTTATTCTAATTCCTATGAAAGAATTCCCTTCATTTTTATTATAATAAAGGAAAAGTCTGTTGGGTTTTTTCTTAACCTATCAGACATGTATTGTTATTCTCTAATAACTATAAAATATAGCTATGAAAACAAATTATTATATAAACACGTTAACACTGAAACACAGTGAGTTGTTTAGATTAAATTGACATACCCCTAATAAAATCTAGCAGATGTTTTATAAATATCTGCCAGCTATTTAAATTGTGAGATTCTTATGGGAAATTACTAGAAACTTTCAAGACTTTTACTTCCAGAAATTTGGCAGATTTCTTATCCTGAAATCTCCCCTGCTACACCTAGAAAATCTGCATATGGTAGAATAAACATCTTTTAAAATGCGTAGATGAGGCCACGTATGGTAGCTCATGCCTGTAATCCCAGCTATTGTGAAGGATGCAAATCAGAGATAACCAGGTCCACAGACGTCTGTCTTTCCACAATGTCAGACTTTTATTAATGCTATTTTAATTACAAAAGACAAGAGCTTCATGGAGTTTCCAAGGAGCCAGTTCTTCCTAGTACTTCCTGTTCACTCAGTAGTCAGAGCCATGGGCTTAAGTCACTCCACAAGTCAGTCAATGTTGCAAACCATACATAATAGTATACTTACTCAGTATATAAATGTTATAGACTAAATGTTTCACAACAAACATTTAACATTAAGCAGATAGGAAAAAGGATTATTGAACCAGTCAAGCAAGAGTGATGTAGATAAAAAGAATATCCTGGTCTAGCCCAGGTGATCTGTCATTCTTGCGAGGAGGAGTCTTTGTTGTGGGCAGAGCCTTCGGCTGCAGATGCCAGGTGCTTATCACAAGTGACAGCAGCGATGGGTGTTAGGAGCTGCTGAAGTCCTGCTCTTTTTATGACCACAGAGTCCTCTGGTGAGGACTGATATTGAAAGAGTATGCTTGGTTATTTCCTTATCTGGCTGGGTGCAGTCTTTATTGATCGTCCCTGTTGGCAAAGTGCCTTTGGAAATAGAAGATGGAATCTGAGATGGAGTTACTTATGTCAAGGGTGCTCTATACACTAGCACTTTGGGAGTCTGAGGTAGGAGACCAGCTGGGAAAATATATGGAGACCCTGTCACTGAAAAAAAAAAAAAAAAAAAAACTAGCTGGCATGTGGTGGCATGTGCCTGTAATTCCAGCTACTCCAGAGCTGAGGTGGGAGGATAGCTTGAGCTTGGGAATTCAAGGCCACAGTGAGCCATGATTGAGCCACTGCACTTCAGCCTGGAAGAAAGAGTGAGACTCTGTCTCAAAAAAAAAAAAAAAGGCATAGATGATTGATTTCATAATAAAACAGGAAAATCCACAAATGTCAAAATAAAGGAGAAAAATATGAGTGGTGGTGATACCCACGGTGTGCCCTGAAGGAATCTGAAGAACGAAGAGACTAGAGTAGAGGTGTAATGAAGTTGTGGGATGGTGGGGAGTGAGTGGGAGGGGGCAGGAGGGGACCTGAAACCAAGTAATGGTGCAATGGCACTCACCAGGTTGGGAGCTGGAACTGACACCCCTATAGGAAGCCCAGAACCTCAAAAGTCATAATTTCACCTCTTCTTTTCAGAACAGAATGCAATATGAAGTTGTAAAAAATATAAACAAATACTAGATATTTCGGGGGGATAGAAAACATAAATGTCTACGTGGGGAGGAGCTGAATGCAATGGAGGAAGGGAAGACATAGGGTACAATGTTTAATCTTAAGTTTTGCCCAACTTGGGTTTTTTTATATTACTTTTTGTATTTGTGAGATGTCTTAGGATGAAAAACTGTAAAGAAAAAATGAGGTCACAAAGCAGCATATATAGTAGGTCTGCATATACGTGTGCACATGTATGTGTATAGAATTTCTGAAAGATGTGCACTTAAATATAAACTAGAGTAAATTCATTGTCACTAGTCATTAAAGAAATGCAGATCAAAACCACACTGAGATACCATCTCAGACCAGTTAGAATGGCGATCATAAAAAGTCAGGAGACAACAGATGCTGGAGAGGATATGGAGAAATAGGAACGCTTTTACACTGTTGGTGGGTGTGTAAATTAGTTCAATCATTGTGGAAGACAGTGTGGCAATTCCTCAAGGATTAGAAATAGAAATACCATTTGACCCAGCAATCCCATTACTGTGTATATATCCAAAGGAGTATAAATCATTATATTATAAAGACACATGCACACATATGTTTATTGTAGCACTATTCACAATAGCAAAGACTTGGAACCAACCCAGATGCCCCTCAATTATAGACTGGATAAAGAAAATGTGGCACATATACACCATGGAATACTATGCAGCCATAAAAAAGGATGAGTTAATGTCCTTTGCAGGGACATGTATGAAGCTGGAAACCATCATTCTTAGCAAACTAACGCAATAACAGAAAGCCAAACACTGCATGTTCTCACACATAAGTACACATTGAACAATGAGAACACATAGACACAGAGAGGGGAACATCACATACTAGGGCCTGTCAGGGGGTAGGAGGCTAGGGGAGAGATAGCATTAGGAGAAATACCTAATGTAGATGACGGGATGATAGATACACATGGCATGTGTATACCTATGTAACAAACCTGCACATTCTGCACATGTACCTCAGAACTTAAAGTATAATTTTAAAAATAATAAACTAGAGCAAATTACAGAAGAACTTACGCAGTAAAATAACACCTACGATTTAAAGCATGCAACACACTACTGGTGCTTAAAGATACATATACATATAATAAAATTATAAAGAAATGTATGAAATTGATAAAAACTAAATTAAGTCTAATCATTATATTTCAGGGGCAGGATGGAGAAGGCACCCAGGGACAGCCACACAAGGTAAATTGAATATTGTTGGCAATATACTGGCTCTTAAGCCAGGTGGTAGTACATGGGTGTTATTTATGTTATTCTTCATTCTTTTTTCTTAAATGTTATAAAATATACTTCAACACTTTTTAAATAAAGTGTTTTGTGATAATCTTCTGAACCATACTTGGGGATGCCTGAGGCCTTGAAGAGATGCTGGTAGTCTGATACCTCTAGAGAGTGACCACCTCTGCCCAGAATTGTGTCTTACTTTTTTCTAATGCAACAATTTATTTCATCTGCAATATTTATTACCTACTATGTTCTAGGACCTGTTCTAGGTACTGAGAACATAGCAGTGATTAAAACAAACAGAAATATATTCTAGTGCATTTTAGGTTTAGACAGTATCAAGAAAGACGACTGCAGAAAAAAAAATTGCTGAGATTTTCTCTTATTTGCTGTTAGTGGATTTGGTGGATGTGTTGGTAGAGGGTGCCAAAAAGCCTTTTAAGACTAATCTCTGAGAATGTTGTGCATCCTCAAATAAACTTAGAAATCATGATCATATGCTGTTATTAGCATCTGATAAAGTACACCTATGATTACCACATCACACACTGTATAGGCTTATCAGCTAGGTCTGGAGGAAAACTGGACTGGAATTTAACTGGTTATTATAATGGTATTTCTTATTTATGCACTGTCCTGATGAGATATCCTTGATATTATTGTGGCTTAGATCAACCATCCTAAAAAACAGGAATCTGCTTCTGCACCTGTGAAGCCATCTTCTCACCCACCCTTCATTCCCAAGTGTTGTTTGTGGTTTTGTTGCATATCATATTGCTAGGCAGTTACAACCATTTCTTTCAAGGTAGGAAGCAAGTAGAGGGTCATACCTTCTTTGAAGTTCAAAAATCAGTCTACATGCTTGTCCTGTCATGTACCATCATTTAACAAACCACCCAAAATTTAACGTCGTAAAACAATAGTCAATTCATTAAGTTCAAAACCTATAGGTTAGAAATTTGGCCAGGGCTTAGGTTGGCAATTCTTCTGCCTCATGGCATTGATTGGGGCCACTCAATCAATGAATACAATATTCAAGTTACTTTCAGCTGGTGGATGTTCAGATTTGTGGGGGTCCAATAAGCATTCTTTTATGTGTCTAACAGCTTAGTTGAGTCTGCTGACACCTGGGCTCAGCTAGGGCGCTCTTACTGTCCTGCGGTTTCAAGGCTTCTCCACATGGCCTCTTTGCAAGATAGCTGAATTTCTTCCATGTGGCTCAGGGCTCTAAGAGAGTGTGTTTCTGGAGGCCAAAAATAAAAGCAACTAATGTCTTAAGTCCTAGGCTCAGGTCTGGCACAGTGTTATTCTCAATGTATTCCATCAGCCAAAGCATTCACAGAACCAGATTCAAGTGGATATATATTCCCAGACACATACTGGAGAAGAGGGCTAGTGAGTTTGTGGTGTTCTTTTATCTATCATATTATCCCTTCCCACTGTTTGCTAGTGAACCTGGATAACAGTCATTGGTATTCCTGGTCAGTCATGGGCTAAGCCCACTCTCATAAGCAGAACTCAGTCAAAGCAGCATAGATCAGAAGAGGAGTACAATATCAAATTGTCTCTTGTAGTGCCTTGAGCCAGAGGAAATCCAGATAATGTAATGCTGGGAACAGGGTAGCCTAATAGCTAGAACAACTCAGCAACTCAGGGCTGGAAATCAGAGCCAGAATGTCATTCCTTCACTACTGAGTGCCTACTAAGTGCCAGTCATTACTAGACACAAGGGTGAGATACTTTTTCTCAGAGATCCCTCAGTCTGTTGAAGATGAACAATTAATGGATGAATGGTTAATCTATAAGATGTGACTGATTTGGAAGAGAATGAAAATCTAATGGTGGCTAGGAAGGATGTTCTGTGGAGTGGACATTAATCTGATTATCTGAATGGCACAAAGAAGCCAAGGTTGGAAGGAAGCACCTTCTATGAAGAGAGGACAGCAAGTGCAGAGTAGAAGGAACAAGATGGACATAGGTGTGTTTGGAGGATCATCAGTGAGTTGCAGGAAGTAAAAACAGAGGGAGAGAGAAGTCAGATAATGTAGGACCTTGAAGGCCCCAGTCAAGAATTAGGATTTCATTGAAGTGCAAAGTGAGCCAGTGAAGGAATTTTATTAAGACGGTGTTATAACTTAACTGGCATTATGAAAACAGCTCCCTAGCCGCCAAGTGGGGAAAGGACTATGAAAGCACAGGAATGGGAGTAAGGACAGCTTGGTGGTGGCAGGGGGTCCTGGTGAGAGGTGAAGGTCAAGTATTAGAGATTGAGATAGAAACAAGTGTATAGACTTGAGACATTTAGGAGGTAATATCAATAGGGCCTGGTGATGGATTGGAGAGGGTACAGAGGGAGGGAAAGGCCTCAAAGGAGAGTCCAAGGTTTCTGGTAACTAGGATACACTGTCATCCCACCCTGCCTCAATCACCCAACCTAGAACAGAGTATTTAGATCATGAGTTTTACTCAACTCAGCTTGCTTTTGAGAGTGACTCTTCTATATCCCTACTTGGCTTCTAGAAACACTATCCAGCAGTGAGCCCAGAAATGTTAAAAGACACTAAAAATATTTTCAAAGTGCTTTTCAGTTCACTCAGGGAAAAAAGAGGGGAAGGTCTGTTCCTAACCCTTTTCACTGTCGGCATATTTAGCTGAGGCAGGTAACATGGGCTCTCCCCTTGTGAGTGTCACAGTACATCTTTGAAAAGGAGCTAACCTGATCATAAATATAAAAATGAGAGACTCAGCCTCTGTAGGAGACTCTTACTGTCCCAGCCTGCCACAGAAATCGCTCTGGGATACCTCACTTCCCGGCCACATGGCGCTATTCCCTTTGATTTATTTTCTCTGATGAAGGGATATTGAGTGATCACAGCTCCAGCTTTGTGTCATCATGACTGAACTCAATCAATCATAGCTGGGCTAGAAGAAAATGAGTGAGAATTATTTTCTGTGCAAACCTTTGCAACTTTTCAGATTATAGTTTATCATTCCCATCTGAGGGAAGGGGAGTGCAGACACCAGAATAAAATAGTAGTTTATCGTTGTGAGGAGTGACTGACAGGCATGCCTTGAAGATGCAGCAATGGAGGGAAATAAATGCGTTCCATTAGCCAGACATTGCAGTCTCTGGCAATTTTCAGTTCCTGCTTGGCCTCACAGTTTAGCTGGTTGTTGATCTCCCTGTGTAACATTTTCCAGGCTCATGTGAGAAACGTGTACAAATAAATCTGAAAATAAGAATCAAAGCACTTAGTATCAAAAATCACATGATTCTTGCCTCTGACAAGTAAAATTTGCTTTCAAGTGAAATGCTTCCCTCACCACTATGCTTACTGCAAATATGCTATGCTTAACTTGCAGCAAGACATTTAGAATTATTTCTAAATCTACATTTCAAATGTGCACAAATACAAAGAAATTTGCTGTCAGTGATCTCTGCTCCATCTGCACCACACTAAAGGTTCCAAAGACTTTAAATGTGCAAACTAAATTTCTCCCACTCAAGGCAAATGCATGGGACAACTCCATACAATATTCACTGTGAGTCCCTCCCCAATCCCTACTGCGTAGTCGCAAGGGCTGCCCTTCAAATGCTCTTGGAGTTGTAGAATGAGGCAGCCCTGTTGCTCATACCTCCATGAACCAGCCTCATATACTTATTAAATACCCCTTTCCCATCTGTGGCAGGGGTCTGTGGTACCTTGGGTAGGCCGCCAGGCATTCTCAGGCTTATCTGGCTGCAGACTTTCCCCTTCAACCAGTGGTATACGTTGCTTATGACTTGGCTCTTGCTTTGGTTTCTTAATGTGGTTTTTCTTTCTGGTTCTAGAACGCTACCCTAATCTCTTTGTGATTCTTACATTTCCTTCTCAAGGGAACTAGAATCTGTTCTCTGAACCCATCCTACTCTACCCCCACACTTGGCTAGAGCCTTGTCTAGCCAAGTATAGTTTGCCTCACTCTGCTCCAGAAACTCTTGCTAGCAAATCTTTTTTTTTTTTTTTTCCTGAGATAGGGTCTTGCTCTTCCACCAGGCCTAAGTGGGTGTTGCAATCATGGCTCACCATAGCCTAAAACTCGTGAGATCAAGCAATCTACCCATCTCAGCCTCTTAAGTAGCTGGAAGTACAGGCACATGGCTCTGCACCTGGCTAATGTTTTACATTTTTTGTAAAGACAGAGGCTCACTACGTTGCCCAGGCTGATCTTGAACTGCTGGTCTCAAGTGACCCTCTACTCTGGCCTCCCAAAATGCCAGGATTCCAGGCACGAGCCACTGCATCCAGCCATTGCCGACAAGCTTCACCTATCAGATTCAGCTCAGATCAAGCCTATGCTCAGCCTCCTCAAATACTGTGATTTGTCCTGTTGTGATTTGATGCCCAGCATTGATCCTGCCATTTTGGGCTTATTCCCTTCTTCATGCAGGGTCACTTTGGAGGGTCTAGTGGGCAACACAAAAGACAACACTCGACCTTTATTAATCCATGCAAGTGTGGGCCAAGTTTTAAATTACTTCAGTTAAGAGCCCTGACAATAAAGTTTTAAATTTAACTGATGAAACATGCCAATAAATACCACATTTTTTTATTTTTGGTTATACATTAAAAACTCAAAAATATTTAGAGGATCAATTCCCAAGCATCTTTCATTAAGCCAGCTGGTGACATAAACTTTCCTGTCATGCACTTTTATCCTCCTCTTTTCATCCAATATCGTACCATCAAACCTTTATGAATTTGGGCAAAGGAAGGAAGTTAGGTATGGGAGATGCAGGCCGCAGAGTACCTTCACTTATTATTTCCCTCATAGTGATAGGATGAGAGCTGTCCTTATCTTCCTAAAGAGACTCATAAAACTCTGGATGTAATAATGAGTTCTATTTTGAGAAAGAAACCAAAAATTGAAATTTAGAGTTTTTAGTGCTGCACTCCAGTGATCCAAAGAAAATAATGAGGTGCATATTTGCAATTACTGTAATGTGATTTAGCTACACTATTGTAATCTAAACACAGATTTAAGACATAAAATCCCTGGGCTCCCTGATGGCCTCACGGGTGACACCACTTGCTATGAACTTGAGAGGGAGTAGTTCAAATAATGTAATGGAAAAATCCAAAATGCATGTGTAGTTGGTTATGAATCCAGAAAGATTACTGTGTTTATACTGAGAAGACTGACTACATCTTGTAGGAATCAGGAGAGCCTTTTGCTGTTACCACGAAACTGTCTGTTGACAATCCTGTTCCTCCTACTCATGGAGCCAGATTTTAGAGGTTAGGAACCAAACCTAAACATAGGGGCCCGCAGCCACTGCCTTTTTGGCAGGAATGAGAAGTAGGGAGTCTAGGGACAAGTGGTAAAACCCCACTCCTCATCTCTAATGATCTCTGCTTACTCTCAGAGTGAGAGAAGTTGTACAGATGTCCAAGGGGGTTTCACAGTAGGCCTGTGAAGTAGACACATGTACTGGGGTCACACAGCACAGCAAAACAAGCTCTGCTCTGGCATCAAACTCCCTAGACTGGGTTTGAACTCCTGATCATTACTAGCTTCATGACCCTGGGAAAGTTTCTAAATATATGAGTTTCCATTTCCTTATGTACTACAGTAGGAATCAAAATATCTACCATGCAAAAATAGTCGTGAAAGTTGAAGACAACTATTATTTTAATGTTTTCCACAAGGTAGAAAATTATAACCAATAATAATAGTTAACTTATAATTATTACTATTATTATCTCCTCTCCCTCTCCTATCTCTTTCTCCTGAGAATTCCTTACAAACTCTCCAGTGACAACTAAGTACAGAAGGACATTCTATTTCTTCTTTTCTCTTTGGGTGAACTAGGTCCAAGGAGGCAGAAATAACTTTCACCATCTCCTCCCAAACTTACCCCAAATTTCCTCAGCCTGCTGACCAGCCCACAAGAGTCTCCTTGGACTCAGACCTGAACACGCAGAAGTTGTCTTGCTTCCTTCCAGTTTATGGGGTTCTCCTCTTCGTGCTTAGAGAGCCCCAGAGACTTTCCACAACGCCACTTTACAGTTAGGATCAGGCCGTCAGCATAAAGCATGGCATCTGTTCATGGGAGGGCAATCAATATTTGTGCCCTGAGTAAATATGTAAACCAAAGATAAATTCTAAGCCCCAAAACTGACTGAATGGACCCCCTTTTGGCCACAGGGATTCCAAAGAAACCTGAAAACCAGTTCAGACCACTACAGGAGGGGACAGGTAGGGATCAGACATGCCTCATTAGACTCTCTTTCCTTTGGAGTTCAGGAACACAATTAACCACATTAACATTAAAATAGACATCCTGGAGAAGATCCACGATGGCCCTTTTAGGAGCAGCTCAGGATTGCAGCTCCCAGTAAAAGTGCAGAAGGTGAGTGGACGCCACATTTCCAGATGGATCTTTATTGCCCACAGACCAGGAGATTCCTAGGCGGAGGAGGTGCTGCAGTGCAGTGGCTCTCCGTACAAAATACACTGGTCTGGTTGCCCTTTTAAGCTGGCCAGGAGATTCCCAGGCAGTGCCATTGTTTCAGCCAGCACAGTGGATCGCCACACGGGAAATCACACAGATCCTGGCACGCTTTCAGCAGGCGACTGGAACACCTAGGAGAGAGTCAACACTTCAACTTAAAAAAAAAAAGACTCTGAGGCAGGGAGCCAGGTGATCAGGCTCAGTGGGTTCCACCCCCATAAAAACAAACAAAAAAAACCAGCAATTGGAAATGCTCGGTGTTGAGAGTTTCACGGCAAGCACAGCTGAACCCAGGACAGGGCAGCTCAGTGAGGAAGGGGCATCCGCCGTTATCGAGGCACTCCACCCCTATGGAGGTAGTCCGCCATCGCTGAGGCAGCTTGCCATTGCCGAGGCAACCCGCCACAACAGAGAGAGTCCACCATTACAGAGGTGGGCCACCATTGCCAAGCCAGTTCTAACCACACCCATATAAACAGGACTACAGGGAAGCTCAACGGCAGCAGCACGGAGCTCAGCAAAGCCTCTGCAGGCAGACAGTGACTAGGCTGCCTCCTTGCTGGGCAGGGCAGCCCTGAAAAAAAAAAAGAAGGCAGCAGCACAACAGACATTCATAAATAAAGCCCTAACTCCCCAGGACAGAGCACCTGGGGAAAAAACAGGCGGTTTATGAGTTCTGCTGCAGCAGACTTAAATGTACCCGCCTAGCAGCTCTGAAAGAACAACGGAGCTCACAGCTCAACACTTGAGCTCCTATAAAGAACAGACTGTCTCCTCAAGCAGCTCCGTTACCCCCGTATATCCAAAGAGTCACCTCACAAAAGACTGATCAGACTGACATTTGGTGGGTATCATTCTGGGACAAAGATAGCAGAAGAAACTGGTAGCAACCTTTACTGTTCTGCAGCTGCCACAGGTGATCCTCAGGCAAGCAGGGCCTGCAGTGGACCTCAGCAGTCTTAAAGCAGAGGGGCCAGACTGTTAGAAGGAAAACTAAGAAACAGAAACAACTTCATCATCAACAACCTGGATGTCCACTCAGAGACCCAATCTGAAAATCAGCAACTACACAGATGACAGGTGGATAAATGCACAAAGATGGAAAGAAACCAGCACAAAAAGGAGGAAAACACCCAAAACCAGAATGCCTCTCCTCCTACAAGGGATCACAACCCCTCACCAGTAAGGGAACAAAGCTGGATGGAAAATGAGTGTGATGAAATGACAGAATCAGAATTCAGAAGGTGGGTAATGAGAAACTTCTGTGAGCTAAAAGAACATGCTCTAACTCAATGCAAAGAAACTAAGAACCTTGAAAAAAGATCTGAGGAAATGATAACAAGTATGGACAACTTAGAGAGGAATATGAGTGAATTCATGGAACTGAAAAACACAACATGAGGATTTTGGGAAGCATGCACAAGTTTCAACAGCCGAATTGACCAAGGAGAAAAAAGGTATGAGATGTCAAAGATCAACTCAATGAAATAAAATAAGAAGGCAAGATCAGAGAAAAAAGCACAAAAAGGAATGAACAAAGTCTTCAAGAAATGTGGGACTATGTGAAAAGACCTAATCTACGTTTGATAGGTGTACCTGAATGTGAGGAAGAGAATGAATCCAAGCTGGAAAATACTCTTCAGGATATTACCCGGAAAACTTCCCCAACCTAGCAAGGCAGGCCAATATTCAAGTCCAGGAAATACAGAGAACACCACAAAGATATTCCTCAAGAAGAGCAATCCCAAGACACATAATCATCAGATTCACCAGGGTTGAAATGAAGGAGAAAATGCTAAGGGCAGCCAGAGAGAAAGGTCGGGTCACCCACGAAGGGAAGCCCATCAGACTCACAGCAGATCTCTTGGTGGAAACCCTACAAGCCAGAAGAGAGTGGGGGCCAATATTCAACATCCTTAAAGAAAAGAACTTTTAACCCAGAATTTCATATCCAGCCAAACTGAGCTTCAGAAGTGAAGGAAAAATAAAATCCTTTGCGAACAAGCAAGTACTCAGAGATTGTGTCACCACCAGGGCTGCTTTACAAGAGCTCCTGAAAGAGGCACTACACATAGAAAGGAAAAAACAGTACCAGCCACTCCAAAAACATACCAAATGGTAAAGAGCATCAACAAAATGAAGAATCTGCATCAACTAATGGACAAAACAACCAGCTAGCATGAAAATGGCAGTATCAAATTCACACATAACAATATTAACCCTAAATGTAAATGGGCTAAATGCACCAATCAAAAGACACAGACTGGCAAATTGGTTAAAAATCTAAAACCCACTGGTGTGCTGTATCCAGGAAACCCATCTCACATGCAAGGATACACAAAGGCTCAAAATAAAGGGATGGAGGAAGGTTTACCAAGCAAATGGAGAGCAAAAAAAAGCAGGAGTTACAATTCTTGTCTCTGATAAAATAGACTTTAATGCAACAAAGATCAAAAGAGACAAAGAAGGACATGACATAATGGTAAAAGGATCAATAAAACAAGAAGAGCTAACGATCCTAAATATATATGGACCCAATACAGGAGCACCCAGATACATAAGGCAAGTTCTTAATGACTTACAAAGAGACTTAGACTCCCACACAATAATAGTGGGAGACTTTAACGCTCCACTGTCAATATTAGACAGATCAACCAGACAGAAAATTAACAAGGATATCCAGGACCTGAACTCAGACCTGGAACAAGCAAACCTGATAGACATTTACAGAACTCTCCACCCCAAATCCACAGAATATACATTCTTCTCAGCACCACATCACACCTACTTGAAAATTGGCCACATAATTGGAAGTAAATCACTCCTCAGCAAATGCAAAAGAATGGAAATTATAACAAACAGTCTTTCAGACCACAGTGCAATCAAGTTAGAACTCAGAATTCAGATACTAACTCAGAACTGCACAGATTCATGGAAACTGAACAACTGACTTTTGAATGTTGACTGGTTAAACAATGAAATGAAGGCAGAAATAAAGAAGTTCTTCGAAACCAGTGAAAATGAAGACACAACATACCAGAATCTCTGGGACACATTTAAAGCAGTCTCTAGAGGAAAATATATAGCAATAAGTGCCCACATGAGAAGAGTGGAGAGATCCAAAATTGACACCCTATTGTCAAAATTGAAAGAGCTGGAGGAGCAAGATCAAAAAATCTCAAAACCTAGCAGAAGAAAAGAAATAACTAAGATCAGAGCAGAACTGAAGGAGATAGAGACACGAAAAACCCTTCAAAAACATCTATAAATCCAGGAGCTGGTTTTTCAAAAAGATCAATAAAATAGACCACTAGCCAGATTAATTAAAAAAAGAGAGAGAGAGAGAATAATGAAATAGATGCAATAAAAAACGATAAAGGGGAAATCACCACAGATCCCACAGAAATTCAAACCAACATCAGAGAATATTGCAAACAACTCTATGCACATAAACTAGTAAACCTGGAAGAAATTGATAAATTCTTGGACACTTGCATCCTCCCAAGCCTAAACCAGGAATAAGTCAAAACCATGAATAGATCAATAACAAGATCTGAAGTTGAGGCAGCAATTAAGAGCCTACCACACAAAAAAAGCCCAGGTCCAGATGGGTTCACAGCCGAATTCTACCAGACACACAAAGAGGAACTGTTACCATACCTCCTGAAACTATTCCAAATAATCCAAAAAGAGGGAATCCTTCCCAAATCATTTTATGAGACCAACATCATTCTGATACCAAAACCCGGCAGAGACTCAACAAGAAAAGAAAACTTCAGGCCAATATCCATGATGAACATAGACGCAAAAATCTTCAATAAAATACTGGCAAGCCGATTGCAACAGCACATCAAAAAGCTTATCCACCATGATCAAGTAGGATTCAACCCAGGGATGCGAGGCTGGTTCAACATATGCAAGTCTATAAACATAATTCACCATATCAACAGAACCAAAAACAAAAACCACATGATTATTACAATTGATGCAGAGAAGGCCTTTGACAAAATTCAACAGCCATTTAGGCTAAAAACTCTCAATAAACTCGGTATTGATGGAACGTATCTCAAAATAATAAAAGCTATTTACGACAAACCAACAGCCAATATCATACTGAATGGGCAAAAACTGGAAGCATTCCCTTTGAAATCTGGCACTAGACAAGGATGCCCTCTCGCACCACTCCTGTTCAATATAGTACTGGAGGTTCTAGCCAGAGCAATCAGGCAAGAAAATGAAATAAAGGGTATTCAAATAGGAAAGGTGGAAACCAAATTGTCTCTATTTGCACATGACATGATAGTATATCTAGAAGACCCCATCGTCTCAGCCCAAAATCTCCTGAAACTGATAAGCAACTTCAACAAAATCTCAGGATATAAAATCAATGTGCAAAAATCACAAGCATTCCTATACACCAATAACAGACTTAAAGAGAGCCAAATCAATTGTGAATGAACTGCCATTCACAATTGCTACAAAGAGAATAAAATACCTAGGAATACAACTAACAAGGAATGTAAAGGACCTCTTCAAGGAGAATTACAAACCACTGCTCAGTGAAATAAGAGAGGGCACAAATAGATGGAGAAATATTCCATGTTCATGGTTAGGAAGAATCAATATCGTGAAAATGGCCAAACTGCCCAAAGTAATTTACAGATTCAATGCTATCCCCATCAAGCTACCAATGACCTTCTTCACAGAACTGGAAAAAACTACCTTAAACTTCATATGGAACCAAAAGAGAGCCCGCATAGTCAAGTCAATTCTAAGCAAAAAGAACACAGCAGGAGGCATCACACTACTGGACCTCAAACTGTACTACAAGGCTACAGTAATCAAAACAGATAGTACTGGTACCAAAACAGAGATATAGACCAATGGAACAGAACAGAGGCATCGGAGGCAATACAACAATCCACAACCATACAATCTTTGATAAACCTGACAAAAACAAGCAATGGGGAAAGGATTCCCTGTTTAATAAATGGTGTTGGGAAAACTGGCTAGCTATGTGCAGAAGGCAGGAACTGGACCTCTTCCTGACACCTTACACTAAAATTAACTCCAGAGGGATGAAATACTTAAAACATAAGACCTAACACCATAAAAACCCTAGAAGAAAATCTAGGCAAAACCATTCAGGACATAGGAGTAGGCAAGGACTTCATGACCAATACACCAAAAGCATTGGCAACAAAAGCCAAAATAGACAAATGGGGCCTAATCAAACTCCACAGCTTCTGCATGGCAAAAGAAACAGTGATTAGGGTGAATCGGCAACCAACAGAATGGGAAAAAATTTTTGCAATTTAAACATCTGACAAAGGGCTGATATCCAGAATTTACAAAGAACTCAAACAGATTTACAAGAAAAAAATAAACAAGCCCATTCAAAAGTGGGCAAAGGTATGAACAGACACTTTACAAAAGAAGACCTACATGAGGCCAACAGGCATGAGAAAAAATTCTCATCATCACTGGTCATTAGAGAAATGCAAATCAAAACTACATTGAGATACCATCTCACGCCAATTAGAATGGCAATCCCTAAAAAATCTGGAGACAACAGATGCTGGAGAGGATGTGGTGAAATACGAACACTTTTACATTGCTGGTGGGAGTGTAAATTAGTTCAACTATTGTGGAAGACAGTGTGGCGATTCCTCAAGGACCTAGAAATAGAAATTCTATTTGACCCAGCAATCCCATTACTGAGTATATATTTGAAGGATTATAAATTGTTCTACTATAAGGACACATGCACACGAATGTTCATTGCAGCACTGTTTACAATAGCAAAGACCTGGAACCAACCCAAATGACCATTGATGATAGACCGGACAGGGAAAATGTGGCACATATACACCATGGAATATTATTCAGCAAGCAAAAACGATGAGTTTGTATCCTTTGTAGGGACATGGATGAACCTGGAGAACATCATTCTCAGCAAACTGACACAAGAACAGAAAATGAAATAACACATGTTCTCACTCATAAGTGGGTGTTGAACAATGAGAACACATGGATACAGGGAGGGGAGCGCTACACACTGGGGTCTATTGGGGGGAATAGGGGAGGGACAGCGGGGGGTGGGAGTTGGGGAGAGATAGCATGGGGAGAAATGCCAGATATAGGTGAAGGGGAGGAAGGCAGCAAATCACACTTCCACGTGTGTACCTATGCAACTATCTTGCATGTTCTTCACATGCACCCCAAAACCTAAAATGCAATTTAAAAATAAATAAATAAATAAGTAAAATAAAATAGAGATCCTAAGACTGACAAAACAGATTCTTCCTAGCAATAAGATAGCAAATTCCAACCTGACTCTACTAGAGCATCACATGACAGACAGCAGGACCCTGAAGCAAATCAAAGTATTTTACTCCAAAATATATTTATTTGACATATTTTAAAATGGCCCTGCAAAGCTGTCTTTCGTGGGAGAGAATCTGCATATGTTAAGAGTCTCTATTAACATAACTAGATCTTTCCCCTTGCAGCCCCCACCCCACCACCACCACCAATTCTGAAGAGATTAACTGAGACTCTAACACCTTTTAAAGGTCTGAATGGGAAACACTCACCATCTATTCTCTCTAAGGGCAGCCGCCTGTAAGACCCTTGGTGTCTACAATCCCTTATCTGAACCCAGACACTTCTTTCTATTAATTCCAGGTCTTTAAATAATTACTTAACTCTTTCAACCAACTGTCAGTCAGAAAATCTTCTATGACCCATTGCCATCCCACCACCCACGATTCCACCACCCTTCAAGTTGTTCCACCCTTCCAGACAAAACCAATGTATGCCTCACATGTATTGATTGATGTCTTATGTCCCCCTAAAATGTATAAAATCAAGCTGTAACCCAAATGCTTTGGACACATGTTCTCAGGACCTCTTGTGACTTTGCCTCAGGCCATGTCATTCATATTTGTCTCAGAATAAATCTCTTCAAATATTTTATAGAGTTTGGCTCTTTTCATTGACAAAGGAATTAGCTAAATCAGCTCATAACTTTACTTAGATATCAGAAATAGTCAGACATTTATTTCTAATTTTTAATAACTTCGACACAGTAAACCTAATTTTATCCATGACCATCGATTTTAAATTTATATACTGCTCAGGTGTGCAAAAATATTAACTCTTTACATCTCCACAATTAAATTCAACTAATTCAAGTTCCCACCCCACCCCCAGTCATCATTTCTTCAGATGTTGGGGAAAATGACTTGATTTTGCAAATTAAAGGTAATTTAATCACATTCAGTTTGAAATTTAGTCTCTCATTTATTAGGTTCAGGTCAGGATTCATAGTTACACAATTCAAAATTTATAGCTTTTCCTACCACCCACCCCTGCATCAATATTACAGTTGTGGGTATGGGAGTTTATCTCCCATTACAGTGTTGGGGAGTGTATCTGGTCTACAGACCTGCCACAGGTCTTCCCTGGCCTCTGCTGCTGTCCTCCTCCCTGGGCTCTTTCGATATTGGCCTCTGTAATGCTATGCTGCTGATGTATCTGGTCACACCTGGTTTGGGGGCTTGATCAGAAATATGTTGTTGATGTTTGTGGTCCCTGCCAGAGCCTCTAGTAACAAGGTCCATATCTTCTGCCTCCTCTTCACCCCTGGCTGGAGTATCTTTTAGTCCATTGCTGTTACCTTCCTTCTGAGTACCCCAATGGGGAAGTGAACTTCTGGACAAAACCTCATATTGTGCTTAGGCCTCTCTCCATCTAAACACACCCCTCCGCCTTTCTACCCAACTTCATCACATTGTGACAATGCCAGTACATCGAGAGGAAGCCTCCTCCCACAGTTCCAAATAGGAAGTGGGGCAGTCAGCCTACTCCCAAACTAATGGGACTTGTGTAGCCTTGTGCTTCTTTCTCAACTGAGGCCCAGGTGATGGATGACATTACTGGTTGCCTTTCTAACAGCTCTATCTCTTTGCTGAAAGAAGCCCATTTTTGTTCAGGGTATTGATGTGATTAGTATCAATATTTACCTTTTTGAACTTCCTTTTGCTGGAGATGGGTAATAAGATATAAATGGATATTACTTTATAGGCTTTTCAGAAGGACTTCTTAAAAAAAAAAAGCTGGCACCTTTTACCTTTGCTCTTTTCCCTTCTTAGTGATTGTAATACCTACATGATGGCAGGAGGTAGAGCAGCCACTTTGCAACCAGCAAGTTACATACTAAGAGGGCAGAAGGAATCTAGGAGGAATCTGGACTAATATTACTTCCCTGAGTGCAGACCTTCAGACTTCTTGTTAGGGGAGGAAAAAAATGCCTGTTTACTTATACCACTGTGATCTGGCCATTTGTACATGCTACTAGAAGCATCACAAAATGATCAGTTTGGGTACCTTATTTAGCCTAGTCTTATGGTCTCTGAGTATATGTGGCCTCCTAAACCCCATCTCTACCTCCCAGACTAGCAAGTTTTTTTTTATTGCCATCATACATTTTGTGAAACTACTGGTGCACCATTGTAGGGGTATGAAACTTTCCTCAATTCATCAGTGCTCTTGTAAAATGCACTAGCCTCCTGAAACTTGGAAATGTAACTGATAGAAAGAGGAAAAAAAAGTTGGCTCTCACTTCCCCTAGAAACATTTCACATACCATGAAGATTAGATCTGTAGCCAATGTTTCCCTAATTGATGGAGCTAATTGCTCTGATCTGAAATAACGATAAAACTTCTCTTATCTCCCCTAAAGTCAGTTGTCCTATGATAGTTGTCTAGCTTAGTTCCTAGGAATTTGCGTATAAAGAGTGGATCAGGACCTATCTAGGCGGGAACACACTCCTGGAGACATTTCATTTGTAATCCAAATGGTTAAGCTGAGAAACCCAGATCCTTTTCATCCCCACCTGAAAGCAGCAAAAGTTTTTTTTTTTCTTCTTCCTTTCTTATTTTGGGAGGGAAGTGGGAGGCAATTGGTTCTTTCCTATAAAATGAAGAAAATCCATTATTTCCTGTCCCTTGGCACCTACATAAAAAGATTTCATGGCTCTTATCTCCTGCAGGGCTCAGTGTGCAGAACTGGTGCTGCAGTGTTACTCTGGCTGTTGATCTGCTTATACTGGTAAAGAACTCTTCCCTGACCCAGATGCCTCATGTCTCTGCAGTATTCACATATTAAAAAGTACATAGCTTTTCAAGCAGAGTCACATCTCCCAGTTCTCGACAAAGCAATTATAGCTGTATCCTTCCTATTTTGAGGTCCATTTTATAACCTCTGTTCTTTGATTCCTTGATGTTTAGGCTCATTTGAAACTGCAAGCCCTACTTACCTAAACAACTTAACACTTTCACACTCTTGGGCAAAATGGACTTTGTGAACTTAACTTGGAAATCCAGATGGAACCACTTAATCTTTTGTCTGCCGTGTTCTTTCCTCACTTTCCAGAGGGCCTTTGGAGAAATAATCTTCCAGAAACAAAATAGACACAGTATAATATTTGAAAATATTCGCCTGCTGTACCTTTTTGTATTAGCAAGCATGATACTGTCATGCTTCGTGACACTGTAAATTTAACCTGTTTTCAGATGTCTTCAGGATCATAGTAGCAGTACTTCTGCCCATCCATCACATTCTGTTTCATCTTGCACTGGGCCATTTTCCTCTATCTCTTTTCACAATCTCTCCTGCATGAACATGGTACTTTGCATCTTGGGGTAGTCTCATTTGTGTCCATCAACCTGCTTATCTTTATTTTCCTTCAAATCTGATGGTTTTGATTGAAGATAGTCACAAATTCTTTGATCCTTTTCCTCTTGAAAGGTGAGGTGTTTTTTTCTTTCCTCTGAATTTGTGACTGTTTCGGCCAGTAGAATATAGCACAAATGATGCTGCACTACCTTCTAGGCCAAAAGACCAGCTGCTTCCACTTCACATCTCAAGAAATGATCGCTCTTGCAATCCTGAGACACTACGTAAGCAGACCAATTACCCTGCAAAAAAAGATCACATGGAGATGACAAGGAGCCCAGACAAACCTTGCCTCTAACTCTCCTTGTTAAGATATTGGATATGCACATGAAGTTGTCTTAGACCTTCCAAACTAGACTATCCTCCAGCTGAATATCTCTGCAGAGTGACTAGTGGCCACCACATGGAGCAGAAATGCTCATGTGAACCCTGCCTGAATCCCTGATCCTTGATATTATGAGATATAATTAAACTGGCTGTTGTTTTAAGCCACGAATTTTGGTGAGAGTTTATTACATAGCACTTGGTAACCAGAACATCCAAGCTCATTACTGTTCTTCTTCCTAGTCACCTCCCTTGTCACTGGCATCCTTTTTTCCCCTTCTTCTCCCCAAGACAGCCTGATAGCATCTCCAACATCCATTTTACCCAAATGTGATTTATTATAATAATGGTGGTTCAAGGAACCATATAGAAATTTAATTGCCAGACAAACTGCTTAATAGCCTAGAATGTGAATTGTAATCTTTGTGTTTGGATATCTTCAAGATCTGGGCTGTCTTCTACTTAGCAAGACAATATATTCCCTTAGAAACATATATTTTTTAAGCCCTAATCAACATTATCATTACTTATTCTGATAGAAGTATCAGTATTAGTAAACCCTAAGCAGCCTCAGGGCTTAAATTTCCTTTCCATTTAGAAATGTCAGGACTCATAAAACACAAATTTGATTAATGCCAAGAAATAAGTTTGATATTCAATGATGTGATTAGTGTCCAAATGCTTAGGGGGAAAAACAGCATTTTTAAAACAAAGCAGAAAGAAGATTTGATTTCTATGCTTCTCTGAGAGATTTAGAGAGGTGAGAAAGCAGGAGATGAAGAGGTTGCAATATGTTTGCATAGTAGTGACATTTTGATTTTTCCTCCAAAATTTTAGAACCATTTTCAGTCAAAGTGTTTCCCCCACTACTGGAGTCTACCCATGTGAAATAGTAGACAATCTGAGGTACCAGCCTTCTCTACCACTGACTATCAACTGTATCAAACCCAAGACCCCCTTACTTTCCTGAAATGAAATTCACAGGACAGGTGACATTATCTACAAAATTTTTTGGAACTAAATATATAGTGCCCTAATTTTAATGTAAAAAAAAAACAAACTAAAAGTAATAAGTAAGAAGTTGGGGTTAATAATACTACAAGAGTAATGAACAATTGGATGCTTGCACACCCACATAGAATCACTATGATGGCAACTGAAATACCTCAAGCACTGTTGTCATAGGTGAAATGATTTTCCGGAACAATGAACAGCTGAAATTACTAAAACAAAAAGTCAAATCATCCCTTAATTTACATAGTCATTGCATTGTGATTCTTAATAGTCCATTGTATGTTAAATTCATTGTACATTGAAACCAACCCAAAATACTTTGTTTTCAAGAATGTCCATGGGGATATGCAAAGTCATGTGGCTATGGGACAATTGTTGTGTAAGACTGTTCATCGCTCAACATATGCACAATACCTAACATCCCTGCTCCCTCCATCACTGTGATGACAAAAATTTCCTCCACAAATTATGAAAAAGCTCCTCAGAATAGGGTTGCCAAATTAAGTCCAGGATGCCTGGTTAAAACTGAATTTTAGAGACACAATTTTTTTTTCAGTATAAATATGTACCACACAATATTTGGGATATATCTTTACTTTAAAAAGAAAGGTGCCTCTGAAATTCCTTTTAACAAGGTGTCCTGTATTTTTACTTGCTAAATCCAGCAACCATATCCTGGAAGAAAGTACCAGTCCCTTGAGAACTGCTGCTCAGCAGTCTACTCTCAAGCCCTCAAGCCAAACTTCCAACATCTGGGATCATGACCACGCTAGCATTCCCTTTGTGTTTTCCACTGCTAGCAGTATGCAGAAATTATTCAATATTAGAAATTGTTTCTTTGGATCAGTCAAAAATTTGCCTGTGGCATTGCACTTACTTGTCATGGAATTAGTTCTCTATCCTAATTTTAATTAAATGAAACTCACAAAGGGACCCTAGGTCAAATTTTTCTGATAAGGAATCATTTTAAAGATTTCTTTTGTAAGGAGAAAAGAACAGTAAACTCTTCATTGATTTTCATGTTGGCGTATCTTCTCTCTGGTGATAATGAAGATAAGTAGGAAATAACATAGCACTTTATTGCATCTTTTGCTGCATTTGTTTCTTCAGATTACCAAAGACAGACATAGATGATATAGGGGGAAGAGGGGGTGCAGTCAGAGTAAAGCGAGAGAGAGATAAGGAAAGGTGTAAATGTCTGTTTCTCCTTCCTATCCTGAGGAAAAATGATTCTTTCTTTTATGGTTCCTGCCACTAGTACCTTATAGTGGTAGAAATTCAGTTGCTCTTGAATGTGATAGACTCAAATGCACCAAAATAGATTTCTTAATAAATAAATCACACACATCACACTACATGTGAGTCAGAAATAGGTATTTTTATAATATCTAAAAAATATTCTGGAGCAAATTTCCTTAATTGTATAGTGAGGAAAATAATAAGATTCAAAGAAGTCTTAGCTCCTTTGAACAATAATGGTGGTGCTAGAAGCCAGGCTTCTTGAAATTGACCCCAGATTTCATCTCATTTCCCAAAATGTGTTCTTCACAAGAATGGTCTCATGAGGTACCCTAGGAAAAAAGAGTTTCTTTAGTACAATAAGAATGGATGATGTTGTATACCATCCTTCCCTATCCCAGCTCATAATTTATATTACCTATTATAATTTTTGAAAAGTCCTGTGGTAGATAAATTTGTTTTACTGTGATTAACTTAGCATATCTCAAACCTATTTGATCATGAATCTCTGCCAACGTGCTACCTTGGAATTTTAAGAAATAATATTTTATGTTACCCTAGAAGAAGAGCTAGAAATATGTAAAAATAATAACATATTTGGCAAGCAGTGGCCAAAGACTCAATGAAGAGTAGACTCTACCCTAGAGCTTTCCCAGTACTGGCCTATGGGTATAGCTGCATCAAAATTGCCAGAGGAGCTTATGAACACACAGATTTGTATACCTCATATCCCCCAAAGTGCAGATTATCTAGATCTGCATGGAGCCCAGGAATCTGTATTTGTAAAGTTCAACAAGACTATGAACTACTGCCCTTCTAGAACTTAGTGTGGAAAAGGGTGTATGTCACCTGATGTTATGTTAACCCATGTTAAAGGAATCTAGAACGTAATATTGCCACAGACATGTGTTTCTTATGATTCCAGTCTTTGAGAAACTTGCTGTGGAGACACTTGCATATGTAACAATTATGGGAAAATTAAAAATTATCTAAAATCAATGGCAGGTTTTTATGCTATGGAAAAGGCAGGTGTCTATATTTACAAAGAAAGAGAAACACTTCATAGAATCTTTAGGATTTAGGTGGCAGGCTGGACTTTAGATCTATTAAGTGACAATATATTTTGCATTACATGATATTATGGGTTAAATTGTGTCCCCCTGAAATTCTGTTATGTTGTGTCCTAACCCCCAGTACTTCAGAATGTGATCTTATTTGGAATAGGGTCATTGCAGTTATAGTTAGTCAAGATGAAGTCATTCAACGAAATATGCTTAGTGTTATAAAAAGGGGAAATTTGGACACAGACCTGCATACAGGGAGAACCCTATGTGAAGATGAAGGCAGAGATTGGCATTATGTTTCTGCAAGCCAAGGAATGCCAGTGATTGTCAGCAAACCATCAGAAGCTAGGAGAGGGGCATGGAACAGATTCTTACAACCTTCAGAAGGAACAAACTCTACTGATCTTGGACTTCTAGCTCCAGAACTGTCAGACAATATGTTTCTGTTTTATAAGTCACATAATTCATGGTACTTTATTATGGCGGCCCAGTAAACCAATACACATGCCAAGAAGTTACCTTAAGTTATGAAGTTCTCTTCCTATTCCTGTGTCTCCACCTCCCTCAGAGTTCCCCAACCTCTGATGCCTTTGACTTTATTACCTATTACCTTCATACCTCATCAACAGCCATATGTAGATAAGAAGTAGGAAAGTTACTGGTCATAATATCAAACTGTCCTCCCACCATCTCCCCTTTTTTCTTCGGTCCTCTGGTGATATTATAAAAGAGTGCATGGACTTTCAGGCTTATGATCATTACTCATGATTATTACTAAATAATGGTAATGAATAACCTCATTGTTATCTACAACTAAGAAGCTTAGGGAATAGTTTTTACTACTATTTTTTTCCAAATAAACTTAGAAGCAAGCTCAGGGTATGAGAGGAGCACAGAATTTCAATGACACAGATATCAAATTACTCAGTGGTATAAAAACCTTTCTAAAATCCAGTTCCCTTCATTTTCAGCACAATATGAGACAAGCCTAATGGTTGTAGCAGATACTATTGGGCCCAGACCATAAAAACCCTCATCACTTGCTGTGCCAGTGCATGTAAACAGGTTTCTACTGCAAACAGATCAAACTCTTAGTCTGAGTGCCCTCTCTCAGCCAGTCAAAGAGCAGGCCAGAAAGGCTCAGAGTTAATGCCCCTAGAATAGCCTCAGCCAATGACGGATGGGAGTCAAAAGATAAATATCCTACCTCTACAATTCCATAGGTGGGATCAATGTTCCCAGAGGGTTAGAGCACCAGTTGCCCACTGTCACAACCACTGTGATGATACACTCCTTTTAGCTTCCTTCCCTTCCCATCTCACACTTCACTCCCCTGTGATCACATCCTAAATAAACTACTTGTACTCAGTTTCCCACCTCAGGGGTTGCTTCTAGGGAAACCAAGCTAAAACAATGGTATCATAGTATAATTTACTTCGTTAATTTTTAGCCTCTTGTTCTATGCACTGATCTGTTATATAACTGGTAAATCCTCCTATAGAGAAAAAAGTGATTTTATTTCATAGACAAAAATTGTCGTTTGGGCTTTACACAAATGTTCTGTTTCTCCTCTGTCCAGGTATATGGTAGGTTTACATCTTTCCCACCATCCATCCTTCCCATACTCCACACACAAGATAGATATTGCCATATGGCCCCGTGACCTGATGTGGCCAATGAAATGGAAGTGAAAGTATTATGTCTTTAAGAGTCAAGGCATGAACTCTTATGTCCATTTTGTGTGTGTATGTGCTTTGGTGAGTGGCAGACAGACTTTCAGATGGCCCCCAATAATCCCTGCCACCTGGAATTTACATCCTTGTACAATCCCCTCCCCTTAAGTGTTGGCTGATTTAGTGACCTGCAGCAAATCAATAGAATATGGCAAAGGTGATGGGAGGCCACTTCCATTATTGTATTACATAAAACTGCAAACTCTATCTTGCTAGCACATTTTCTCCCTGCAAGGAACTGAAACCTGTCAACAACCACTTAAGCTTGGAAGCAAGTTCTGCCCCAGAAAAACCTTCAGGTAAGATTCCCAGTCCTGGCTAACACCTTGATAGCAGCCTTGTGAGAGATTGTGAAGCCAAGGGCCCAGCTCAAGCCATGCCTGAATTCCTGACCCATACATAAAACCTGTGAGAAAATAAGCGTGTGTGTGTGTGTGTGTGTGTGTGTGTGTTTTAATTGCTCAGTTGGTGATAATTTGATAAGGAGCAATAGAAAACAAACTGGCAATTGTGACAACACAGATATAGAGCCTCCTTTAACCTAGGTTCCAGCTGACCCAATGGACGTGTAGTGTGGTTGCAAAATGAAGCCTTAGTATTTAAAGCACTATGATTTTGGAGTTGTTACTAAAGCTTACTTTAGCTTATCCTGACTGAATTATAAGGCAGTTTTTTGCTCTCTCTGCCAGGCTACCACATTACTGAACAAAGAAAAAACCCAGCTATTATAGTCACCTTGAGTTACGCAGAAAACAGAATTTTGCATGGATCCAGAACTTAGTTAAAAAATCTTACCTCCTCCCAAATTAATATTCAGCTATAATAATCTCTATGCCTTTCTCAGCACTGGTTTTAAAATACAACCTCATCAAAGTTAAGACCTATTCAGATATCATCTTTGAAATGCAAATTATGCTAATATTATGCCAAATTTCAGAGTAGTTGCCTCAAAAATTTAAACAGGATAGCTAGTTTTATCCTTGTTGAAAATAACAACAACCCAGCATCCCTCTCTAGTTTGGTGATTTGCCTTTCTGACATTTTGTGTTTAGCAGGAGGTTAATTAGACACAATTGCAGCTCTGCTGTGCTGCCCTAGGGCACAACACAAAGGGCCAATTTGGAGACAACTGTATCTTAGAAACCCTAGGAGATACTAGCTTGAAATTTCCAGCAGATTTAAAACAGAATCTTCTTTACAAATTTAGTAGCTTTATTGGAACTTTAGGTTTGCAGCATAAACCCTAATTGGACTAAAGTTTCCATTGCAATGAGCTGCTCAAGGACATAATGAAAAGTCAGCTTTCTGATGTGTTTATGTATTTCTTGGCTCCTAGGCACTATTGGAAATGCTAATATCCAGATGCCCTTCTATGGAAAGAAACTGAGGACTTTCTTTTTTGAATTATAGAATGCAGGTTTTTCTGACCCCAAAGCTAACTCACACTATTAGACCACCAGTGAAACAAAGAGAAAATGTAAATGTAGAAAGTGAGTATACTATAAACAACTAACTAGCTCTCTGAATGTCATAGCAAAAGGAAGAAAGTAATCGCACCCCAGGATTGAGAGCTTCAGGACAGACAGGCCAGCCTCAGGCTTCTATATTCCAGTCCTTTCTTACCTTCTTAGTCCATTTGGGCTGCTATAAAAGAATACCACTACCCAGGGGGCTTATAAACAACAGAAATTTCTTTCTCAAAATTGTGAAGGCTGGGAAGTCCAAGATAAAGATGCCAACAGATTTAGTCCCTGGTGAGGGTCCATTTCCTGGTTCATAAACAGTGCTTCTAGCAGTGTCCGTATGTGGTAGAAGGGGAAAGGGGTCTCTCTAGGACCTCTTTTATTTATTTTTTTTTAATTTTTTATTGGATTATAGGTTTTGGGGTGCATGAGCAGAGCATGCAAGACAATTGCGTAGGTACACACATGGCAGTGTGCTTTGCTTTTCTTCTCCCCTTCACCCACATTTGGCATTTCTCCCCAGGCTATCCCTCCCCACCTCCCCCTCCCACTGGCCCTCCCCTTTTCCCCCCAATAGACCCCAGTGTTTAGTACTCCCCTTTCTGTGTCCATGTGTTCTCATTTTTCATCACCCACCTATGAGTGAGAATATGCGGTGTTTCATTTTCTGTTCTTGTGTCAGTTTGCTGAGGATGATGTTTTCCAGATTCATCCATGTCCCTACAAACGACACGAACTCATCATTTCTGATTGCTGCATAATATTCCATGGTGTATATGTGCCACATTTTTCCAATCCAGTCTATTATCAATGGGCATTTGGGTTGATTCCAGGTCTTTGCTATTGTAAACAGTGCTGCAATGAACATTCGTGTACATGTGTCCTTATAGTAGAACGATTTATAGTCTTTTGGATATATACCCAGTAATGGGATTGCTGGGTCAAATGGAATTTCTATTTCTAAGGCCTTGAGGAATCGCCACACTGTCTTCCACAATGGTTGAACTAATTTACACTCCCACCAACAGTGTAAAAGTGTTCCTTTTTCTGCACATCCTCTCCAGCATCTGTTGTCTCCAGATTTTTTAATGATCGCCATTCTAACTGGCGTGAGATGGTATCTCAATGTGGTTTTGATTTGCATCTCTCTGATGACCAGTGACGATGAACATTTTTTCATATGATTGTTGGCCTCATATATGTCTTCTTTCGTAAAGTATCTGTTCATATCCTTTGCCCACTTTTGAATGGGCTTGTTTGTTTTTTTCCTGTAAATCTGCTTGAGTTGTTTGTAAATTCTGGATATCAGCCCTTTGTCAGATGGGTAGACTGCGAAAATTTTTTCCCATTCTGTTGGTTGCCGATCCACTCTAGTGACTGTTTCTTTTGCCGTGCAGAAGCTGTGGAGTTTCATTAGATCCCATTTGTCTATTTTGGCTTTTGTTGCCAATGCTCTTGGTGTTTTGTTCATGAAGTAGGACCTCTTTTATAAGGGCCCTAATCCCATTCATGAAGTCCCCATTGTCATTCCCTAATCACCTAAAGACCCCACTTTCTGATACCTTCTAGATTAGGTTTCAACATGTGACTTATTGGAGGACTCAAACATCCAGACTATAGCGCCTCATACCTGACTTGGAAGGCTCTTGTCCTTCTTTTAGCCACATGCTCTGTCCTCTAAAATTCAGCTCATATCAGGTTACTTCTCTTCCAAGAAATGTAATCAGTCCACTACACTCAAATCGTTAGAGAAAACAGGTCTGGATTCCAATCCCAAACCCGTCATCTATCAGTTGTGTGAATTTAATCAAACTTCTTCTCTAAACTTCAGTTTTCTAGAACAGGGGTAATACCTCAGACGCTGTAGAAAGGATTGCATGATATTATACATGGGAAGTCCTTAGCCAAGGGCTGGGCAACTTATTAAGAATTTATTTTTGTGTACCTCTTATTCTACTTAGCAGCTAAGGAAAAGTGTTAAGCTTGTTATATTTGTTTCTTGCTTCTCAACTAGCTTCTATACTTTATAAGAGGACCAAATTGTCCTTATTCTATCTATTCAACTCAAAGCTAGCACGTAGTAACAGTTGATTTTATGGCGTAAATGATGATGGCATTCACCTCACAGGTACCTGTCCCAACTTAGCACACTGAATAATTGCTGGGACACACAGCAAAGAGGTCACAGTAGTGCTAATTTAACTGACCTTGCTGGAGTATGATAATTTTCAGTAATGCGAATTGTAAATGTGAGCACTGAAAATGAATAACTTGTATTGCTCATGATCTGTGGGAAAGAGACATTCTTCAGTTTGTTAGGCTTTATAAAGTTAGAGTCATTTGATTTGTCTCTATATGACTGCTTTTGGGTATTTTCCTGTGCTAATTAAGTCTATTTTTCAGGGATTTTCCGCAGTACATACCCCATGTACTCAAGCATGAAAGGCAAGATCCTCTTTACATATTCATAAATTTGGAGAGGAGATTTGAGCTTCTCAGGAGAGGGTAAATTTGTGGCAGGAAGGTCTCAGATGCTTGAGGCTGTGTTTTTTTCCAAGGAGAAATTCTCACATCCACCTCCTTTTCAGATTATAGAAAGAAACACTCTTATCTATGAAGCTTTAAGACTCAGAGACCCTGAATCTAGAATAAACTTTTTGTGTGTAGCTAAGTAGGACTAGTGAGTAATACAAATATTTTAATATATTCCATTGCTGCATTAAAGTCCTTGGAAATAGAATTTTAATGATACAGAAAAACCTAAAGACAACTTCACTGCCAGCAATTTCTGTCAGCCTGCAGCTGTCCTGGAGTCTCTGCTCTGCCAACTTTTGCACTAGAGAATAAAAGGGAGGAGGGGCAGAAGATAGGTCATGGCAGCCTGAAGAGGTGATTAATTTTACCTAAAGTCACAAATTAGATGATGAATGTTATACGCTGCCTTTTTGCCCTCGAAGAGTGGTATGTTTGCCCTAAAGTTTCACTGCAACTGTCAATTTCAGTTTCAAAATATCAAAGATTTTAGTACCAGTTACCTAGCAGCAAATATATTTCCAAGAGAGATACAACTTGAGATTCCAAACTTTTGTCACACCTTTCTATTTCCCTGTTTCCTGATTGCACTACTGCCTGTTCCAAAGGATCTGTAGCATGTCACCTTCTTTCTGATACTCCAGAGTCTGGTGAAGAGATGTGAAGTCTGTACACACACATTACTCAAACTTGCCTTTAGCATAAAAGTACTGCTCCAGACATACATGTATTTGCTGTTGTTGTTGTAATCTGCACCTCATGTTGTATTACACCTATAATGTTGTATGTTGTCATTGTTGATATGCTAATCTTGACATGGGCAGTTTATTTAATTAGTGAATAAATCAGGTGACAATGGATAAAGGTTTTTTCGTGAGGACAATAAAAATGGCAGGGATTATGCTGGTTCTAGGAGTGGTTAAAATTTTCAGAGATTTTACTGGCCGTGCGCAGTGGCTCACGCCTGTAATCCCAGCACTTTGGGAGGCCAAGGCAGGTGAATCACCTGAGGTTAGGAGTTCAAGGCCAGCCTGGCCAAATGGCAAAACCCCATATCTACTAAAAATACAAAAAATTAGTGGGGTGTGGTGACCCATGCCTGTAAACCCAGCTACTTGGGAGTCTGAGACAGGAGAATCACTTTAACCCAGCAGGAAGAGGTTGCAGTGAGCCAAGATAGCACCATTGCACTCCAGTCTGGGCGACAAGAGTCAAACTCCATCTTAAAAAAATAAAAAATAAAAATGATTTTCAGAGATTTCCCATTATTTTAGGATGCAGGCAAAGCTGATAAAATAAAGAGGCCTTCAAATACAATGTGAATGATGGGGTTACTACTTCACACGCTCATCCAAAATCCAGGCTGCTGGGCCAGACCAACCATCCTTAATACATAGCGTACATCTCTAGGTCCAAGGCAGCTTTTCCAGTTGCATTTCCCTAATGTTAGGAATAGGAAAAGAGGGAGCCCAGAGGAAGTGATTTCTCTTTATGGAGATGACCAGAAGTTGCCACATGTATGGTCCTATCCCAGTCTATTATGCTGAATCCCGTTTTGCTTCGCTTACCTCTAAGAAGGGCTGAGAAATGCCATCTCCAGCTAGGCAGTGATGTTCCAAGCTAAAAATAGGTCAGCCTTTTATTAAAAAGAAGAAAGAATAAAAATATGGAATACTTAACAGTGTCTGTTGAATTCCTTTCACTGCTAACCAAAATGAAACAAGAATAGAAGCAGACTTATCAGCAGAACAAGGAGAGGCCATTCATCTGTGTTATACAATTCCTGTCTGACATTTACATCTAGAAATGTTTGAGAGTCAAAATAGGGCACATTTCTGGTCTCTGGCTAATTAGTTTAATATAGATTTATGGGAGCATTGATCCACCAAATAAAATATCAGTTTTTGAGAGTATAGAAACAAGTCACCTACTGAGACCTGAACATCACTCTCCACTATATTTCAAGAGTTCCTAGATTTCCTGCACAATATAGCAACTATTGGCCCAGCTATAGATCTTGTGAGTCCCATAATATGGGAGACCAACATTACATGTCCTATGTTGTGAAAGGTCAACATGCAGAGAACAAAAAGTGGACAGCCAGTAGACATCAACCTGAAAGGAATAACCCTGAATGTATCATCATCAGCAACAATAATAAAAGATCTTGAATGTGTGTTTGGCAACTATGTACAATTATATTCAACTTAGAATCCTTTTGTTTTGCAAACTGGTAAATGAAAAGGGCCATCCTCTCTACAGCTGAACCCTGTTTCTACTTTCATGAAGCATAGATAATATCAGATAATTGATCAGGGTATAAGCATAACTTCCTTTTTGTTAACCTTGCTAAAATAGAATTATATAATTTTAAGAGTAAAGCTCCAAAACCTCAGTTTATGTAACTCAAAGTTATTTTAGTTCCTGCACATAGCAGATGAAGGAATAGTCTTCTGATAGCAAAAACAACCAAACAAAAAAAAAACTTTGATAATTAAAATGTTGGTAATTTTGTACAGAAAAGCTATTGGGAAAATATGTATTTTTAAAATGTAACTACAAAGAAAGTAAATCATTCTGAAAAATTCCTATCATTGCATTTTATGTAATTCCTAAAGAATAATGCATGCAAATGTAAGCCTTTTTCCTCTATGGAATCCATAATCATATTTGCACCACTGTATTCAACAAGGCATATTTGCAGTTCAGAGATTGGTAGGTATTTTTAAAATAGCATATGATTTATGATTATACATAATAGTTGGAGAATTGCGTGGTGTGTTAAGGAAAATTCTCTACACATCTGGTCACAGAATGTTCTGTGCATACAATTGGGAAAGAACAGTCTCTTCAATAAATGGTGTTGGAAAAGCTGAATCTCCTTAAGCAGAGGAATGAAATTGGATCCTCATCTCATACCATATTAAAAAAAAAAACACTCAGCTCAAACTGGATTAAATGTAAGACCTGAAACTGTAAAACTACAAGAAGAAAACATTGAGGGAAAGCTTCATGACACTGATCTGGGCAATGATTTTTTGGATATGACACCAAAACCACAGGCAACGGAAACAAAAATAGACAAATGTGCAGAGCGTAAAAGCTTCTGCACAGTGAAAGAAGCAACAGAGTAAAGAGACAACCTAGAGAATGGGAGAATATGGTACATCTGATAAGGAGTTAACATTCAGAATACAAGGAACTCAACTTAATAGCAAGAAAACAACCTGATTTAAAAATGGCAACAGACCTGAATAGACTTTCTCTAAAGAACACACACAAATGTCCAATAAGTTCATGAATAATGCTTAACATCACTAATCATTAGGGAAATGCAAATTAAAACTACAATGAGATATTACCTTACACCTGTTTGAATGGCTTTTGTCAAAAAAAAGAAAGGTAGCAAGTATTGGAGAGGATGCAGAGAAAAGGAAACTCTTCTTCACTGTCGATGGGAATGTAAATTGTTACAGTATAAAGGTTCTTCAAAAAACTAAATGTAGAACTACTATATGATCCAGTAAACCCACTTCTGGATATATATTCAAGGAACTGAAATCAACATGTCAAAGGGATAACCGCACTCCCATGTTTATTGTAGCATCATTCACAATAACCATGATAGGGATTAACCTAAAATGTCCATCAAGAGGTAATGAATAAAGAAAATGTGATATGTATACATAATAGAATACTATTCAGCCTTAAAAGAGGGGAAATTTGGACATTTGTAACAACACGGATGAACCTGGAAGAAATTATGCTAAGTGAAATAAGCCAGGCATGGAAAGACAAATATCACATGATCCCACTTACATGTAAAATCTAATAAAGTAGAACTCATAGAAGTAGAGAGTAGAGCAATGGTTACCAGAGACTGGGAGGGTGGGAAGAGAGGGAAGAGGAGTTGTTGATCAAAGGGTACAAATTTTCAGATTGACAAGAGGAATAGGTTTTGAGACCTGCTGCACATCAGGGTAACTATAGTCAATAATAATGTATTATACATTTCAAAATAAAAGAGTGAATTTCAATGTCTCGCATCATAAAAAATAATACGTAAGTGAGGTAAGTGATGAACATGTTGACTTGCTTGATTAGATCATACCAGATTGGATACATATATCAAAACATTGTGTTGTACCCCTTAAACGTACATAATTATTATTTGCCAGTCAAAAATAATAATAATACATTTTAAAATAAATAAAATATTGATTAAAATGATACAATTTTTATGAAAAATATTGATAAAAATTATACAGAAAATCTATTAGAAAAATATATTGTTTTAAAATGCAACTACAAAGAAAAGTAAATCATTCTAAGCACATTTCTGCAGTTACTTTTTATGCAATTCCTAAAGGATAAGCCATGTAAACTTAAGCCTTTTTCTTTTATTGGATTCATAATCTTAATTTGCACCACTGTACTGAGCAAAGCATATTTGCAGTTCAGAAGTAGGTAAACATTTTTAAAATATTATACTACTTACTGTATTTATGATTATATGTAATAGACTCCTCAGCTAGTTATTCTCCGTATGATAAAATGTCTTATGTTCTGTTTAGTAAACAACTTCAAAAAGGAAGAATATAATTTTTTTTTGGTTAAGTGTGGTTGCAGAATTAACATTAAAAAAGACTTCAAAGGAAAGATAAAGACTTGTTTTGACTCACAGAGTCATAATATGGAAATTCCTTCATTATAAATTATTGAAAATTAATAATATATTAAAACACTTCTTTCAAATAAGCACTGTGTTGAATTGAGTTCTGTAATGTTGCAAATAAAAATTTAGCCATGTACAGCAGATTCTTAGGAGAAAAGGATATGTATGGTAAAGATAAATTCCCAATTCTGAGATTGCTTTTCAATGATCTTGTTGTTCAAATAAAAAGTGTCATTGCATTGCACTGTGGCTTCCTCTCATTCTCCTATATGGCTAAGAATTTCAGAGACTGAAACATCTGGTTGGATGAATTTTATAAGAAGCTTCAAGTTCAATCCAATCAGTGTGGCTTTCAAAGGCTAAGTCAATTCTGTTTATATTACAGCTTCAACTTGTAAAAGAGCAAACCAAACAAGTATATTGGCTAAGACATAAGAAAATTTACAGTCTGTGGAGATTTTTACTATACTGTTTTTTTTTTTTTTATTGAGACGGAGTTTCGCTCTTGTTACCCAGGCTGGAGTGCAATGGCACGATCTCGGCTCACCACAACCTCCACCTCCTGGGTTCAGGCAATTCTCCTGCCTCAGCCTCCTGAGTAGCTGGGATTACAGGCATGCACCACCATGTCCAGCTAATTTTTTTTTGTATTTTTAGTAGAGACAGGGTTTCACCATGTTGACCAGGATGGTCTTGATCTCTTGACCTCATGATCCACCCGCCTCAGCCTCCCAAAGTGCTGGGATTATAGGCGTGAGCCACCACGCCCGGCCCTACTGTACTGTTATATCCAAAGTTAGGATCTAGCTTAGGGCCAAAAAAAGAGAAGCCTCATGGAAGAGCCACTAAGTTAATGGTAGAGCACAAAATAAAGGCCAAGAATTGGGAAAGGGAGCTGGACACAAAACCAGGTTATGCTCCCAGCAGGTCCCTGATGATTGATGGCATCAGCCCCAGGCAGGTTATGTGGTAAGACTAGAATATTAAGGAATGGTATGGCAGAGGAGAGTTACATTATTCAGGTTCTTTGCAAGTGTTATTTTTGTCCACCTATACATCCTTCTTTTTTTTAACTAAAGCCTGATGCCTTCCCAGAATCACCTTCTTCTGCATTTTCAATTCATGTGCTTCAAGGAGGTTCCTGTGACTTAGATCTAGCTAATTAGAGCATTCCATTCCCCTGATGTATAGTATTTGTCCACAGATGGACAAACACCCAATCAGGGCCAATGAAATTTAGTCAGATGTTTTGCTGGATCTGCTGAGAGGATAATTGTTTATTGTTGTTAGACTTAAACTTGGAAGGTTGTGAAAGCAGGATTCACATTGGATCTTTCATATACTTGAAGCAATAAACTCCCATTTCTTTGTATAAGCTACATTTGGTTAAATTTTTCCAAAAGTGCAACCCAGGGAGTTATGATCAGATAAACAGATGGTGACTTAAGAAATAAGCTAATTAATGCATCTTTTGTTCTCATCTTCATTTCTGAAAAGGAGGTCAACACAGTGTTTCTGAAAGTCTGAGTATACCTCCCAGAGGGGAATCAAGTGTTTTTCTGTTTGACTCACTAAAGAGTCTTGCCTTTAACAATCATTTATTATCTCCCATGGTTTCTGTGAGTGGGATGGCTTATCTCTGTTCCACAATATCCTGACCTTCAGAAGGAAGGCTTGAATACTGAGGGCTAGAATCTTCACTCATGTGTCTGGGAGTGGAGTTCATTCTGGCTATTGGCTGAGGACCTAACTCACTGGGACCTTAGGCCAAAACATTCTCAAGTGGCCTTTCTGGATTACTTGGGCTTCCTCACAAGATGGTGGCTGAGTTCTAAGACAAACCAAACTGACAGAGACCAGAGAGAAGTCACATAACATCATTTCTATCACAATTTGTTAGCAGTGAATCCTTCCCACATTCACGGAGAGAGAACTATAATTTTATCTTTTGAAATGAAGAGTTTAAAGAATTTGCAAACAAATTTTAAAATTACCCCCAGATAAGGAAAGAGTTTTCTTTACACTGCAGAACTAGTTAAAATGTGGTAAATTATCATCTATAAGAGCAGGAAGCTAAAAAAAAGTTACCTAAAAAATCAAGAAAAAGTTATAATAAATGTTTTATTTACACAAATGGCAGTAATCTCTAAGAGAATTACCAACAGAAATAATTTAAAGTGATTGTCTCTGGGTACTGAGAATTCCACTGAGGCAGTTACTTTATATTATAAGGTTTTTAGTAGTGTTTAAGCTGTTTTGAAACTATGAACCTATATTACTCTTGCTAAAATTGTGAAAATTAAACATTTAAATATTCATATATATTCTCCCCAAATCTAAACTCAAGTGTTTTTTTCTTTATAAAATTCTTCTCTAGCTCCTCTCCACCTGTTTTGGGTTGAGTAGCTCTCCTAAAGGACATAAACCTAAGATCCACCACATTGCACTGAAGTGACCTGTGTCTCATGATACTTGGGATGTTTGTTGAGGGCAAGAATCTCTGTGTGAGAGTTAATACTGAGTGTCAACTTTATTGGATTGAAAGATGCAAACTATTGGTCCTGGGTGTGTCTGTGAGTGTGTTGCCAAAGAGATTAACATTTGAGTCAGTGGGCTAGGAAAAGCAGACCTACTCTTAACCTGGGTGGGCACCACATGATCAGCTGCCAGTGTGGCTAGAATATAAAGTAGTTGGACTTCTGGACAAGATGGCTAAATAGGAACAGCTCCGGTCTGCACCTTCCACTGAGATCAACACAGAAGGTGGGTAATTTCTGCATTTCCAACTGAGGTACCCAGTTTATCTCACTGGGACTTGTTAGACAGTGGGTGCAGCCCACAGAGGGTGAGCCAAAGCAGAGTGGGGCCTGCCTCAGTGGGAAGTGCAAGGGGTCAGGTAACTCCCTCCTCTAACCAAGGGAAGCCTTGAGGCTCTGTGCTGTGAAGAATTGTGTACTCCAGCCCAGATACTATGCTTTTTCCACAGTCTTTGCAACCCACAGACCAGGAGATTACCTCTGGTGCCTATGCCAATGTAAAGACCATTGACACTGTGAAGGAACCAGGCCCTGGGTTTCAAGCACAAAAATAGGTGGTTGTTTGGGCAGACACCGAGCTAGCTTCAGGAGTTTTTTTTTTTTTTTTTTCATACCTCAATGGAGCCTGGAGCGCCAGTGAGACAGAATCATTCACTCCCCACAAAGAAGGCTGACGCCAGGAAGCCAGGTGGTCTAGCTCAGCTGATCCCACACCCATGGAACCCAGCAAGCTTAGATGCACTGACTTGAAATTCTCACTGCCAGCACAGCAGTCTGAAGTTAATCTGGGTTGCTCAAGCTTCGTGCAGGGAGTGGCGTCCGCCATTACTGAGGCTTGAGTAGGCCGATTTCCCCCTCATGGTGTAAACAAAGCTGCTGGGAAATTCAATCAGGGCAGATCCCACCACAGCTCCACAAAGCCACTGTAGCTAGACTGCCTCTCCAATTTCCTCCCCTCTGGATGTACTATAAAAAAAGGCAGCAGCCTCAGTCAGGAGCATATAGATCAAACTCCCATCTCCCTGGGACAGAGCACCTGGGGGAAGGGGTGGCTATGGGTGCAGCTTCAGGCAGGGGCGGCTATGTTCCTGCCTGCTGTGCTGATTCTGAAGAGAGCATAGGATCTCCCAGCATAGCACTGGAGCTATGCTAACGGACCTCCTCAAGTGGGTCCCTGACCCCCAAGCCTCCTGACTGCGAGACACCTCCCAGCAGGGTTGACATGCACCTCATACAGGAGAGCTCCAGCATCTGGTGGGTGCCCCTCTGGGACAGAACTTCCAGAGGAAGGAATAGGCAGCAGTCTGGTATTCTGCAGCCTCTGCTGGTGATGCAGGAAAACAGAATCTGGAGTGGTTCTCCAGCAAACTCCAGCAAACTCTAAACTCCTGCATCAGAAGGGCCTGTTAGAAGAAAAATTAACTAACAGAAAGGAATAGCATCAACATCAACCAAAAGGACGTCCACTCAGAAACTCCATTTGAAGCTCACCAACACCAAAGCCCAAAGGTAGATAAATCTACAGAGATAATGAAAAAAGGCTGAAAATTCCAAAAACCAGAATGCCTCTTCTCCTCCAAAAGAACACAACTCCTCACCAACAAGAGAACAAAACTGGATGGAGAGTAAGTTTGACAAACTGACAGAAATAGGCTTCAGAAGGTGGATAATAACAAACATCTCCAAGCTAAAGGAGCATGTTCACTCAATGCAAGGAAGCTAAGAACCTTGATAAAAGGTTAGAGGAGTTGCTAACTAGAACAACCAGTTTAGAGAAGAATATAAATGACCTGATGGAGTTGAAAAACACAGCATGAGAAGTTTGTGAAGCATACAAAAGTGTCAATACCTGAATTGATCAAGTGGAAGAAAAGATATCAGAGATTGAAGATCAACTTAATGAAATAAAGTGTGAAAACAATATTAGATAAAAAAGAATGAAAAGGACTGAACAGTGGATCCCAGAAATATGGGACTATGAGAAAAGACCAAAGTTTTGTTTGATTGGTGTACCTGAAAGCAATGAGGAGAATGGTACCAAGTGGGAAAACACACTTTAGGATATTATCCAGGAGAACGTCCCCAACCTAGCAAGACAGGCCGACATTCAAATTCAAAATACAGAGAACACCACAAAGATACTACTTGAGAAGAGCAACCCCAAGACACATAATCTTCAGATTCACCAAGGTTGACATGAAGGAAAAATATTAAGAGCAGCCAGAGAGAAAAGTCAGGTTACCCACAGAGGGAAGCCCATTAGACTAACAGCAGTTCTCTCTGCAGAAACCCTACAAGCCAGAAGACAGTGGGGGCCAATATTCATCATTCTTAAAGAAAAGAATTTTCAACCCAGATTTCATAACCAGACAAACTAAGCTTCGTAAGCAAAGGAGAAATAAAATCCTTTACAGACAAGCAACTTCTGAGAGATTTTTACACCACCAGACCTGCCATACAACAGCTCCTGAAGGAATCACTAAATATGTAAACGAAAAACGAGTACCTGCTACTGCAAAAACATATCCAATTGTAAAGACCATTGACATTATGAAGGAACTGCATTCAACTAATGGGCAAAATAACCAGCTAGCAACATAATGACAGAATCAAATTTATACATAACAATATTAACCTTAAATGTAAACAGGCTAACTGCCTCAATTAAAGACATAGACTGGCAAATTGGATAAAGAGTCAAGATCCATCAGTGTGCTGTATTCAGGAGACTAATCTTATGTGCAGAGACACTCATAGGCTCAAAACAAAGGGATGGAGGAACATTTACCAAGCAAATGGAAAGAAAAAAAAAAGCAGGGGTTGCAATCCTAGTCTCTAATAAAACAGAATGGAAACCAATAAAGATCAAAAAAGACAAAGAAAGGCATTGCATAATGGTAATGGGATCAATGCAACAACAAGAGCTAACTATCTTAAATATATATGCACCCAATACAGGAGCACCAAGATAAAGCAAATAGAGACCTACAAAGAGACTTAGACTTCCACACAATAATAGTGGGAGACTTTTACATACTACTGTCAATATTAGACAGATCAATGAGACAGAAAATTAACAAGAACATTCAGGACATGAACTCATCTCTGGACCAAGCAGACCTAATAGACATCTGCAGAACTCTCCAACCCAAATTGGAAGAATATACATTCTTCTCAGCACTACATCACACTTATTCTAAAGTTGGCCACATAACTGGAAGTGAAACACTTCTCAGCAAGCAAAGGAATGGATATCATAACAAACAGTCTCTCAGACCACAGTGCAATCAAATTAGAACTCAGGATTAAGAAACTCACTCAAAACCACATAACTACATGGAAACTGTACAACCCGCTCCTAATGACTACTGGGCAAATAATGAAATGAAGGCAGAAATAAGTAAGTTATTTGAAACCAATGAGAACAAAGACACAATGTATTAGAATCTCTGTGACACAACCTAAGCAGTGTTTAGAGGGAAATTTATAGCACTAAATGCCCACAAGAGAAAGCAGGAAAGATCTAAAATTGATACCCTAACATCACAATTAAAAGAATTAGAGAAGCAAAGAAAATAAATTCAAAAGCTAGCAGAAGACAAGAAATAACCAAGATCAGAGCCGAAGTGAAGGAGATAGAAACATGAAAGACCCTTCAAAAAATCAATGAATCCAGGAACTGGTTTTTTGAAAAGATCAACAAAATAGACCACTAGCCAGACTAATAAAAAAGAAAAGAGAAAAGAATCAAATAGACAAAATAAGAAATGATAAAGGGGAGGGTATCACCACTGAGCCCACAGAAATATAAACTACCATCAGAGAATACTATAAACACATCTATGCAAATAAACTAGAAAATCTAGAAGAAATGGGTAGATTCCTGGACACATACACCCTCTCAAGACTAAATCAGGAAGAAGTTGAATCCCTGAATAGACCAATAACAAGTTCTGAAATTGAGGCAGTAATTAATAGCCTACCAACCAAAAAAAGCCCAGGACTAGACAGATTCACAGCCAAATTCTACCAGAGGTACAAAGAGGAGCTGGTACCATTCCTTCTGAAACTATTCCAAACAATAGAAAAAGAGGAGCTCCTCCCTAACTCATTTTATGAGGCCAGCATCATCCTGATACCAAAACCTGGTAGAGACACACACAAAAAAGGAAATTGCAGGCCAATATGCCCGATGAACATTGATGCAAAAATCCTCAATAAAATACTTGCAAACCAAATCCAGCAGCACATCAAAAAGCTTATCCACCATGATCAAGTTGGCTTTATCCCTGCAATGCAAGGCTGGTTCAACATACACAAATTCAATAAACGTAATCCATCACATAGACAGAAGCAATGACAAAAACCACATGATTATCTCAATAGATGCAGAAAAGACCTTCAATAAAATTCAAACACCATTTATGCTGAAAATTCTCAATAAACTAGGTATTGATCAAATGTATCTCCAATTAATCAGAGCTATCTATGACAAACCCACAGCCAATATCATACTGAATGGGAAAAGCTGAAAACATTCACTTTGAAAACTGGCACAAGGATGCCCTCTCTCACCACTCCTATTCAACATACTATTGGAAGTTCTGGCCAGGACAATCAGACAAGAGAAAGAAATAAAAGGTATTTGAATAGAAAAAGAGGAAGTCAAATTGTCTCTGTTTGCAGATGATATGATTCTATATTTAGAAAACCCTAGCATCTCAGCCCCAAATCTCCTTAAGCTGATATGCAACTTCAGCAAAGTCTCAGTACACAAAATCCATGTGCAAAATTCACAAGCATTCCTGTACACCAATAATAGAGAGCCAAATCATGAGTGAACTCCCATTCAGAATTGCTATAAAGAGAATAAAATACCTAGGACTATAACTTAACAAGGGATATGTGAAGAACCTCAAGGAGAACCACAAACCACTGCTAAAGAAAATAAGGGAGGACACAAACAAATTGAAAAATATTCCATATTCATGGATAGAAAGAATCAATATCATGAAAATGGCCATACTGCCCAAAGTAATTTGTAGATTCAATGCTATCCCCATCAAGCTACCATTGACTTTCTTCACAGAAGTAGGAAAAACTACTTTAAATTTTATATGGAACCAAGGAAGAGCCTGGTACCCAAGACAATCATAAGCAACAATAACAAAGCTGGAGGCATCATGCTACCTGACTTCAAACGTACTACAAGGCTATAGTAATCAAAACAGCATGGTATTGGTACCAAAACAGAGATATAGACCAGTGGAACAGAACAGAGACCTCAGAAATAGCGCCACACATCTACAACCATCTAATCTTTGACAAACCTGACAAACATAAACAATGGGGAAAGGATTCCCTATTTAATAAATGGTTCTGGGAAAACTGTCTAGCTATGTGCAAAAAACAGAAACTGGACCTCTTCCTTACACCTTATATAAAAATTAACTCAAGATGGATTAAAGACTTAAATGTAAGGCCTAAAACCATAAAAACCCTAGAAGAAAACCTAGGCAGTATCATTCAGGACATATGCATGGGCAAAGACTTCATGACTAAAGCACCAAAAGCAATGGCAACAAAAGCCAAAACTGATGAATGGGACCTAATTAAAGAGCTTCTGCACAGCAAATGAAATTATCATCAAAGTGAACAGGCAACCTATAGAATGGGAGAAAATTTTTGCAATCTATCCTTCTGACAAAGGACTAATATCCAGAATCTACAAAGAACCTAAACAAATTTACAAGAAAAAAACAACCCCATCAAAAAGTGGGTAAAGGATATGAACAGACACTTCTCAAAAGAAGACATTTATGCAGCCAGCAGACATATTTTAAAAAGCGCATCAACACTAGTCACTAGAGGAATGCAAATCAAAACCACAATGAGATGCCATCTCATGCCAGTTAGAATGGCAATCATTAAAAAGTCAGGAAACAACAGATGCTGGCGAGAATGTGGTGAAATAGGAACGCTTTTACACTGTTCGTGGAAGTGTAAATTAGTTCAACCATTGTGGAAGACAGGGTGGCGATTCCTCAAGGATCTAGAAGCAGAAATATCATTTGACCCAGTAATCCCATTACTGTCTATATACCCAAAGGATTATAAATCATTCTACTATAAAGACACATGTACACTTATATTTACTGCAGCACTGTTCACAATAGCAAAGATTTGGAACCAACCCAAATGCCCTCAATGATAGACTGGATGAAGAAAATGTGGCACATATACACCATGGAATACTATGCAGCCATAAAAAATGATGAGTTCATGTTCTTTGCAGCAACATGGAAGAAGCTGGAAACCATCATTCTCAGAAAACTAACACAAGAACGGAAAACCAAACACTGCATGTTTTCACTCATAAGTGTGAATTGAACAATGAGAACACATGGACACAGGAACAGGAACATCACACACTGGGATCTGTGAGAGTGGGGAGCTAGGGGAGGGATAGCATTAGGAGAAATGCTTAATGTAGATGATGGGGTCATGGGTACAGCAAACCTCCATGGCACATGTATACCTATATAACAAACCTGCATGTTCCGCACAGGTATCTAAAAACTTAGTACATATATATATATAAAGAATATAAAGCAGTCAGAAAAATGTGAAAAGATGAGGCTGGCCTAGCCTCCCAGCCTACATCTTTCTCCTGTGCTGGGCCCTTCCTTCCCTTGAACATCAGATTCTGAGTTCTTCAGTTTTGGCTTTCCTTGCTTCTCAGCTTGTAGATAGCCTATGGTGGGACTTTGTGATTGTGTGAATTAATAAACTCCCATATATATATCTGCATCCTATTAGTTATCTCTCTCTAGAGAACTGTGACTAACACACTCTGTATTTCAAAAATTAGAGCATAATAAATGGCATGTGATAATTACACAGTAAACCTATTTTAATAAATGAAGAGGAGTGACATGTTTGAATGATCCTTAAGAAAAATAACTCATAGCCATATTACTAGTAGAGTGTGCAAGTGGCAGGGGGGAACATTGTATATGTGTATATTCTGCAAGTGGGTATTTGGGAACTGTGGGAAATAGACCTATGGGAAGGAATGAAATCCTGTAAGGAGCATTTGTAACATATCGATAAGATTCTGAAGACCTGAGGCAGGGTGACAGGAAGAATGGTGAGATGATCATGGGAAACATGATTTGATCTAGAATGAACATACCTAGCACTGAATGTGGGGTGTGAGAGGAAAGGGATAAATATAAAAGACACATACATGGGGAGAGGTGACTAGGAGAAACCACAAAAGGACTTGTGGTTTTGTAGGTAAGGGAAAAGCTATGCCACAGGGTCAGTGTGGCCAGGCCTAGCGGCCTATGGATTCCCCACTACTGTGCCTTCAGTCCTTGGAGGCAGCTCTCCAACCCAACCTGGGGTCAAGGAGGGTTGCTCCAGTTTGCATACCTGCTCCCTAGACAAAGCTGAATACCAGAACTTCTATGGTTACACTTCATGAAGGTAAAAAGATGTGAAAGAAATTAAACATGTTCACAGTCAGGGTGGGGCTTCAGCTGAGACAGGTCAAAATGAGGAGCTTAATATGGGCCAGTTATCATCTGACTAGAAGAAACTGTGATAGTATATATTTCCCATAAGCAATTCTATCCAGATTTTTCACTGTATTGTTTACATTGGCTTGGGAGAAATGGTATCTCTTTTCAGCTTTCTGTGATTTTTTTCAATGATCTTTGGCGGACACTGTGCTTTCATTAAGATTTAAAATTCTGAAGACTATTCAACAACAAAGAAAATTATTTTGAGACATTAAATCAAAAACTAAACAAAATTGTATATACACAATAATAACTATAAAAATGTATCATGCATATGCATAGACGCTGGCAAGAAACTCAGAAGTTGTATTTGTTTGGGTGTCAAGAGAGTGTAAGGACTTTCCTTACATTGTTGTTTCCATTAACTTTGTTTTAACTAAGAATAATCACTTAAGGTACTCATGGATTTTAAAATTATACTGAGAAAGTTGCACTGCTCACAGTCATGATTGTGAGAGTAAACGTAGGGCATCTCCTGATCAAATAAAGTATATTAAAAAGAAGGGACCCAAGGCCCTTAAGTCAGAGAACAGGAACTTCTATGCAGTTTAGAAATCAAATGAGATTTTTTGGATGTTGCAGAAAATATGTGCCAAATTTGAAAAAATATGTGCTCTAACAAGCGATATCATAATCAGAATATAGTCATTTATCATTCTTTTGAAAAATAATATATAACAAAGAGTCTCCAATGTAATGACCAGAAGTACAACTAGGAGCCCTGAGCTTCTTGGTATTGGAAATTAGGTAAAAAGAAGGTGGGGTGCAGCAGTATAGAAATATGTTTTTTCATCAAAAGCTTTGGAGAATGATGGGGTGTGGGGAGTTGGGATTTTATAAGAGCAGAATCAAATTAAATTATATGAAGTAATACCAACGAATGCAAGCAAGAGTAAACGTGATTTTTAAAAATATCTTGAGAAAAAAAATTCCAGACAATAAAGATGGCATGTCACAGAAACATATCTATTTTGACTCTTGCAACCTCATGAGAAAATAGTGCTGGGATTGAAAAAGACATCAACCTACAAGAACATAGAGAAAAGTTTAGGAGCAGAACAGCAGCAATGCCTTGGAAGCCAGAAAACAGATGAATAAATCTTAAATATCAGAATAGATGTGAGAAAACGACATAACAAGCCAGCTGCAACAAGAGTTGAAAGATTTACAACAAAGAATCTCAATAAAGCCTCGGAAATAAGTAGCAGTAGGTATTTGTAGAAGAGAGGGTTAACAGATTTTTTTTTTTCTTTCCGAGGAGTCTGTTGACAGGCTGGAGTGCTGTGGCACAATCTCGGCTCACTGCAACCTTTGCCTCCCAGGTTCAAGCAATTCTCCTGCCTCAGCCTCCTGAGTTGCGGTGATTATAGGCGCGCGCCACCATGCCCGCTAATTTTTGTATTTTTAGTAGAGACGGGGTTTTATCATGTTGGTAAGGCTGGTCTCAGACTCCTGACCTCATGATCCACCCGCCTCGGCCTCCGAAAGTGCAGGGATTACGGGCGTGAGCCAGCGCGGCCAGCCACAAGAATCCTCAAAACAAGGACTAGGGTGAGAGCCTGTTTAAGAAGCAGTTAGATCACCGTATCTTGTCTCCATTCCACACAGCCAAGTTATTGATCCTGCCCAGCCACAGCGAAAAGACTTAATTTGGAGAGAACAAAAGGTATGTAGAATAGGAAACACTGAAAACAGGGCAAATGAGTGACATTTCCATACACAATGCTAAAATCTCCAGCTTCTACGGATAACCAGTTGTCAGGGGAAAAGCCGCCAACATGACAAAGGCATCAAAAAAAAGGAAACAGAGCCGGGCGTGATGGCTCACGCCTGTAATCCCAGCACTTTGGGAGGCTGAGGTGGGTGAATCACAAGGTCAAGGGATCGAGACCATCCTGGTGAACATGGTGAAACCCTGTCTCTACTAAAAATACAAAAATTAGCTGGGCATGGTGGCACGCGCCTGTAGTGCCAGCTACTCGGGAGGCTGAGGCAGGAGAATTGCTTGAACCCGGGAGGCGGAGGTTGCAGTGAGCCGAGATCGTGCCACTGCACTCCAGCCTGGCACCTGGTAACAGAGCTAGACTGTCTCAAAAAAAAAAAAAAAAAACAAGGAAACAGAAGAAAGTAATCTATAGGAAACAGAAACTCCACAGGGAGAAGAAACTTCAAAAAAGAGTGTTCATGTGTGTGCCTCTGTGTGTACACACAAGTATATGATTAAGTAAAAATGGTGGTTACCTGTTTTGGAAAACCACTACACCTCCTTTATAATACAAATATTCAGATTTACATGTAGCAGTAAAATTACCCATAGCCTACACCTACATCATAACTAAGAGACTGAGAAAACTACAAACTTTAATTTACATACAGGTTAAAAAACAAATATCCAAGACAAGCAGAATTAGCTCCAGGACCCACAAGAGATTTAATGGTCAGGCAGAGATCATGTGGAAGAGAGTATAGTGGGTTCATCTCAAAAAGATGAGAATCCCATTTGTGTGGGAAAATACTAATAACAAATCTGAGACCTGACTACTAATGAATCAAAAGTAAGGGGCTGGGAAATGTGTTGAAACAGAATAGCTGGGTGCTGTGGTATGCACCTGTACTTCCAGCTACATAGGAGATGGAGGCAGAAGGATTGCTTTTACTCAGGAGTTCAAGTTCATCCTGGCTGAACCTTTAAGAGACCCCCATCTCCTAAGAATACAAACTAGAGGAGTCAGTTTTGAGAAAGCCCCATTTCTGTTTGAGAAGGAAGTAATGTCCTTTGTAAATAGGCAATAAAGGCAAAGGGAGTGGCTGAATATAAGGACCTATTAAAGCATTATAACATAAAAATTAGAGCTGGAAACATTTTTCTAAAGCATAATTTATTAAGGGAACTGCACTGTATCAACAAATGAAGATAATATTGCACTAAGAAATAAAATACTCAAATTCCCTCCTCCTTAGAACGGAATCGCTTATTCTTTCTGGACTTGAAAAACACAGCACAAATAGTCATGAAGAAAAAAAAACAGGATCCATGCAGTTATGTGAAAAAAACAAAATAACAATAAAACTTTTCAGCAGATTAAAACATTAAAAAAACTAAGCAAAGGAAAATAACAAAAGTATGAAAGAGGGGAACACTGAAACAAAATATTCTCCATGAACTAAATATAATCCCCAAAGTAACTGCAAATGTGAAGGACTATCATGGATCAGAAATTAAAAATTCAGAATAGTAATGGGCAAGCAATAAGAAGATATAAAATACGATCTGAATAAACTCATGGAAAAAATTTTTGTTTAAAAAGACAGAATCTTTTTTCTTTTTTTTTTGGCGGGAGGGACAGAGTCTCTCTATGTTGCCAGGTGCCAGGCTGGAGTGCAGTGGTGCGATCTCGGCTCACTGCAACCTCTGCCTCTGGGTTCAAGCAATTCTCTTGCCTCAGCCTCCTGAGTAGCTGAGACTACAGGCGCACACCTCCACGCCCAGCTAACTTTTGTATTTTTAGTAGAGACGGAGTTTCACCATGTTGGCCAGGATGGTCTCTATCTTTTGACCTCATGATCCACCCACCTTGGCCTCTCTAAGTGCTGAGATTACAGGCACGAGCCACCACGCCCAGCTGACAGAATCATTTTTTAAAAAAACTAAATTACAGGATACCCATGGAAAATGCATAGGACCCAATATAGTAAGAATTACATGGTCTAGAAAGTAAAAGAACCAAAAGAAATGTAGAAATGAAGACAAAGGTAAAAACTATTAAAAGAACAGGAAAATAAGATCCAAAATACATACGATTAAATTCCTAGAAGATAAAGCAATACAACATACTAGAACTATATTCAAACTATAAAGAAAAGTTTTCTGAAATAAAAATAGTTCTTAATTTACATATGAAAGAACCCACTGTTTACCAGGAAAATTTTCCCAGATTAGTAAACTTGAAGGTGTACGTTAATAAAACTTTTGGACCTTAACAATTAAATACCCTTTGAGTTCTCCAGTCACTTAAAAAATAAAATAAAATTGGCATTAATGTTGCAATAGCAATAAACAAAGCAAGACAATAGAGGAGGAACATATTCAAAAAACTTCACAAAAATGTTAGTCGAAGATTTTATATCCAGCTAAGTTATCAGTCAAGTTTTAAGAATATAGAAAAACAATTTTAAAAATGCCATCATTTAGGGAATATTTGCAGTGGACTCAAAATGGCTACAAATTCCCTTTACCCTTCTCTCATCAACAGGTAAGTTCTAAGTCATCTCTTCTTGATCTGAGCTCCATGACTACGTTGACCAATAGAATATTGTAGAAGGCATGCTGTGCCCATTTTTAAGCTTGGGACATAAACTGGTACTTCTACTTCTCATCTCTGTTAAAACTAGTTCTTTGAGCCCTAAAGCTACAATATAAGAAGCTTGCTACCTATTAGGAAGAACCTACAAAGAAGTCCTGAGATTATATAGAGAGGAAGAGGTTAAACCCAGTCTGCAGCCATCCCTGCCAGGGCATGAGCTATGTAAGTGATGCCATCTTGGGTCCTCAAGACCAGCTCAGCTGCCAACTGAACACTGCATAATGACACTGGTTAGTGCCAGTAAAGCATAAGAATCACCCATCCAAGCTCTGTCTGAATTTTTGAACCACAAAATCTTGAGATATAATAAAATGATAGGCTTTTTTTAAACTACTAGGTTTGACATCAACTATTATGCAAAAAAAAATTCACTAGAAAAATACAGAACTCTAAACTCTACTGAAAGAATTGGAAAATATGTAACTATTTCTCCTGACAAGGTAATAATATGAGAACTAAAATAAACATATATTAATTGTCATATACTTAAGGAAAGATATTTAAAAGATAACATAAAATGTGTTCTGAGTTTGATGCAACACTTTGATGCAACTCCTAAGTGTTTGTAAACTCACTAAAATAACTACTTGTTAAATTGATTGATGATGAATTTGTAATAAAGTACACATATAACACCTTAAAATACATGTTGCAGTATTTTTCTTGAGACATGTGAATTATCATATACAACTGGTTAAGTATAAATTGGTGTCTTGTGGACAATTTGGCTATATGTATGAAAAGTCTTATAAAATACACATATTTTGACCTGACAGTTTTATTTATAATAATTTGCTATAAATAAACTATAAGAAAAGCAAGAATCTGTAGAGAACAAGTTTCATCCAACAAAGAAATAATTAGAGAAACCTCAGGTAAAGGACTTGTGGTGAGCCTTGAACATTTAATTGAAAATTTAAGCTGGGCACAGTGGCTCACGCCTGTAATCCCAGCACTTTGGGAGGCCAAGGCGGGTGGATCACAAGGTCAAGAGATCAAGACCATCCTGGTCAACATGGTGAAACCCCATCTCTACTAAAAATACAAAAATTAGCTGCGCATGGTGGCGCATGCCTGTAGTCCCAGCTACTCAGGAGGCTAAGGAAGAAGAATTGCTTGAACCCAGGAGGCGGAGGTTGCGGTGAGCCAAGATTGCGCCATTGCACTCAGCCTGGATAACAAGAGCAAAACTCCATCTCAAAAAAAGAAAGAAAAAAAAGAAAGAAAGAAAATTTAAGATTGAAACAAAATGAAGTTAAGGGGGAAAAGTAGTATATATTATTTCTATTTGTCAGAACATATAACGTTATAATGAATATAATGAATACATAAATATATGATATATAATGAATATAATGAAAATATAAGAAATTTTATTCATTGGTTATAAAGTACATGGTCTTTTCAAACACTTATGGAACATGAATGACATTTTACCATATTTTCGGTAACAAAGAAAATCTCAGTAAGTTCCGTGAGGTAGAACTAATACAACATTAGGTAACTGCATTGCAGAACATACAACATTTATATGTTCTGACAAATAGAAATAATAATACTAAAAATAATGAGAAGAAAAGCAAGAGAGAGAGAAAATAGAAAAAACTCATTGACTGCTGCAGAGCTAACTGATGGCCATCAAAACATATTGTGTAAAGTTTCCATGATAACAAGCAGCTAAGTAAGAAAAATCAGGGGACAAAAAGCAGTATTTTAAATTATTTTAATACCGAATTATTAATATAAAGGCTACCATGAAACAAAAACACAAACCTTTGTAAGTATATAAAAATTTTCCAAAAGTTTTAGAAGAGCTAAAGTAACATTGCATACTGACATAGTCAATGTAAGACACATTATACATACCCCTCAGATCAAATATATCAATTTTATTTATAAATATAAGTGAGTCTAACTCACCAAAGAGATATACCTAAAACAAAGTGATTCAGCAAGTCTAAAAATAAAGGAATGGGTAAAGTATATAAGGCAAAAGTAAAAATAAAATTTAAGCAATGTTTGTGATTTTGATATCTGATAAAATAGAATAATGCAAGTAAAAAAGCAATAAATGACAAATAAGACAAATAAGGATATTGTATAGTGCCATAATTCATAATGAAACTGTAACAGTTATAATTACCTATACATAAATAACACAGCAGCTGCAATAAAGCAGAAAATATAGGAATATAATGAGAAGCAGATATATCTAATAAAAGGAGACCCTTAATTCACTCAGTTCAAGACAGGTCAAGAAAACAAAATACACACAACATAAAATGAATATAATAAAAATATAACAAATTTTATTCATTGGTTATAAAAATACATTGTCTTTTCAAACATTTATGGAACATAAATGACATTTTACCATATTTTGGGTAACAAAGAAAATCTCAATAAGTTCCATGAGGTAGAACTAGTATAACATTAGCTAACTGTAATGCAATAAAACTAGAAATAACATTTTGTAAAAGAACATTTTATCTGACTTACCTACCTAATTCAGCACACTGAATTATACTTGCATTTTTAAACCAAATTCAAGATTAGGAAGAACATGTTATAAACTATTATATATACTGCTTGAGTTAAAGGGAAAATACACTGATGTTGCAAAAATCTCTAAAACCAAAGATAAAAAATCACTACATATCATAATCTATAGTATACAATTAAAGATGTTCTCAAAATAAAATTCATAGCTTTAACAACTCATACCAGGGGTCATCAAGCCACAGCCAGCAGGCCAAACTCAACCTGCTGCTTGTTTTGATAAGTTATATTGGAACTCAGCCATGCCATTCATTTAAATATTGTCTATGGCTGCTTTCCTACTATAAAGGAGAATTGAGTAGTTGCAGTAGGAAAAATATGGTCCACCAAGTCAATAATATATACTATTTGATCCTTTACAAAAAAAGTTGTCATTTCCTCATTTACATTAATAAAATAGAATAAAAATAAATAAAATTAATTTAGAAAAAAGTAAACTAAAAGCAAAAGATAAATGCCAAAATTCAGAAATAATAAAAGATAACAGTACAATAAAAAGTTCAATAAAGGCCAGGCACGGTGGCTCAAGCCTGTAATCCCAGCACTTTGGGAGGCCGAGGCAGGTGGATCACGAGGTCAAGAGATCGAGACCATCCTGGTCAACATGGTGAAACCCCATCTCTACTAAAAATACAAAAAAATTATCTGGGCATGGTGGTGCGTGCCTGTAATCCCAGCTACTCAGGAGGCTGAGGCAGGAGAATTGCCTGAACCCAGGAGGCGGAGGTTGCGGTGAGCCAAGAATGTGCCATTGCACTCCAGCCTGGGTAACAAGAGTGAAACTCCGTCACAAAAAAAAAAAAAAGTTCAATAAATAACTTCATAAATTGAAAAATATCAACAAAGTACCTAAATTACTGAACTTAGGAAGAGAAAACAAAAACACAAATGCACAGGATTAGGAAGAACAAAGGGGAATTAACTATCTAGCCATTAAAATTGAAAAAATTTACAAACGTCTGTAAGAATGTGTCAACAAAAAACAGTCAAACTCTAAAATATTTGAAAAGATTTATTCTGAACCAAATATGAGTGACCAATGGCCCATGACACAGCCCTCAGGAGATCCTGAGACCATGTGCCCAAGGTAAGCATTTTGGTCCATAAAGGCAGGACAACTGGAAGCAGGGTACCTTCCAGGTCACAGGCAGATTCAGATTTTCTGATTGGCAATTGGTTGAAAAGGTTATTATCTGAAGACATGAAATCATTGGAGTGGAATGTCTGGCTTATAAGTGCTTGTGGAGACCAAGGTTTTATCATGCAGATGAAGTCTCCAGTAGCAGGTTTCAGAGAGAATAGATTGTAAATGTTTCTTATCAAACTTAAAGAGCCTATTCTATAGTAATTCCAAAAGAGAGGAAGGTGTAATGAGGCACCTGAACCTTCCCCTAATCATCATGGCCTGAACTAGTTTTTCAGGTTAACTTTGAAATGTACTTGGCCAAGGGGAGGGAGTCATTTAGATTCTTGGGAGGCTTATTTATTTTTGGTTGAAATTGCAAATATAATTTAGTATTAGGAAAACTATTTACCTAATTCACCATATTAGTATATCTACAGAGAAAATTCATATGCTCATCTTATAAGCCCTGTAAAGATCTTTTTAAAAAATTCAGTACTCGTTCCAGATAAATAAAAATACTTGGTTACATAGGTATCAATGAATCCTTCGTTAGCATCACTGTATATGGTATATACCTCTCAAAGCCAAAACTAGCATCTAAATTAGTAAGGATACTCTAGAGGCATCATTGCTACAGTCAAGAACAAGCCAAGGTTTCCCACTATCTCCATTACTACTTAAAAGTAGAAAAGAGAATATATAGAGGTATAAAACTTGGAAAAGCAGAGGCAGAAAGGACTATTTTCAGTTGATTTGTTAATATATCTGGATATCAAGGTGATTTTTTTTTTGACAGTCTCACTCTGTCACCCAGGTTGGAGTGCAGTGGTGCAATCTTGGCTGACTGCAACCTCCACCCTCGGGGTTCAAGCAATTCTCCTACCTCAGCCTCCCTGAGTAGCTGGGACTATAGGTGCATGCCACCATGCCCAGCTAATTTTTGTATTTTTAGTAGAGACAGGGTTTTACCATGTTGGCCAGGTTATTCTCAAACTCCTGCCCCCAAGTGATCTGCCTGCCTCAGCCTGGGATTACAGGCATGAGCCACCACACCCAGCCTTCAAGGTGAATTTCTTTGTAACTTGAGAGTAGGTAAGGCCTTCTAACTATGATTCAAAATCTGGAAGCAATAAAAAACATCAGTAAATTCAACTACATAAGTATTTTTAAAATCTTTTTATGGTTTTTACATGACTAAACAAGAAAGTAAAACATATAAACAATAAACTGAGTAAAGTGGCAAGATGTAAAATTAGTTTAAGAAAATTAATACCTCTCTCTATATATATACAAACAATAACCAGGTTGATGATACAAAGAAAGAGAAGACATTTAAAAAAGCAAAGTATAAAAGAAATATCTAGGAATAAACTTAGTAAAAAATATGGAAAACCTATATGAATAGGATAAAAAACACTCCTAAAGTCATGAAATTTGACTTAAATGAATACAAAGCATCTTATATTCTTGAATAGGGTGAATAAACATTATAAAAATATCAGATATCTGTAAGTTAACACAGAAATGTAAAACAATTCTGATAAAATACTAACACACTTCTTTTCTGGGGTTGAACAAGATGACTCTGAAATTTTTATGAAAAATAAACAAAAACAGCCAAGGAAAACCTCAAAAGAAAGCAAGGGAGTAAGAGTGGAAGGCTAGAGAAGCTATAAAGTCTTTTTAAATAAAACAGTGTGTACTGGCACATTGACAGACAAATGGAATAGACACTCCAGAAATAGCCAATTATTGAAGATTGATGCATAGTAAAAGCGTCAACTTACAACACTGGGGAAAAGATGATGTGGTAGACCAAATAATAATCCTCAAAGACGTCCACATTCTCATCCCCAGAACCTGCAAATGTGCTACCTTCAATGGTAAAAGGAACTTTGCAGATGTGATTATGTGAAAGATCTTGAGGGGGAGATCCTTCTGTATTATCCAGGTGAACTTGATGCAATAACAAGGGTCCCTATAAAAGGGAGACAAAAGGAACAAAATAAGAAAATGAAAAGCAGAGTTCAGGATGACAAGCCTGTGAGCCAAGGAATGTGACAGACCCTAGAAGCTAGAAAATACAAGGAACAAATTCTCTCTTAGAAGTTTCAGAAGATGGTGGCTCGCGCCTGTAATCCCAGCACTTTGGGAGGCCGAGGCAGGTGGATCATGAGGTCAAGATATCGAGACCATCCTGGTCAATATGGTGAAACCCCGTCTCTACTAAAAATACAAAAATTTAGCTGGGCATGGTGGCGCGTGCCTGTAATCCCAGCTACTCAGGAGGCTGAGGCAGGAGAATTGCCTGAACCCAGAGGTTGCAGTGAGCCGAGATCGCGCCATTGCACTCCAGCCTGGGTAACAGGAGCGAAACTCCATCTCAAAAAAAAAAAAGAAGTTTCAGAAGAAATGCAGCGCTTCCAACACCTTGATTTTAGCTCGGTAAAACTGCTTTTGAACTTCTGACCTGCAGAACTATAAGGTAATAAATTTGTGTTGTTTTAAGCTACTAAATTTGTAGTAACTTGTTACAGCAGCAATAGGAAACTAATACCTAGAAACTTTTTTCAGTGGAAGTGTTAGAACTATATAGTCATTTGGGAAAAAATGATACCTCATGTGATTCACCTGATAAACTCAAAATAAATCAGAGATCTAAATGTAAAAAAAAAAAAAACCCAAAAACTTGTGCAAGTACAAGAAGGGGTAGATTCTATCATAATTTGAGAATAAGAAAATCTTCCAAACTATGACTCAAAATTCTTTAGAAGAATAAAAAAAGAGTACAAAAACGGGAGTAAGTATAAAAAAAGAGATAAATTTGATATAAAACTGAGAAGAATAATCTTTTTTTGCATGTAAAAAACCCAACCAATAGTTATAGAGATAGAAGTAGATTAGTGGGATTGGGAGTTTGGGAATATGGCAGATAGGAGGCAGGACTAATTTGCAGCTCCCACTCAGATGAACAGAGAACCATGCGGAAACTGAAACACTGAGAACTTTTGCTCCAAGAACTGCCACAGGAACATACCAGGAAAGCCAAGATAATCCACAGACCCTTTGCAGGAAGCAAATTGCTCCTGTAGGCCCTAGGAGGTAGCCGAAAAATTGTGAGTGTCCAAAGTGTGAAAAGGGGATCATCTGCCGCTGAACGCACACCCTCACTAGGGAACCCGAAGGTCCAGATCACGGGAGGAAAATTTGATCTTACTTGGAGCTAAGATGAATTTAGAGAGCCAAGCAAAATACAAGGGTAGAAGAAGCAGTGGGAAGAGCCCTGTGGGCTTTCTCGGCCGCCAGGAAAGCTACTTCTGACATTGTCTTGCAGAGGTCGTTGGGAGGGCTACCAGAGGAACTAGGAAAAGACCACAGGGTGAAGGAAACTTCCAGCTGAACTTCGTAACAATTTTGAACAAACGTAAAGTTTTCTGGACAGAACCTGGAAAGTGGGGGTGAATTGGGAGCGCAAAACCTGAAAGCCCTGCTTGCTTTTTCAGCCAGGAGGCTGGTAGCCTAGCGCAAGTTCTGCCTAAAATAAACCAAGTGTTACTGGGGGAGGGGCATAGTGGGAGTTAGCCTGGCCTGGGCTGTGTGCAAGCTTGGGGAGGCCTGTAATTGCCAGCTTTCCTTCACTTCCCTGGGGACCTGCATGATACCAGAGGCGATCATAATCCACCTGGGATCATAACTCTGTTGGCTCACACTGGTAATCCCAACATTTTGGGAAGCTGAGGTGGGTGGATCTCTTGAGGCCAGGAGTTCAAGACCAGCCTGGCCAACATGGTGAAACCTTGTCTCTAGTAAAAGTACAAAAATCAGCTGGATATGGTGGCATGTGCCTGTAATCCCAGCTACTCAGGAGGCCGAGTTGGGAGAATTGCTTGAACCTGGGAGGCAGAGGTTGCAGTGAGCCAAGATTGCACCACTGTACTCCAGCCTGGGTGGCAGAGTGAGACTCCATCTCAAAAAAAAAAAAGAAAACCAATCATTGCAGCTCTGCTTTCAGGAAGCCACATCCCTTGGGGAAGGAGGAGAACACCACATCAAGGGAGCACTCCATGGGACAAAAGAATCTGAACAGCAGCCCTTGAGCCCCAGCTCTTCCTTATGACATAGTCTACCCAAATGAGAAAGAACCAGAAAAACATTTCTGGTAATATGACACAGTAAGATTTTCTAACATCCCCAAAAGATCATGCTAGCCTACCAGCAATGGATCCAAACCAAGAAGAAACCCTCAATTGCCAGAAAAAGAATTCAGAAGGTTGATTATTAAGCTAACCAAGGAGGCAACGGAGAAAGGTAAAGCCCAACTTAATGAAATTTTCAAAAAATGATACAAGATATGAAAGGAAGAATCTTTAGTGCAATAGATAGCATAAATAGAAAATAATCACAACTTCTGGAAATCAAGGACACACTTAGAGAAATGCAAAATGCACTGCAAATTCTCAGCAATAGAATCAAACAAGCAGATGAAAGAACTTCAGAACTTGAAGAGAAGGTTTCTGAATTAACCCAATCCAATAAAGAAAAAGAAAAAATAATTTAAAAAAATAAACAAAGCCTCCAAGAAGTTTGGGATTATATTAAGTGACCTCAGAATAATTGGTGTTCTTGAAGGAGAAGAGAAATCTAAAAGTTTGGAAAACATATTTGAGGGAATGAATGATCAAGGAAAACTTTCTCAGCATTGCTAGAGATCTAGACATCCAAATACAGGAACTCAAAGAACACCTGGTAAATTCTTTGCAAAAAGATCATTGCCTAAGCACATAGTCATCAAGTTATCTCAAGTCAAGATGAAGCAAAGACTCTTAAGAGCTGTGAGGCAAAAGCACCAGGTAACCTATAAAGGAAAACCTATCAGATTAACAGCAGGATTTCTCAACTGAAATCCTATAAGCTAGAAGAGATTGGGGCCTGATCTTCAACTTCCTTAAACAAAACAATTATCAGCCAAGAATTTTGTATCTATTGAAACTAAACTTCATAAATGAAGAAAAGATAGTCTTTTTCAGGCAAGTAAATGCTGCGAGAATTTGCCACTACCAAGCCAGCACTGAAGGAACTGCTAAAAGGAGCACTAAATCTTGAAACAAATTCTTGAAATACACCAAAAATAGAACCACCTTAAAACAAATCTCACAGGACCTATAAAACAAAAACACAATTTTTTTAAAAAGCAAGGTATTCAGGCAGCCTCACATGTCAATACTAATGTTGAATGTAAGTGGCCTGAGGGCTCCACTTAAAAGATACAGAATAGTAGGCTGGGCATGGTGGCTAATCCTGTAATCACAGCATATGCCCAAGGTGGGCATATCACCTAAGGTCAGGAGTTCGAGACTAGCGTAGTCAATATGGTGAAATCCTGTCTCCACTAAAAATGCAAAAATTAGCCAGATGTGGTGGCATGTGCCTGTAATCCCAGCTACTCAGGAGGCTGAGCCAGGAGAATTGCTTGAACCCAGGAGATGGAGGTTGCAGTGAGCTGAGATCACATCATTGCCCTCCAGCCTGGACAACGGAGTAAGACCCTGTCTCTAAAAATAAAAATAAAAAATAAATAAAAGATACAGAATAGTGGGATGGATAAGAATTTACAGAACCAGTTTCTGCTGTCTTCAGAAGACTGACCTAACACATAAGAACTCACATAAACTTAAGATAAAGGAGTGGGAAAAGATATTCCATAAAAATGGACACCAAAAGGGAGAAGGAGTAGCTATTCTTAGATCAGACAAAACAAACTTTAAAGCAACAGCACTTAAAAAAGACAAAGAGGGGCATTTATATAATGACAAAAGGACTTAGCAAAAAGAAAAATAATCACAGTCCTAAATATTTATGCACTAACACTGGAGCTTGAACAGAAAAACATTGCAGTCCTAAATATTTATGCACCTATCACTGGAGCTCCCAAATCTTTAAATAATTACTACTAGACCTAAGAAATGAGATAAACAGCAACATAATAATAGTGGAGGCCTTCAATACTCCACCAAGAGCACTAGACAAGTCATCAAGACCAAAAGTCAACAAAGAAACAATTGATTTAATCTATACCCTAGAACAAATGTACTTAACAGATATTCACAGAACATTCTACACAACAACTGCAGAATATACATTCTATTCATCAGCACGTGGAACATTCTCCAAGATAAATCATATTATGGGCTACAAAACAAGTCTCTACAAATTTAAGAAAACTGAAATCATATCAAGTACTCTCTAGGACCACAGTGGAATAAAATTGAACACTCCAAAAGGAACTCTCAAAACCATGCAAATATGTGGAAATTAAATAACCTGCCCCTGAATGATCAATGGATCAACAATGAAATCAAAATGGAAATTAAAAACATAAAGTGAGGAAAATAAACCTTATTTAACAAATAATGCTGTGATAATGGGCAAGCCACATGTAGGAGAATGAAACTGGATCCTTATCTCTCACCTTATACAAAAGTCAACTTAAGATGGATCAAGATCTTAAATCTAGAACCTGAAACCCTAAAAATTCTAGAAGATGACATAGAAAAAACCCTTCTAGACATCGGCTTAGGCAAAGACTTTATGACCAAGACCCCAAAAGCAAATACAACAAAAACAAAGATAAAGAGATGGGACTTAAACTAAAAAGCTTCTGGACAGCAAAGGAAATAATCAGCAAACAGACAATGCACAAAGTGGGAAAAAAATCTTCACAACCTATACATCTGACAAAGGAATGATGAGACCAGGTTCTGGGTCGTAGGGGAGGCTCAGTTCCCCTGCTAGGATGTGTTCTTCCAAGCCCTTGGTCCCTCACCCACCCCAAATGGGAAGGAGGACACCTTGGGGCACAGGGGCTTATAAATAAATATCAGACCCCAAAAAGTTTTGCAGAAAGTGATTTATTTAGACAGAGAGAGATAAAAAGGAGAAAGAAAGCAGACTCCAGATATGGAGCCTGCTCGGATGAGAGAGGAGACTTTTAACCTGGGAGATATTCCCGCCCCATTTAAGTTTTTCAGCCTATGAAAGCAGTTTCTTTAAAATTCCACTGCAGTGATTGATCTTTGATTATTTTCTTGAGCGTGCAAAAGTTAAACAAAGACCTCTAAGATCCCAGATGGAGACGTGGGTGGAGGTATGGCACTGGGAAGTTCTTGCCTTTGAAACTACGCTCCCTTGTGGACCAGGGAGAGAATACATTCCCTCACTAATATCCAGAATCTACAAAGAACTCGTATCAGCAAGAAAAAAACAAACAATCTATCAAAAAGTGGACTAAGGACATGAATAGACAATTCTCAAAAGAAGATATACAAATAGCTAACAAATGTATGAAAAAATGCTCAACATCACTAATTTTTAGGAAAATGCAAATCAAAACCACAATGCAGTATCACCTTGCTCCTGCAAAAATGGCCATAATCAAAAAAATGAAAAAATAATAGATGTTGGCATGGATGTGGTGAAAAGAGAACACTTCTACACTGCTGGTGGGAATGTAAACTAGTTCAACCACTGTGGAAAACAGTGTGTATATTCCTTAGAGAACTAAAAGTAGAACTACCATTTGATCCAGAAATCTCACTACTGGGTATCAACCCAGAGGAAAAGGAGTCATTATATGAAAAAGATACTTGCATATGCATGTTTCTAGCAGCACAATTTGCGATTGCAAAATATGCAACCAGCCCAAATGCCCATCAGTAAACAAGTGGATAAAGAAATTGTAGTATACGTATACCATGGGATACTATTCATCCATGAGAAGGAATGAAATAATGGCATTCACAGCAACCTAGATACAACTGGAGACCATTATTCTAAGTGAAGTAACTGAGGAATGAAAAATCAAACATCGTATGTTCTCACTTGTAAGTGGAAGCTAAGCTATGAGGACATAAAGGCGTAAAAATCATACAATGGACTTTGGGGACTCAGGGAAAAGAATAGGAGGGGGTCAGGGATAAAAGACTACACCTTGATTACAGTGTGCACTGCTCAGGTGATGAGTGCACCAAAACCTCAGATATCACCAATAAAGAACTTATTTATATAAACGAACACCACCTGCTCTACAAAAACCTATTGAAATAAAAAAAAAAAACCCACTTGTACCCTAAAAACTATTAAAATATTTAAAATTTTCTTCAATTAAAAAAAAAGAAGTGGACGGGAGCAGTGACTCATGCCTGTAATCCCATCACTTTGGGAGGCCATGGTGGGTGGATCACAAGGTCAGGAGATCGAGACCATCCTGGCCAAGATGGTGAAACTCTGTCTCTACTAAAAAATACAAAACTTAGCTGGGCATGGTGGCACGTGCCTGTGGTCCCAGCTACTCAGGAGGCTGAGGCAGGAGGATTGCTCGAACCTGGGAGGCAGAGGTTGCAGTGAGCTGAGATCCCGCCACTGCACTCCAGCCTGATGCCTGGTGACAAAGCAAGACTCTGTCTCAAAAAAAAAAAACAAAAGAAAAGTACATTAATGGTTTCTTTGGGCTAGAAGAATGAGTTACAGAGTAGCTCTTTGGAGTAATAAAAATGTTCTAAAATAGATTGTGGCAATGAATGCACAACTTTGTGAATATACTAAAAGCCAATGAATTGTATACTTTAAATGGGTAAATTGTGTAGTATGTGTATAAAATCTCAATAAAGCTACAAAAAAACCAATACTAAAAAAAGTATTACATGCAAAGTCAAAACATAAATTCCAAACTGGAAGAAAAATTTTGCAACTATTAGACAAAGAACAGGCCAGGTACAGTGGCTTATGCCTATAAACCCAGCACTTTGGGAGGCTGAGGTGGGTGGATCATGAGATCAAGAGATCGAGACCATCCTGGCCAACACAGTGAAACCCCAACTCTCCTAAAAATACAAAAATTAGCTCTGTCCCTTTTGGCCCGACAAGAAACTCAAATGAGAAATGGGATTTATCAGAACTGGCTGGCCCTAGATTATTTACTGGCAGCTGACGGAGTCATCTGTGGAAAATTCAAACTAACCAACTGCTGCCGGCACATAACCGACCAGGGTCATGCAGTTAAGAATATAACCAAACCAGCACACGTACCTGTGTAGGTATGACATAAATTCAACCCTAAGTCCTTGTTTAAAGGCTGGTCCTCAGCCTTGGGAGGATTAAAAACCCTCATCTAAATGTAATAACAATAGTGGCTATTTGTTTATTACTCCCCTTGTTCTTCTGAATGTCTAAGAAATCCTTTATTGCTGTAATAGACCAGAAAAACGACATCACAAGTATATTATATAATTCATTATCAATCAATCTCTTCAAAGAATCTGGAAAGTGAAAATAAGAGTGAGACCTGTCGCTGATATGATAAAGTAGTGAAGGTCTCAAAGTGGGGGGTGAGGAAGGAGACCCAGGCATCTGGGATCAACTTCCCCCTCGACTTCCATAATGCATTTCAATAGAAGGAAAGACTGGCTGACTGGCACCTCCTGAATTTACCTTCCTGTAAATAATACGCTTGGTATCGAGAAACTCTCCGGGAGACACTGTTTTTACTTAAAGCAAGATCAAACCTCCATCCGGAAACTAGAACCTTTTCACATGTGATTCCTAAAGCTGTAAATCCAAAACTCTTTCAATTGTGATTTCTAAGGCTAACCTAAAATTCTTCCACCTGTAATATCTGGAGTGTAAGCCTATATAAAGACAGAACCTTCCTTTGTTAGACCAGCTGGGTAATTTGGAACCAGCGCCCGGCTCCCGACCGTAATAATAATAATAATAAATTCCTTCTTTCCCCATTCGGTGTTCGAGAGCTCTGTTTCCCGCGGCCGCTCCCAGAAATTCCAAAATATGTTTCCTATGAGACTCAGAATTAATTCTATGCTGTAAGTCAGGTTCAAAACAGTCCTTTTGGAATGACTAAAGGAATGGGAATGAATTTTTGTTCAAACTGTTAATCTTACAAACTGAGAATACCCAAGTCCATTTTATGAGAAGAATTTTAGGGGAAAAAATGTTTGAATTATCTCTAGGATAATTCTCGCTATTGACCCAGTGGTCAATAAAAACCTCAAAGATTTTTAAGAAGATACCGCAGAGCATCCGGCCAACCCTTTCATTGGGCTTCTCATTCTGTCCCTTTTATAAATCACAGCATTCTTCTGCATTTCCCTTCTAAATAAATTTAATCCCTGAAAATCCAGTTTATCTGGAATGAGCAATTTGGTCAATCACACACACTGAACGATTACAATCTATTACACTTAAAATAACAGAGGTTTAAGTGACCTAAGAAAGAAAAAGAAATAATTATATTTATTTTATTAGTAAACTGAAGTGGAACTAAAAAACACAAAGAAACAATTCTATTACCTTCCATACTTAGTTGAGTCCAATTTCCCATAGGTAAGTTAGAGTCAACTGCAAAGAAAGTTAAAAACAAAACTAATTTTAGGAAATAAGAACTTGAGTAAAGTACTTCTTTACTCAAATATATGACTTATAGAATGATCCTTATTATGGATAATGAGTATCCAAATTTTAAAATCTGGCTTTTACAGGCACACTCTTTAGCTAAGGCTAAGAAACTAGAAAACCACTGTTTTGCCCATTTTTCCATGGGTCAGCACACAGGCTGTGTGACATCCGTTCTCTATGACATCAGTTCTCTTGCACAGAATTCTGAATTCTGGTTTATGTTCAGCCATTTTTTAACCCCAATAGAAAAAATAAAACATCAAAATATTAATCAGTTTATTGTAAGTCTTTCATCTTTTTATGTTTTGTTTTCTCCAGAGAAGATTTTAGGGTTTGTTTTAGAAAAATGTGTTTGAAAATTCAATAAAAGCTATTAAGCTTGACTTTTTCCTTTAGCTTAGTGATTTGGGGGCCCCAAGATTTATTTTCCTTTCACAAAAGTGGGCAAATGAGTGAAGAAGATAAATGTGCTTAAATTTAAAAGTCTAATTATGGAAAACTGGTCAGATTTTACATTTTAGTTACTTCTATGTGTGGAGATCTGTGCTAAATGAAACACTATGTAGTCATTTTATATGATTCATATACAGTGTACGTTTGTTGACATTGGATAGATTTTTCATACTATATGATTACATAAAAAAAATAAAACGTGGGAGTAAATGCTTGTTCTCATGGAGTTTGTATGACCATAAGACACAGTAACTCACCTAACCAGTTAATTAAATGTGGGTTATTTTAGGTATACTGTCTCTCCTGGAAATTCAGAGACAGTAACCACAGTACTGCAGGGCATCATGAAAGCAACTATAGAAATTAGGAAGCCATCAGACTCTGGGGCAGTTCTCTTCAAATGTATACATACTGACCACATAGAAAATACAGAATGACCAAGAGCTACTTTAAATGATTTTATTCTAATTCTTTCACCTTCTTTGCTTTTGTTTTACAGAAAATTGTCAATGATTATCTCTTATTCAAAAATGAGCTTTAAAATTTAATAAATAATTGAAAAGAAAATTATAGCTCAAAATGAGGAACTAATAATGCCTTTATACAGGGATATTTCTAATGGGCTCATAAATTATACTTAGTTTTTTCTTTATTTTATTGAAATATAATTTATATACTAATATTCACACTTTTTAGGGATAAAATTCAGTGATTTTTAAAGTATATTCACAAAGTTCTGCAACCATTACCGCTATCTAATTCCAGGACATTTTCATCATTCCAGAAGAAACCCTGTACCCATTAGCAGTCATTCCATTTCCCATCTGCTTCAGCCCCTGGCAATCAACCAATCTATCTTCTGTCTCTATGGATTTGCCTATTTTGGACATTCCATATAAAAGGGATCATGCAATATGTAATATTTTGCGTCTAGCATCTTTCATTTAGCCTAATTTTTTTTAAGGTTTATTCATTTTGTGGCACAAATCAAAACATCATTCCTTCTTATGGTTGAATAATATCCCATTGTATGTATACAACATTTGTTTGTTGTTCATTCATCAGCTGATGGACATCTGTATTGTTGCCATTTTTGGCTACCACAAATTATGCTGCTATAAATACTGATGTTCAAACTGTTTTGAAGAGGTACACCTTTAAATATCTTGGATATATACATGGGAGTGGAACTACAGGGTCCAATAGTAAATCTATGTTTAACCTTTTGAGGATCCTCAAAATGGCTATACCATTTTTTTTTTTATTTCAAACGTTAATATATTTTTTGTTTTATACTGAACATATGCATCTGTAACCCCTCATTTGCAGCAACTATCACATCCTCATAAAAGGGGCAAAATTTGTAAGATGCCTCTTAAAATAAATATTCTTTTTTATAAAATAATAAAACTTCAAATAGTCTTTACACTAAACAATATGTTGAAAAAATTAGAAAATAAAGGTTGAATCTTACTGTAACTGTACAATACACATGAAGTCCAAGGGGAAATCAGAGTCTTACAACAAAGGCTTTCTGTAAGGCAAATCACAATCTAAAAACATACTGATTGATTCACATTCTTCCGAATGTACAACATATTAGTATAATATTTTGTGACTGTGCCATGTAGTATGGCACAACTTGTTTTTCACAGTTGCAAATATTATTGTGTATACAAAAATATAGCACATTCTCTCTGGAGAAAACAATGGAAAAAAGTCATCTGCTAATTTACAAGTTTTGCAAGTACTGTTCACAAACAAAAACTTTGCCTAGGAGTGTGTGAGTGTGTGTGTTGCTTCAGCTTATGCAATACATGGGTCACCAAGTTCTGTATCTCATACTTTGAGCTCCATTAGCTGAGTTCTAACAAGCCTATCAGTTAAAATGGCACATGGACAAAAAGCATTTCACTGCAAACAGCAAAGACTATCCCAACTCTCTGTGAACAGTGCCAAGATTATAACTGTTTAGTTGGTTGCATGTGTGTGTTAAAAAAAGAAAGAAAAAAATCCTCATTACTATAATATTCCTGATTAATGATGCTATGTTGGTTTTTCAAAGTTCCTGGGGGGACAGTGGGAACTTTGCAGCAAACTGTGTTTGAGTTTTTACAACAGCATCCAGGCCTGTTAACATGGTCGTAACACCCCTGGCACAATTTAAGGCAACCCTTGGCTGGAAGGTAACACCATAAACAAGGCAAAAAAAGGGACATGACACCCATGGCCGACCATCGTGTACAACAGTGAGACTGGCTGCAAGAACACAGGTTGTCAGCACAATTGTCCTCATCATCATTAGAACAGTGATAGAAGAGACCTTTCACACAGCATACACAAGTCCCATAGTCAATCACGTTCTGGGCTGAGCAAAGGCACTGCTTGTCGCAGATCCAGTCTGATGGCAGAGGCCTTGGGTAGGTGCACTCCTTACATTTGTACTTGCCACAGTCCTCATACCTGTAGGTGTGCAAGCCCAAATCTTCCTCGCCTAGTGGCTTAAGCTCACTTGGCTTGAGCTCAGATTTGGGTTGCACCCGGATGATCCCATCAGCCACAGGCCCGGAGGAGAAGGATGATCCTAGCAGTCTCTGTTCAGAGGAGCTGCTGCTGGTACTTGTCCTCGTACTGCTCCGCGACCCTGAGCTGACCATGCTTATGGATCTGGACAGATGGGTTCGTGCAGAAGAATGAACCTGCGAGTGCTGGAGCCTAGGAGGCTGGCGGCGCTCGGGCAGACCGTGGAGTCTGTCGTGTTTGTGCTGAGTGGAGGGGCACGGAGCAGGCTTGAGCCCAGGTCTTGGGACGACAGTAGGCCCCTCTGTGTACTCATTGGTGTTTCGGATGGCTCTGATCTGATCCTGAGACAAGACATGTACTTGCTGAGTGAGGGTGTCTCTAGGGTCGGGCTCCCCAGGCTGTCTGCCACCGTCACGGGGCATCTGCAGCAAGGGATGCGACCCGTTGCCATTCTGAGCTCTGGCCTCCATCAGGTCTTGGAAGTGTGGTCACTCCAGCAGGCTTAGAACACATCTGAACTCCGTGATGGTGGGTTTGCACCAACCCCTCTCCCTTGGATTCTCTTCTTTCTGCGATGTGCAAATAAATCCAGTCTCGATGCAAACTTTTTTCCTTTCTTTCCAAGCTCTGCTTCAGTCCAACTTCCAAGCAATCGGCGGGAGAAGAAAAAACAGAGGAAAATTCGGAGCCAAATTCACTGCTGATGAACACTCCGGGGTTCGGGGCTGTAGACGACCCGCCTTCTAGAAGCGCACGCGGAGTATTTCCTCTTTTTTCTCAATGCACAAGAGGCCGAAGCGCCAACGGCAAGTCCTTTTTCCTAGCAGATGAGCGAGTGGGAAAAGAAAACGGCCTCACAGAGAACCTAAAGCCAGATGTCCAAGTGGTGCGGCCGGGTCCGCGTCGTAGCGGGGCGGCCCGGGGGCGCGGCCCGGGCATGGACGCTGCGCGCTCCGCTGGCCCCTCTCCTCCGATAGCGCTGCGCGCTCCGCTGGCCCCTCTCCTCCGATAGCGCTGCGCGCTCCGCTGGCCCCTCTCCTCCGATAGCGCTGCGACGCGCAGCTCTCGGCAGTGCAGACTGGGCATTGTGGAGGCCGGCTGTACCATTTTATATTCCCATCAGCAACCTATGCAGGCTCCATTTCCTTGCCAACACTTGTTATTTTCCTTTAAAAAAAATATTTTAGCCATTCTAGTAGGTGTTTGGTGGTATCCCATTGTGGTTTTGATTTACATTTCTCTAATTGCTAATGATGTTGAGCATCTTCTTATGTGTTTTGGTTATTTATCTTTATTGGAGAAATGTCAATTAAAATACTTTGCCCATATTGTTGAGTTGCAACAGTTCTTCATGTATTCTGAGTAGCAACCCTGTCAGATATATTATTTACAAATATTTTCTCCCATTCTGTGGATTATCTTTTTATTTTTGTGGATGGTATTCTTTGAATCTAAGAAGTTTTAAATGTTTCTGAAGTTTTATCTATCTACTTTATCTAGTTTTCACTTCTTTTCTTTTTTTGAGGAGTCTCACTCTATCACCCAGACTGGAGTACACTGGTGCAATCTTGGCTCACTGCAACCTCTGCCTCCTGCATTCAAACAATTTTCCTGCCTCAGCCTCCCAAGCAGCCAAGATCACAGGCATGCACCACCATGCCCAGCTAAATTTTGTAGTTTTAGTAGAGACAGGGTTTCACTATGCCAGCCAGGCTGGTCTCTGGTCTCAAACTCCTGATTTCAGGTGATCGGACTGCCTCAGCCTCCCAAAGTGCTGGGATTACAGGCATGAGCTACCACACCTGAACCAATTTATCTACTTTTTTCTTTCATGGCTTGTGCTTTGGGTGTCATGTCTAAGACATCATTGCCTAATCCAAGGTTACAAAGATTTATAATCATATTTTCTTCTAAGAATTGTATGATTTCAGCTCTACATTTAGGTCCTTGATTCATTTTCAGTTAATTTTGTATATGGCATATGGTAGGGATCTAACTTCATTCTTTTGCCTGTGCCTATTCAGTTGTCCTGGCATAATTTATTGAAAAGATTATTCTTTCTTCCATTAAATATACTGTTTTAAAATGTCATTTATATTTGTCTTAATTTGAGAATTCAGTCTCATTTTTTTCTGATATCAAAGGTTAAATATCTTTAGAAATGGAGTAACATTATTTGTTGAGCAACTGCTATGTGCTAGGCACTGTCTTGGTGCTAGTTTTCTTTCTAATTTATTCATTCCATAATATTCATCAAGCAAACTCTAGGTTCCTTTGTTCTGGACTCTGATTTTTCCTAATAGCAATATGGTGTTCAGTGGTTATTATATTCCACTAGGGAAGATAAGAAAATAATGTGTGATTTAATCTGAGAAAGTAAAATTTTCTATGAAGAAAAAGAACAAAAAGATGACATAGATTGACAGGGATGGCAAGTGGACTATTTTAGTTAGAGTGGTCAGAAAAGGCCTATCAGGGAAGGAGACTTTTGAGCAGACACCTGAAAGATTGGAGGAGGCAATGTAGGGGAATGTATTCCAGGCAAAGAAAATATAAATGTTTGAATTCTTAGGGCCAGAATGGTTTTCATGTGTTGAGGGAATAACAAAAAGGCCAGCATGACTGGGTAGTGTGAAGAAGGAAATGGAAAAGGTGAACTAGAGAGAGTAGCCAAGGATCATGTAGAGGCTCATGAGTGTGAAAATGCTTAGACGTTGCTCTCTTTGTTATGGGAGGCATTGGAAGGTGTCATGTGGGACTGGTATTTTAAGAAACCACTCTGACTGCTCTAACGGGACCTAGAGAAGAAGGAAGACCAGGAAGTAGGTTAGTATAATAATTCAGATGAGAGTTAATGGTGGCTTGGACTAGGTTAGCAGAAGTGGAGGTAATGGCAAGAAGCAGCTTCTCCACTCCTTCTGGAATCTCTTCCGGGTTCAGCCCACCTGCCTCCACTCCTGCCTCCACCATGTCCATCAGGGTGACCCAGAAGTCCTACAAGGTGTCCACCTCTGGCCCCGGGGCCTTCAGCAGCCGCTCCTTCATGAGTGGGCCCAGTGCCCGCTTGAGTTCCTTGAACTTCTCCCGAGTGAGTGGCAGTGGCTTCCAGGGTGGCCTGGGTGCAGGATATGCTGGGGCCAGCTGCATAGGCATGGGAGGCATCACTGCCGTCACCATCAACCAGAGCCTGCTGAACCCCATTAAGGTGGATGTGGACCCCAACATCCAGGCCGTGCGTACCCAGGAGAAGGAGCAGATCAAGACCCTCAACAACAAGTTTGCTTCCTTCATCGACAAGGTGTGGTTCCTGGAGCAGCAGAACAAGATGCTGGAGACCAAGTGGAGCCTCCTGCAGCAGCAGAAAATGGCTAGGAGCAACATGGACAACATGTTTGAGAACTACATCAATAACCTGAGGCGGTAGCTGGAGACTGGGCCAGGAGAAGCTGAAGCTGGAGGCGGAGCTTGGCAACATTCAGGATCTGGTGGGGGACTTCAAGAACAAGTATGAGGAAGAGATCAGTAAGCATATAGAGATGGAGAATGAATTTGTCCTCATCAAGAAGGATGTGGATGAAGCTTACATGAACAAGGTAGAGCTGGAGTCTCGCCTGGAAGGACTGACTGACGAGATCAACTTCCTCAGGCAGCTGTATGAAGAGGAGATCCGGGAGCTGCAGTCCCAGATCTCCGACACGTCTGTGGTGCTGTCCATGGACAACAGCCGCTCCATGGACATGGACAGCATCATTGCTGAGGTCAAGTCGCAGTACGAGGAGATCGCCAACCGCAGCCGGGCTGAGGCGGAGAGCGTATACCAGATCAAGTATGAGGAGCTGCAGATGCTGGCTGGGAAGCACAGGGATGACCTGCGGCGTACGAAGACAGATCTCCGAGATGAACTGGAACATCAGCTGGCTCCAGGCTGAGATCAAGGGCCTCAAAGGCCAGAGGGCTTCCCTGGAGGCCGCCATTGCAGATGCTGAGGATCGTGGGCAGCGAGCACTCAAGGATGCTCATGCCAAGCAGCAGGAGCTGGAGGCAGCCCTGCATCAGGCCAAGCAGAACATGGCACGGCAGCTGCATGAGTACCAGGAGCTGATGAACGTCAAACTGGCCCTGGACATCGAGATCGCCATCTACCACAAGCTACTGGAGGGCGAGGAGAGCCGGCTGGAGTCCGGGATTCAGATCATGAGTATCCACACGAAGACCACCAGCGGCTATGCAGGTGGTCTGAGCTCTGCCTATGGGGGTCTCACAAGCCCCGGCCTCAGCTACGGCCTGGGCTCCAGCTTTGGCTCTGTCGCGGGCTCCAGCTCCTTCAGCAGCACCAGCTCCACCAAGGCTGTGGTTGTGAAGAAGATGGAGACCCGTGATGGGAGGCTGGTGTCTGAGTCCTCTGATGTCCTGCCCAAGTGAACAGCTGCAACAGCCCCTCCCTGCCTACCCCTCCCAAGGCTGCTCCAGAGTCCAGGAGAGAGGCCGCTGTGCAGGGAATGGGAGACCCACCCGACCCTCAGCCCACCCGTGGGAGTTTACTGCCTGGGGACTCCCCTTGCCCATGCCTCTAGCTGCAAAACAATTCAATTGCTTCTGGTCCAAAATAAAATCTCAGCTAGCTCAGGAAAAAAAAAGAAGTGGCGGTAATGAGAAGTATTCAGATTCAGGTGTGAATCCACATTTTTGCATGTAGATTCTGCACAACCAACTAATGAATCAAATGTGGAGTGGAGAGAATGAAAGAGAAGCAAGTTCATGTTCTCCCCCTTCCCCTGCTTCTTTGCTTCTCATTTATTCATCTAATAGATATTTGCTGAGTCACTTCCATGTGTCGATATCTGTGCTAGATACTGAGATAAAATAGTGAGCAATAACCAGATATAGTGGCCACGGGGGTTCTAGAATAGTGGGGAAGAGAGATATTAAACAGGAAAAAATATAAAATAAACAATTTCCACTGTATACTATGAAGAGGGGATTCACAGACCTGTTAGAGGCTATAAGAGAGGAATGAGTGTCCTGACGAGGTGATGCCAATGCTGAAGTGGGAGTAAGAGTTGTCTAAGAAAGAGGCAGTAGTGCTCCAGAAACAAGGGGCAGTATGTGGCAAGTCCCGATGGCTTGAAGAGAGAACAAGGCGCCAAGAAGACTGAAGTGGATGTGCTGGGAAGCCATGTGGAAGTTCTAGCTCCCTTTTATGAAAAATGGGAAGTCTTATGAAATTTATAGGGGTAAGAGTTGAGGTGGGAATAGTGATAACAGGATAAAATTTATACTTTTGGTGGAGAATTGCTTGAAGAATCGTCGAAGGGGATGCAGTTAAGCCTGTTACCATACGTCAATGTCTTGCATTAGGCTGGGGCTACTGGATACCTGATGGTGCCATTCCCAGAGATGAACAACTGGAGGAGAAACACTGTCCTGGTTCATCAACCCACCTGACTTGCTTTTCTCTGTTTTGCTTACAGCTTCTCCTCCCCACAACTTTGCCTTTCATGTGGTTGTTGCTTAACATGGCTTATCAAACCTCTACTTCAGTGTTACTGCTAGCTGCTTTGGTTTCTCAGATTTCCCATGCCAAATTCCTGGGAAAAAAAGGTAATTGGCCCAGTTATTCTTTTTGAGGCAGGAAACACAGGCTGTGGCAGGCTCACCAGCATTTGAAACAGATGCCCATTAGTCAGATCCAATCAGATTTATTCTTAAGTCAGGGGAGAGAGACAGACCCCACAGTGAAAACAGATGCAAAGGTATTTGCGAATGGTGGACATTGATAGATACCGCCACTCTAGTTCCATTTTGGGAAAAGTAACTACATGTAGAGAGATAGATATTTACATACCCAGAATCATATCTGGTGTTTTGTTTGAGGTTTTAGAAAATAAGCTGCCAGGAATCACTTTATTAAACACTACTGCAATAGGAAAATGATCAAACAAATTCATTTTACCATCATCAAGAGAAATCAATCTTTTTCTATGCAGCAGGACTTTAAGAAAATCTTAGTAAACTAATTTTTCAATCTTTTATATTAACAAAAATACCTATAATTCCAGATATGGAGTGGGGGGGGCAGAGAGAGAGAGAGAGAGACCCTATTTGCCACCAGTGGAGGCAATAGCACCATTCCTGACTCTGAAAATTGGCAATCGAAGAGAAAAAAGTAAACAATTACTGACCCTCTTTATGAGAACTTCTATTTTATTTCAGTTTAAGTTCTTTGTTATAGAAGACTATCAGCTAAAAATGTAGGAGAAATAAGTGAATTAGACAAATCAGTACTTTGTAACCCCATTTGTAATAATGTTCCAAATAAAAATCATTAATAGATGCTAAAATCATGTTGTGGAGAACAGAATATTTTCAGAGCCCCCAGATACCATCCTGTGGATTACTTGCTAACTGCAAAGGAAATAACATTCATTTATAGTAGAAAGATCTGCTGATCATCATCTTACTTGAGAGTTCAAACTTAACATCACTAGCTCTTCCGGTCCTAGGAGCTTCGGGAACCGCGGCTTGGGTGCAGACATGGCCAAGTCCAAGAACCACACCACACACAACCAGTCCCGAAAATGGCACAGAAATGGTATCAAGAAACCCCGATCACAAAGATACGAGTCTCTTAAGGGGGTGGACCCCAAGTTCCTGAGGAACATGCGCTTTGCCAAGAAGCACAACAAGAAGGGCCTAAAGAAGATGCAGGCCAACAATGCCAAGGCCATGAGTTCACGAGCTGAGGCCATCAAGGCCCTCGTAAAGCCCAAGGAGGTTAAGCCCAAGATCCCAAAGGGTGTCAGCCGCAAGCTCGATCGACTTGCCTACATTGCCCACCCCAAGCTTGGGAAGCGTGCTCGGGCACGCATTGCCAAGGGGCTCAGGCTCTGCCGGCCAAAGGTCAAGGTCAAGGCCAAGGCCAAGGATCAAACCAAGGCCCAGGCTTCAGCTCCAGTTTCAGTTCCAGCTCAGGCTCTCAAAGGTGCCCAGGCCCCTACAAAGGCTTCAGAATAGATATCTTTGTCTGCCAATGCGAGGACAGAAGGACTGGTGTAACTCCCCTGGGGCTGCCATCTGCATGGGGCTGGGGTCCTCCTGTGCTATTTGTACAAATAAACCTGAGGCAGGATTAAAAAAAAAAAAAAAAAAAAAAAAAAAAAAAAAAAAAAAAAAAAAAAAAACATCACTAATAGTGGAAAAATTTGACACTTTGTGCCTTCTACCGTGATGTGCTCTGAGTGGATGGTATAATCTACAGAATGCTTTTGCCAAACATATTTAGCCTCAATCTATTCAACTTCCTAACCTGAGTACTAGCATGCAGTATAAAACATTATTAGAGCAGAAAGCTAAATAACACCCAGAAGAAAAAATTAGAAAAATTCAAAATACAATATGAAACATTATTCTGTAAGTAGTTGGTCTGGTTTCTCAATGTCAGAGAGAGAGAGAGACAGTACACACACACACATACACACACATATGCATATATATGCTGAAATAGACAATTAGATAAATTTGAATGTAGAATTGAATCAGATGAAATTAGCATTAATTTTCTTAGGTGTGATAGTGGTCCTGTGGGTCTGTAGGAGAATGTCATCAACTGTCCTGGTTTTCTAGGACATGGGGAGGGAGTGAAGGGGTTCTCAACACTCAAGACTTTCCATTTAAAAACCAGACCAGGATAAGTTGATCATCCTAGACCCACTGAAGAACTTAGGGGTTAAGTGACACAATGTCTACACCTGATTTTCAAGTGGTTTGGCAAAAAATTTATATATATATACATACATAATATAGATAAATAAAGTAAAATGTTAACAATTATTGAATTTAGGTAGAATTTATATGGTTATTAATCATTCTACTACTCTTTTGCCATTTATATATGTTTAAAATTTTTCATAATAAAAAGTTGGAGAAAATATCCTTAGGTAGCAAAAGATGATGTAAAAACGAAACCAGACAGGATCCATTTAAAAAAAGAACATTCTATTAGATCTATTAGAATCTGAAACTGAACTTACTAGATAAAATATTTGAAACTGAAAATATGATAAAACAATAATTTAATAGAAGGGTTGAAAAATAAAATTAAGGAAATATCTCAGAAAGCAGAGCAAAAGAACAAAAATATGGAAAATGAAAGAGAATAAAATGAGAAGTCTAATTCAGTTTAATATTCAAATGACTGGAGTTCCAAAAGAGGAAAGAAAGAAAATAGAAGGGAAGCAATCAACAAGTAATCAGGGGTAAAAAATTATTAGAAATGCGTTAACTAGCTTCCAGATTTAAAGGGCCCACCAAATCTACAACGCATATAGATAAAAAGAGATCTACACCAAGGTTCATCATTGTAAAATTGCAGAACACAGAGAAAATTGAAAAGGAATAGAAGCTTCCAGAAAGAAAGAAAAATTTGTTTTGGGCCACATTGAAAGCCATCCTGGGCCACAGGCAACCTGTGGGCTGCAGGTTGGACAAGCGTGGCCATAAAGCATCTTCAGACATGCAAGTTACCCCAAAAAAATCACCTCCTGTGCATGTATTTTTAGAAAGCTTGGAGAATAAGCCAAGAAAGTGGAAAACCTAAGACTGAGGGACCAGGAGAGCCAACAGAAAGAGGAGATAAACGAATCCCAGGACAGTGGTGAAGGGGGAGTCCCAGGATGAAAGCTGAGTATCAGACCTAGAGTGCTGCCATTTCAGACAGGACGTTGTCAGAGGCTCTGGAAGAGTCTTCTATAGGAAGATGACATGAAGAAAATATCTAATGAGTCTAGCAGTCTTGAGGGGAGCGTTCATCAATACATAAGTTAGGGGATGAATGATTGATAAGTAAAACAAAAATCAAACAAAAAGAGGAAGGTAATCATTAATTCCAGGAAAAACCAAAAAGTTCCGCAGTAAAAGTAACGATCAAGTAAAAGTAACTTATCAGAGTTTATAATTTATTTCAATTTCAGATAGCATTTAGGTAGTCATAATAAAATAAACCCTCATTGTTAATCTAATAAAAAGTATGAGGCGGAGAATGAAGTAAAGGAAAGGAAGTATGTATGTGGTAGGAACAGGTGAGGCTTGGTATGGTACAGATGACAAAAATCCCAACTTCCATAGTGGGAAGGCAATAGATAATGCCTAAAATAAAATTGATGTGGTACAAATTCAAGCACTTTAATTCAAGTCATAGTGGTAAATAATGAAATATTCAGCAATGTCTTGAAATTTGTTGTTTCTCAAAGAGGGAAATGCTGGAGTGGGGATGGGAAACTATTATTTTTCCTTACCAACCTTATAAAATTATTTGATTCTAAACTATGGTTAGCTATGTGCACTATGTTTTATTAGTGAGAGAGCTGGAAAAGAATAAGGTCTAGTAATAAATGTAGAGATGCCTAACTTAAAAGGAAGATAAAAGATTGTTTTTGAAAGTCTGTAGAAGAAATAAGAAAGTATATAGGAAGAAATGAGAAAAATAACTACAATTTAGTCTGAAAAAGTAATAAAATATTTAGTACATCCAAAAGGATAAATATATATGACATATATCCAAGCATAAAATGATTAGATGATGTTAAAAGAAATACATCAACAAGTAAAACAAGTTACTTCAAATGGAGAACTAGCATGAATTACTAAAAATAAAGACATGAGCAGAGAAGTGAATAAGAAATAAAGCAGATGTATAATTAATTTTTTAAACAATAAGTATGATTTGGGTCAATATTATCTGGTTGTTTTTATGTCAACAGATTAAAAAATTATGGTGCAGTTATTGAAAGAGAAAAGTTGTAAACAACTAGAGCACAGGAGAGGGCATATTTCATGTCTAACATGAAACACAGATCTGCAGAGAGGGCATATTCTATCAGAAAAACACCCAAGGAGGAGAGAGAGAAAGTGCTGCATAATTGATTAATGTAAGTGCCAATGGATCATTCTATCTGGACCTCCAAATCTTATTTGCAAAATTAATTTAAAACAGGCTTGAATAAGAATCTAGTTATATTAAAAATGCTTGGGTGATTATAAACAATGGGCAAATGATTAATGATAGTATAATTAACTCTAGGGCAATGTGTAGTAGGGCGTTGCAAGAGTCCATGTTGGGTCTGGTCTAGTTTAATGCCTTTAATGATCTGGAAAACGGAGTGAATAGAATTTATAGGTGGTACTCAATTTTTCACTGGGTTCATGGCCCTAAAAAGAACGTTTTCCTGGCATGGTATGGATGGCACTCAATCTGGCATAGAGGAGGATGGATTACAATCTCTAGTCCTTCACCCTCGAATGCTTGCCTTGTATATTAGAATTAATATTCTTTCCACCTGGCCCATTTTGCAAACCATGGCTTTCTCTGAAACATTTTTTTTAATTCCCTTTACTATATTTCTGCTGAAAGAACATGTGAAATGGCTCTCCCCTGCCCTATATGTCAGTTACTACTACTGTCTCAGGATCTGAATTCATGCTCTGATCTCTTATATACATTTAGCATACAAGTCTGCTATAGATTTAGTTCAATGTAGTTCAAATTTGACCACCTTGTTCTGTGAGTTGGACAATAAATTGTATGTGTATTTGTATAATTGCACATATACTAGTTGCATGTGTTGTTTGCTTTATTTATATGATTTTCAAAATCTGATTCTTTAAAATCTCTCCCTTAAATCATAGGCTAAATTATGCCATATTATCTTGTGACAAGACATTTTGTACTCTATTATCCAATTAGGAAACTTCATTATTTTTTGTAAGGTTGGGCTCTCTCAGTACTTTTACTTTAGTTCCCTAAGAGAGGCTACTAAGTTGATTCCACTTTCTTTTTGCTTTTGAGGGCTTATTGAATAAGCCTGTTTCATTAAAATATTCTAGTCATTTCTAAGTAATGAAAGTGCCTCAGTTATCCACGTTTTAGGACTCAGGACAAAATATGACTGTAGATGACCAGAATATGCCACTCCAAAATATACTTTTGTAGCATATTTCAAACAGGTTATTGTGAGAAACTGCAAACACAGAAGTAGCTCTCAAAAGCTGCACTTTTGTAAAAGAAATTTATGTCTATAAAATAAATCAGCATTAGTAAAAGTATCTGTACCAGAAAAAGGGCTGCTTGAGACTTTTAATTACCTGAGAGACTTCTTATCCCATAATAAGGCAACCTTTATTCACCACACACTTCCTGCCCTCACCCTCCCATAACTTGTCTCCAATACCTCTCAGAAGCCCCAAGACCTTTTTCCTCTCTGTGGCTCAGAATACTATATAATCTTCAATGATCTGGCCCTTCTTTGATGTCTTATATTTCTGTGGGACTCCCATGCATATATATGTAATTAAATATGGTTTTTCTCCTGTTAATCTGTTTTATGCCAATTTATTCTTATCTCCCCCCTACACATGCAAAAGGGATTCAGGCAGAGAGGACACCCACTAATAAGGCATGGGCTTTATTTCAGCCAGCAATTTCACCCAAAGTCAGCTTTTTTTTCCACAGTAATGAACACAAAAGGAAAAATGATATTTGATTTTTCTATTTGCCTTCTCTTTGTCCTCTTTATTTGGACAACTAAGGAAGGAAGAATAAATATTAAGAAAATAAAAGGGCAAGAAAACAATTTGAGAGTTGACTAAATTATCTACCAGCAGACAGTTAACCCAAATTATAAAAAAAAATCTTGTGGGATTATAGCAAAATGTTGGACTGAACCACACATCTACCTCCTTTTCCACTCAAATCCCTTTAAAAAATTTTGCAATAAATAAATCTTTAGAATCACAAGAAAATAAATTAGTTTTTAAAAGTGCTATCAACAGATCAGAAATTGTGAAAAATTCCTAGGAAACAGAAAGCACATGGGACAAAATGGAGAAAAAGATAGCCTCCCCCCACCAGGCCCCCCACACACACCCTGCTAACCCCACCACCACAACCACCAGCAACAACAACAACAATTTCAGAGGTAATGAAGGAGGTAGCGAGGTGGATCGTGGTTAGGGAAAGTTTACCAAGATACATTGTTAAGTGAAAAAAAAGCAAATTGAACTACAACATATTGTTATATAACTACAGTATTGCTATATAAAGGCAAAGAAAACAATACTAAATATTTTAAATTGCATATACATATGCAAATAAAAATTAAAGTTCTGGAGAAATACACAAAGCCGTTAACATAGTTGGTTGTCTCTGGAGAGTGGATTGGAATTTAGGGGGCATGTGGTATGGTTTGGCACTGTGTCCCCACCCAAATCTCATCTTGAATTATATTCCCATAGTTTCCACGTGTTGTGGGAGGGACCTGTGGGAGATCATTGAATCATGGGGGTGGTTTTCCCCATATTGTTCTCATGATAGTGAATAAGTTTGACAAGAGCTGATGGTTTTTTCAGGGGTTTCCGCTTTTGCATCTTCTTCATTCTCTCTTTGCCTGCTGCCATTCATGTAAGAAAGGACCTGCTCCTCCTTGCCTCCCATTATGATTGTGAAGCTCCCCCAGCCATATGGAACTGTAAGTCCAATTAAACTTCTTTCTTATGTAAATTGCCCAGTCTCGGGTATGTCTTTATCAACATGAAAATGGACTAATACAGCATACTAAGGATTATGATCTTTCATGTTATATTCTTCTCTATTGTGTGTGTGTGTGTGTGTGTGTGTGTGTGTGCGCGCGCGCGCGTTGTATTGTTTTGTTTTTTGAGACAGAGTCTCACTCTGTCACCCGGGTTATAGTGCAGTGACACGATCTCTGTTTACTGCAAACTCTGCCTCCTGGATTCAAGTGATTCTCCTGCCTCAGCCTCCTGAGAAGCTTGGATTACAAGCACGAGCCACCATACCCAGCTAATTTTTGTATTTTGGGTAAAGACAGAATTTCACCATATTGGTCAGGCTGGTCTTGAACACTTGACCTCAAGTGATCCATCCCACCTTGGCCTCCCAAAGTGCTAGGATTACAAGCGTGAGCCACTGTGCCCAGTTGTGTGTGTGCTTTAATACAGGGAATATGTTTGCAATTTAGTTATAAAAATTGATAATGAAAATATTTAAAGAAGAGCACTTCTGTAAATAGGCTATATTTCCTCTTAGGGGTTAATTTAATTAAGCTCTAGACATAGATACAGAAAAAATCCACACTACTTTCCAAATTAATTAATACTCAATGAGTAAAATTAAGAAACGTTGCTTTAATTGTTTCTATGTCATTACTGGGAAGTTAAATAATTGCCAAGGAGGTTCTCCTAGAGTCTGTATATTCCTACTGAGAAAACAAATGCTAAAAAAACTCAGCAAGGGGCATCCTGCAAGGTTGCACAAACTCTGATAGAGATGAGAAAGGAAGAAAAAGGGAACACAGAGATTTGGGAATTATGGAGAAATGACTTGTGCACTGAACTACAGATAAGAAGACATCTATACTTTAGTCATGCTGTCCAAATGCATTTATTTTTCATACTGATATGAGAACCTATCCCTTGGCTGAGTGTGACTCCACTTAAGGGAGCTTAACATCAGTTCCCAAAGGCATGAGTGTGACAGCAGTTCATCAGAGTCACAAGAAATGCATATTTGAAATGACAAGCAGCAGGTGGCTGAGTCCTTCTCTATTACTTTTTAAAATCAGTATGCATGTGGCCCTGATCAAATAAATCTTAGACTCAAAATCAGCCCCTATTATTTATTGAGGACCAGCTATGTGCTGGTTCCTAGACTAGATGCTTTCACATACATACCTTATTAATTCCACAGTGTTAAAAATAAATGTGCTTCCTGCTATTAAAATATGAAGTCATCCTGAAGATAAGCAAAGACAGCTTAGAATTCTCATCTATCCCCATGCCAGCCAGAGATTTGATGATTATCTTAAAGGATGAATGACTTGAATGCGGATATTTCATTGCATTGAGAGCTTATTTTTATTCATTTTTTAAAGACTAACTCAATAGTCTTCAAACTTTAGAAATATTATGCAGTTACATACACAAATCCATGTAGGAATTTTCAAAGATCATTTTGACTACAGGGGATTCCTGACTAAATGACTTTAGGACCTTATGTTGCTGGAAGATGTATATCTTAAAGACACAGAATCTATTCTTATATAATTAAATTCAGAAGCTCCTGTAGTTATATGCAGGTTAAAGTCTGATCCTAAGTCCATTTATTTATAAGAACAATGTAACAGGTATATGAACCATCTGTACAGAGCTAACTAATATCACTTTGGTTTCTATCATAACATGTTCTTTTTTTTAAGCACATTCAATGCTTTTGAATTTATGGGATTATATATGATCTGGTAATAAATCTGGAAATGTTACAAATTGCCTTGGAGCAAAAAAAACAGCACTATGCCTATGACTAATTTAACTACATAACTGCTGACATCGTCCTTTGGCAGTGATACTCTGCTGAGATGGGGCTGAGGTGATACTCTTACACAAACATATAGTTTTGTTTGTTTGTATCTCTCCAAACTCCTAAATTCAAAGTTAGTTTGCAAAGGAGTTTCTGTTTTACAGTCTTTATTCCCAGTACTCCCATCTCCAACATGTGTCAAAGCAAATCTGGCTGGTTAAACAAAGGGAAGGAAGAGAATTTCATACCATTAATGACCTCTTCCTAACTTCTGTTTGTTCAACCTGGAAAGAAGAAGGCAAGTAGGTGGATATTGAGATGTTATCACAACTCAGACTATTCATAGGTATCCCTCAGCTTACCTGCTGTCACCACCTACAGTAATATGGGGAAATGTTAGCTCATCTTTCTATACTGCTTTATTCATTCACTATCTCTCCAAATAGAATATTACTGTCTTAAAGGAAGGAGTTTCACCTGTATTGTTAATCTCTGTACCTCATACTTAGAAGGATAAAAAATAAGTGTCCATGTAATAAAGGAAGAAAAGAAAGGGGGAAGGAAAGGAAATATAGGAAAAAAAGTAAATGAAAGGTATTAATGTTTATCACAGTCTTTAACAATCATATTTTCTGTTATGCTCTAATACAACAAAAAATTATAGTTGACAGATGATGCAAGAGAACACGATTCTCTGCATGAAAACTTTCAAGAAGCTTTTAATTTCTCAAGTCAGTTGTCATCTTTATGAGAAAAAAAATGAAATTTTCCTCTCTTGTAAATAAATTTGCACTCATAAACCCAAGATAACTGCTAGCAAATCCACTTGCGTATTTTGCTGGTCTTTAAGTAAATGTCTACGTGTATAATGCATGTATAAATCAGAAATTAATGGAACCAATTACCTGCAAGTGTTGGATGAGAACAGAATGGAAGGAATAGGGAAGGGAGTGAGACCACCCGAGTATATTTTGTAATATACATTTTACTTTTGAAGTAATGTTTTATATATTTTAAGAAATATAATTATATCTACAACGATGAAAAAGCCCTAAATTGAATATAAACAAAATCAAATGAAGCTAAAATTTTGAATATCAAATTTTAACATAAGCACCAAAAAAGAATCAATTCAAGCAACTTCTAAACACAGTACACTATATGTATATGGTACACACCCTCAGAACTGCAAGAAATTTTGGATTTTACTTAGTTGGCTTGTTCTTGATACTATTATAAAAATACTTATCCTGAAATATATTTTTCTTATAAAATAGAGAAAATGATTAAATTTAATTTATCAATGTTTGAACCAGAGTTCTTACCATGGAAGGGAAAATACAATAAAAAAATGAAGAAGGAAAGGGGGAGTGTGGTATGGAAATGGAATAGACAATTCTGTACAAACTAACATTTTTTTAAAAAGTATATATTTGTTAGCTTTATCACTAAAAGTTTCTAGAAATAACGACAAACAACTGGCAATGAACTCATTTACCATTCAGGTCTCCCTTTGCTACTTCCTACTAAAAGGAACCAAAGATCTGTAAAGACAAGAACAATTCCAGATCTGAAGCAGAAAAAGTACAGTGTGAGGATGGAAGATCTTAAACTAGAAAGGAAGTGCTCAAGAACAAATGACAACGTGTCAAAAAGTCACAAGAGGCAGCTTGAAGGCATCATTTTGATGCTCAAATTGTCTCACATTCAAAATTCTAATGTGAAAGAGAATACATTAAATGTTTAAAATCAAGTTGAGTTCTAGCTTCTTAAGATGTAGAAAGTTGGAAAGTGTCATTCCAACCCCCAAGATCAAGTGAATGTTACATATTGCATAAAGGCATAATTTTCTTGAACCCATCTAAGACCTAAGTTTTCCAGTGTATCCAACTAATATAAAATCTAAGTTAAAAATGGATGCTTCCTGGAAGAGACAGTGCATGAGCCGTGGGTTGCCTCTGGCAGGGCACAGAGGAAGATGAGGTCATTAGACAAGTGAGTGAGAGGCAAGGGTAAAATTTTTAATGAATTGCTAAAAGTTGAGTATGGGCAAGTATGAAAATACAGAGCCACTGGAAGGTTCAGGTACAAGGAACATTTACAAGCACTTTCAGGTTACTCTGCACAGACCCCAGTGGGCACTGGGAGGAAGACTGACTTGGGCAAAGTGGAGAATGTAGAATGTCTCCCTCACCAGGCAGCCTGGAGAAGGAGAGTAACTGCTACTGAAGAGACTTGACAAAAAATTGTTTGAGGCCCGGATCTTTAGGAAAACAAAATCTATAAAGGATATTATTGGGACAATTGGAGAAATTTGAACATGGAATTTACATAAGAACTGTTACATATTTTCAGGATAATCATGGTCTTGTGGTTATGTAGTGATGTGGTATAATATAAAATATATTTAGTCTTTGTCACTGATTCCTATCACAAAGCTCTTAAAACTCTTGGAATTTCCTGAGTAATAGGAATGTCTTTGCTATTCATAACACCCTTTGCCTAACACCTAAGTTTTTGCTAATGAGGTGACTTGGGATGGGGCTCCAGGATAGCCTGTGAAGGGGTTGGTCACCATGAAGACCTAAGGATTAGAGGATTAGAGTTGGAACTTTCAGCCCCACCACCCAACCTCCAGAAAAGGGTGGGAGAGGGTGAGGAGGCTGGAGATTGAGCTGTATAAAAACTCTTGAACCCTTGGAGGTGCTAGGTGGCACGCCTGAAGAGAGCCTGGAAGCTCCACATATCTTCCTCCGTATCTTACCCTATGCATTTCTTTGTGTGGCTATTCATCTGTAGCCTTTATAATATCCTTTATAATAAACCAGTAAATGTACATAAAATGTTTCCCTGGATTCTATGAGTGATTCTAGAAAATTATCAAACCCAAGAATTGGTGTATAGGAACCTCAATTTATAGCTGGTCAATCAGAAGCACAGGCCACAGCCTGGAACTTGTGATTGGCATCTATAGTAGGAGCAGTCTTGTGGAACTAAGCCCGTTACCTGTGGTATCTGATGCTTTCCAGGTAGTGTCAGAATCGGAGTGATTTTAGGACATCCAGCTGGCATTCAGAGAGTTGGAGAATTGCTTGGCATGTGGGGAATAATCCCTACACATCTGGTCACAGAAGTACTCTGTACAATGGGGAAAGGAAAGTCTGTTCAATAAATGGTGTTGAAAAACTGAATATTCACATGCAGAATAATGAAATTAGACCCTCCATCATACATAAAAATCAACTCAAAATGCATAAGACTTAAATGTTAAGACCTGAAACTGTAAAACCACTGGAAGAAACCATAGGGGGAAAGCTTCATGACATTGGTCTGGGTGAAGATTTTTTGTCTATGACCACAAAAGCACAGGCAACAAGGCAAAAATAAACAAACTGGATGGCATCAAACTAAAAAACTTCTGCACCACAAAGTAAACAATCAAGAGAGTGAAGAGACTACCTGTGGAATGGGAGAAAACCTTTTGCAAACCATGTATCTGATAATAGGTTAACATTCCAAAATATACAAGGAACTCAAACAACTAAATAGTGAGAAAACAAATAACCCAGTTTAAAAATGGGCTAAGGACCTGAATAGACATTTCTGAAAGACATACAACTATCCAACAAGTAAATGAAAAAAATCCTCAAAATCACGAAGCATCAGAAAAATGCAAATCAAAAACACAATGAGATATTACCTCAGAGCTGTTAGAATGGCTATTATAAAAAAGATGCAAGCTAACAAGTATTGCTGAGGATGTGGAGAACAGGGAACACTTGTACACTTTTGGTGGGAATATAAATTAGTACACCCATTATGGAGAACTTCAAAAATTTCAAAAAAAAAACTTTAAAAAATTCAAAATAGAAATACCATATGATCCAGCAATCCCACTGTTGGGTATATCTCCAAAGAAAATGAAATTGATATTATGAGAAACACACTTACCTGTCCAAACCCAAAGAATGGACTCCGGGACACGAAGAATAGCAGAAGGGAGTTTTTTTTTTTTTTTTTTTTTTGAGACGGCCCAGAAGGGAGATTTTTAATGGCGGTCTTGCAAGATCGGGTGTCTGGTAGACAGGCACATCCGGGCCAGTTATTTCCTAGCATCTAAGTCCCTTCACCAGTTCTTATTGGTTGAGTTCTGTGGGGTTGTAATCTTCCCAGACATCACCCAAGTTTCATTATCCCCTTATAAGGTCATACCCTGGACCCCTTCCCTGCTTAAGTTTTGATTTTTCAATAATGAAACTTTATGGGCTGACCCCTCCTCTACATTCCGTTCACTTACCGTAACTTTCTAGGTGCATGAGCCATTCGGTTTGTTATGTCCACAGGCTGGCTGCCAGTGCTTAGATTTATCGTGCCTTGCAAATGGACCATTAAAATACCTTCTTACAGTATGTCAAGAGACATCTGCACCTCCCATCTTCGTTGCAGTTTCATTCACAATAGCTACGGAATTGAATTAACATAAGTGTCCATCACTGTGTTAGCGGTGGCGAATCTGCAGAGGTCTGCAGCCATCTCCAGTCCTTGCTCTTCAGAAGAAATAATTTGACTGAGGGACATAAGGCAGAGTGAGAGACTGAGGCAAGTTTTTTTTGTTTTGTTTTTGTTACAGAGTCTCACGCCATCACCAGGCGCCAGGCTGGAGTGCAGTGGCACGACCTCGGCTCACTGCAACCTCCGCCTCCCGGGTTCAAGCAATTCTCCTGCCTCAGCCTCCCGAGTAGCTGGGACTACAGGCGCACAACACCACGCCCAGCTAATTTTTTTGTATTTTTGGTAGAGACGGGGTTTCACCATGTTGGCCAGGATGGTCTCGATCTCTTGACCTCGTGATCCGCCCGCCTCGGCCTCCCAAAGTGCTGGGATTACAGGCATGAGCCACCGCGCCCAGCCAGGCAAGTGTTAGAGCAGGAGTGAAAGTTTATTCAAATGCTTTAGAGCAGGAATGAAAGGAAGTATAACATACACTTGAAAGAGGTCCAGGAAGGCAACTTGAGAGATCAAATGTGCAAGTTGACCTTTGACTTGGAGTTTTATACATTGGCATGTTTCCAGGGTTGCGTTACTTCTTCCCTGATTCTTCCCTTGGAGTGGGCTGTCCACATGTACAGTGGCCTGCCAGCGCCTGGGAGAGGCTTGCACGCACAGTGTGTTTATACTGAAGTTGTATGCACGCTCCGTTGAGATGTTCTTCCCTTATCAGTTGAGTGTTCCTATAAGGTCATATACCAGTAAAGCATCTCCATTTTGTTTCTTACTGCACATGTGTAAGCCCACTTCCCTAACTCCTGAGATCTTCTGGGGAAGCTGCTGATCACCAGCTTCAGGTTTTTCCTATTATTTTGGGAGACTACCTTTCCATGGTCCTGGCTGTGAACAATTATTATTTTTGAGAGACAGTTAACAACAGTTAACAACTGCCTAACCATCACCTGATAGTCACCTGACATTCCTGGTTGGGGGGGTTGCTCTTCTGCCCTGCTCTCGTCTGACTATTTACCCTACTGTAACAACTGGATGAATGGATAAAGAAAATGTGGCATATATACACAGTCAAATACTATTCAGACTTTAAAAGGAGAGGAAATTCCTGTCATTTGCAACAAAATGGATGAACCTGGAAGACATTACATGAAATAAGCCAGGCACAGAAAGATAAAGATCACATTATCTCACTTACATGTGGAATCTAAAAAAATTGAACACAATAGAAGCAGAGAGTAGAGTGGTGGTTACCAGGAGCTGTGGGAGCAGGGTGGTTTGGGAAATACTGGTCAAAGGATAAAAACTTATACAGTTAGAAGGAATAAGATTAAGAGACAACACAGTGACTATAGTTAATAACAAATTCTTGAAGATCACGAAGAAAGTGGATTTTTAGCATCCTTGCCACAAAAACAATGATAAGTATGTGAGGTAATCCATATGTTAACTAGCCTGATTTAACCATTCCACAATGGATACATATTTCAAAGCATCATGCTATACACAATAAATATATACAGTTTTTTAACTGTCTACTAAAACAAATAAAAAGAAGTATTCTGTGCTGTGTTGCATGTGAAAGTAGAGAGGAAAAATGTAGTTTGTTTTTTCCTTTAAAAGTATTTGTATGGTCGGTTATGTTCTTGTTTTTAGGAGATACACTGAAGGATTTAGAAGTAAAGTATAGTGGCAAAATTTTACTAATTGTTGAAAATTTTACTAATTGGTGAATATAGTGTGTGTGTATTCATTGTTTTAGTAAATCTTTCAATATTTCTGTAGGTTGTAGCAGACAATAAGGATGCACTAAGATTTTAAGTTCAGGTGGTTATTTGATTTTTAAACCTTTTCATTGAAGTATAACAGCTATAATATGTATATAACATTTATACAGAGAAGTTATGTATAAATTATGGGTACACAGTTAGATGATTTTTACAAACTAAGTACACCTGTATAATCAATATCCAGATAAAAGAGAAAGTACATTAACAGGACCCCAGAAGCCCACTTATAAAACAAACATACATGTACTCAGTAGATCCTGTTGCTTTGCGTCAATAGATTGGGTAGGAGTGATGCCAGTTGTCTGGGGGAGGTCCCAAAATGTCAGTGGGACCTCAACCCCAACCAGTGTCCAGGCTCTTATACCTTCTTGAGAATAAATTCAAGGACGAGTCAGAAAACAGGGAAAGTATGGAGATTTATTGCAAAGCAAAAAGGACACACTCAAGAAAGGGGAGTCTGGGGATACTCTAAAGAGAGTCACACACAAGGGCGTTTGCGGCTGCTATCTTTATGAGTTTCTTTAACCAAAGAGTAGAATGTTCATGAAGTTTCCTGGAAAAAGATGGAGATTTCTGGGAACTGAGGTGCCACTCATTTTTACAACAAATATGAGTACTCACAGAACTGTCATGGTACTGAAGGGTGTGGGTTTGGTATGCTAACGAGCATATAATGAGGTCCTAGCTGAATCCTCGGTCAAATCCAGTGCCATGGTATAGGTCCAGTCAGTCTTAGCCAGCTTGGCCTACACCTTGGTTTTTCAGAATCTTATCAGCCTCTAGATTCTGCAGTTATTACTATAGTTTCCTTTTGCTAGTTGTGTGAAACTGCTGCCTGGAATTTTCTATTTTCCTGTGATTGTCCTGTATTAGTCCTGTCTTAGGCTAAATGGTTATACACATGAGCCAAGAAGGAGGTTAAGTGCAGCTTTCCTTACCTGTGTACATACTGCTCATTAGAGTAGGCCACCTGGCCACGTGTACTAACAGAAAGACCTACAAGAAAGAACATCCAATTACTAAGTGTGCCAGAAGGTGATAATATTCAACTTTTACTTTTATTTTCTTCAATGTGGCATTTGCTTGTGATCAATGAAGTTGAGCTCATTCTCATATGTTCATTGGCCACTTGGATCTTCTCTGTCCAAGTAAAACCTTATTTTTGTATTAACTTATTTGTGTTTTTCATATATACATATATATGTGTATTCATCCTATCACACAAATTAATAAGAAAAAATTTATATTTTTTAACTTATATATATATATCACCTCCCCCTCCTCTTCTTATATATCTCTTCATTGGTATCCTTTGTAATATCCTTTACTATATATATATACATAATATATATATATGTTAAAAAATATAGATTTTTTTTCTTATTCATTTGTGTTATGAATAACAAATATCAAATATATCTGTTGGCTTTTGTCCACAGTTCCTGGATCATAACTCCTTTAGCCTTTGTTACAGTCTCATAAATCCCATGGCCTTTGTTACAGTCTTTTGTTATAATTTTAGGATGTTTTAGGAGCAAGCCCCAGGAAACAGAATCTCTCTAATTTTATCCTGGCCTCCTTTTACCTGCCCAGAACAGGACTCTAATCTGTGGGTCAAAAGACCCTTATTCCAGAGAGAGTCCCACCCCATACTCTGGAGGAAGGAATGCTGCACAGAGAGGTCAAGAAGAATCTGAACAGACGAGTCTTGCTGGTTTTCCCCACTCAATCTACTAGTACGAGATCATACTCTTTTTGTTCAGTCACATGTCTACAAAGTTGTCAATCATGCCTACGTAATGAAGCCTCCATAAAAACCCAAAAGGACAGGGTTTGGTGAGCTTCTGGATAGTTGAATACATGGAGGTTCCTAGAAGGTGGTAATCCCAGGGAGGGCATGGAAGTTCCACACGCCTTCTCCTCCTCTCCTTATGCATCTCTTCATCTGTATCCCTTGTAATATCCTTTATAATAAACCAGTAAGTATTTCCTTGAGTTCTGTGAGCCACTCCAGCAAAGTAATCAAACCTAAAGAGGGGGGTCATGGGACCCTCAACTTGAAGCTCATTGGTCAGAAGTTCCAGAGGCCAGGACTTGTGACTGGTATCTGAAGGTGGGTAGTCTTGGGTACTGAGCCCTCAACCTGTGAGATCCAATGTAATCTCCAGCTAGATAGTGTTGGAACTGAATGGGAGGACACCCAGTTGGTGTCCACTGGAGAATTAACTGAATGCCCACTTGGTGGTGGGGAGAGCCCCCTCACACACACATTTGGTCCCAGAAGTCTTCTGTGTTGATGATTATTGTGGTGTGAGAGCAGAGAAAAACACAGTAACGTGTTAGAGTTTTTCCCAATTTGCATTATTATTTACATAATCAGGTTTTATGTCCTTGGTTGGTTATCTGTATTACAAATATCTTCCCTACACCATGGGTGGTAGATTTACTCATTTAATGGGGTGCTTTAATACGCAGTGCTTAAAGTTGAATTTATCAATCTTTTTCTTTGTATGGTTAAGAAATTTTGCCCATGTTCTCCTAGAAATTTTATTGTTTTACCTTTCACATTTGGATCTACAACCCATTCAGGATTTATTTTTTTGTATGGTGAGAGGTGGGGTACAAATTTATTTTTCCCCATCTGGGTATCTGATCCAACACCAATTATTAAGAAGATTATTCATTCTCCACTGCACTGTAGTGTCACCTTTTTCATAAATCAGGTAACCATATTTCTGGACTTTCTTTTTTCCTTTCATTGTTCTATTTGCCAATCCTTGTGCCACTACCATACTGTCTTAATTATTACAGCTCTTGGTATCTCATAATACAAGTCCACCAGCTTTGTTTTTCTTGAAGATTGCCTTAGCTACACTTAGCTCTTTGCCTTTCCATCTAAGTTTTAGAATTTGATTGCCAATTTCCAAAACAAAAATTTTGCATGGACTGTCATTTAAATTTGATTACTTTTTAAAGGTAGTGTTCTCTTTCTTTTCACCTTTTTTTTTTTTTAGGTGAAACAACTGTTGAGCCTCTTTGTATACTTTTTCCTATGATGGAGACTGGTGGAAGTTCAAGTGGGTTTGAAATATTTGTGTTTAACTGTGTTCAGTTTCTAGAAAAACGACATTATTCAAGTAAAACCCACTGATTCATAGTAATCCTGACCTTTACTCTCCACTCCGAGTGGGAGATATTTCATATACAGAATAGTCAAGGCAAATAATGGTGAGTGAGAAAATAGAATCAGAATTCACATGAAACTTGCTAAAATCAGACATCTCTGCAATTCCAATCAATGTATTTTTCTTCTTCATTTTGCTCCTTTACATTGTGTTGAAAGGTAACAAAAGTAAGCTGTGTCTCTGCATTACCACTTGTTTTGGAGTTCATGGCTACTGTCAACTTCTCTGAGGAACAGCCCCTCATTTGCACAACTGTTCTGTATGATCATGGTCTGTGCATCTTCACTTTCTCTTTCCTCTTCATTTTCACATTTCACTTTCTGCGCCTTGGTTTACTCTGTGTCATTTCAGTGTTGTGCCTGAGTGACAAATGAGTGTTCAACCCTCTGTCTTTTCATGAGGTTGTTATAGTCTCTAAAAATCAAGCAGTGACATAGTACACTTGTGAAGCTGATGGTAATACTGTCAAGCCTATGAAAATTTCTGTCGACAAGAGAATAAAGAGAATAAATCTTTGTCAACAGGCTTCCCTATCCATTAGATTGAGAATTTCATGCCAGTCGCATTTAAAAATCTTGTATGATATTAATACTAATCAGTGTTTATTAACATTCAGACATGTTCACAACTGTTACAGCAGCTGAGTGCCTGTAAGTTAAATTGATTTTAGTCCTTAGATATCCATTAACTGCCCTGCTTCACATTTTCATAATGAAATACAGTTGTTTGGGGGTGTTTATGAAATGGCATGTATTTGATTTATAAGTAACCTTGACTAGGAAGTCTCTGTGTGTTAGAATGTAAATGATCACCTCCCCCACTTTGACTGCCACATTGCAGCTGTATATTCCCATTTCCAAACCATAAGAGACAACGATCTGGAAACACAACAAAGTTAGAATCTGTCAGCCGACAGCAGATACATTAGGGAAGATAGTGTTCAGACTTTTAACTAGACCAACCATGAGTCCACTAAGGGGACTGTGTGAGGACGTAGTGAAGAAACCTCAGGAGGTATTCTGAATTTAAAAGAAGAAAAATCAGGCTCAGTATGCTGGCAACTTGTTTGCAGGCACATTTTAACTCTAAGAAACCTTGGAGTCTGATCTGCCTTTAATGAATCAAGATATTCAATTAAAACAAGTCTCAGAGCTGTAGGAAGAAGAAAATACCATTCCCTGGTTTTCTACCCCAAATGGAATTTAGAGTTGATTGAGAGATTTGCTGAAACCAACCTGATTGAAGACCCCTGGGTCTTCAATCACCTCTCTGAGTCCCTGAAGAAGTTTGCATGGAGGGAATAGAAGTTTTGACAGAGTATTCCTCTGCCTCCATGATATCTCCTTTAGGGCACACTTACTTGAAGAGCATGTGTTTTGCTCTACGCAGAGTGCAAGTATGTTGGCCAAGAACCATAGCCCCAAGTGTGGCTCTTCCCTACAAGGGGTCAAGAGGGAGGAGAAGTGAAGAGTCTGAGGGGGTTCTCACCGCAACCCAGGCCCACTTTTGACTTACAGCTCTCTGATTTTGAGCTTAAGAATTGCATTTATCTTATTTTAAGTGCAACCGCAGGCCCAACAATGTTTTGTGCTTCAGTGTTTTATAATTCAAGGTAGAGTCCCAATGTCCCTTGCCTAGGTATTGCAAAGCAAGTTTATAGTAGTGCTTACTTTGTTTTCCAGAGGGACTCAATACACCAGATTCTTTGTGTAATATTAAAGGAGAATATTTGTATAAGAGGGCAGGTTTCCATTGGGCTCCATGACTACAGGGCTGTCTGAATGCTGATGTTCTAAGTTTTTCCATCCAGGCAATAATACTTTGTTTCCACAGCTTTAAACTTTTTTTTCAGGGAATTTTATGAAAAGGAGACACGAATGACTATAATACTCAGTAAGAAATGTAAATTGCACTTGGAATAATGTAAATAATGGAAAACATGGCAGAAATATTTTCTTACACATGGTAAGAAAATGTGTAACAGAGAAATGCAACAGTATATGTGCATCAGGAAGAGGTCCAGTAGGAGTAACCTCACAGAAAGGAAAAGGATAAAGTGCTTTCTCTGCAAAGAAAAATGGAGGTGTTGGTTATTGGAACTGGGGAGAGCCACCCTAAAATAAATATAAAAACAACAAGAATAATTTCATATAGAATGCATGGATAATTTTGTGGCTCTCCGTCCTAGGTACCTGTCCACTCTACCACATACCACCCACGTTACATACACTATACTTTAAAGATTGATCAGTCCCAACATGGGAAAGCTTTACCAATGCTTCAAGGCTGTTCGTGGTCATTGCCTTCAGTGCTGTTTTTGCCCTGCCCTTGCCTTGATCTCCACTTCTACCAGACTCTCACCTCTTGGCTCTGCACTCTGCACCTTTGACTTCTGTCCTATCTCTAAAACTTTGGCCTTGACTTTTCCACATTTTACCTGCAGAGTGTAAATTGGCTTGGCTTGTCCCTTGGCTGTGTAAATCTCGGGCTCCCTCAGTCAAACCTTCAGACTCACACCAGCAATTGGAGCAGTGGCCAAGTCAGCCAAACCATCATTTATTTCCTAAATGAGATCTTCTGTTCACATTTTTTTTTATATAAGGAACGCACCAGCAAGCCTAGGCGACACACAGAGAGTGTTTTTCCTGAGTGTGTGTGTGTGTGTGTATGTGCATGCCTGTAGGTTTTTTGGGTTTTTTTTTTTTTTTTGGTATTTGTCTTCATGGCTTTCATTTGCTGTCATGACCCATGGTATCTTCATGATTTTCAATGAAGGGAATAATTATATGTGTTCCCCTGGACTAGCACTTTAGTGTTTTTTAGAGGACTATGATCACGTATTTCCTAGCATTACTATTTTACTCTATTATTATAAATTCCTTGCTCATGCAAATAGGAAAAGGGAAGAGAATATTGTGGAAGTGAAAATACTGAGGAGAAACTTACGTTACTTGAGTTATGAGAAATTTGCTTCCAAAGACATATTATTGTCATATAGCACATACTCTAAAAATCAGGCATATTCAAGGTAGGAAAGATTTACTGGTATCTACTTTCTTAAAGTCACATAACCAAAACTGAAATATGTAATATAAAGAACACAGAGTCAACTAGGTCAGATTCTAGTTCACTCACTCTCTGTGTAGAAATTTGGGCAATTTAAATAGTGTCAGCCTCAATATCCTCACCCGTAAAAATGGAAATAACAATTCCTAACAAGGTTTTCTAGGACTCTATGAGATAATGTGTATGAAAATATTTTACACTGAGGCCTGGCCCCAGATAGACAGGCAGCAAATATTTATTCCCTTTCCCTCTACCATCTTTGTGGATGCCAAATGAAAAAGCCACTGCACTTTAATTTATTGTCCCCCATCTTGTGGGGATAATAGTTATCTGAGCACATTAGAATGACTTTGTTGTACATTTCCACTGAATTATTCTCTTCCAGGTGTCTCAAATTATTAGTCCTTTTTTCTTCAATTGTGAGACTGTAAGATATGTGTATTTCATAAATTAAAGTTGTCCTTAAACTGTATCTACTCACCTTAAAAACATGTTCTAAATCTACCTAAAGAACAATATCCAACAGAGAAGGGCAGCAGGCCCAGGAAAATATTTTGTTGGAATTAGAGGGTAGAGGTCTGGCTGAGGCCAGCTGACATGCAACCAAGCTTTGTGGCCCCTCACCTCTGGTGGTTCTCAGATCCCCTATACCTTTACCTCACAGAGGAGTTGACAGTGTGAAGAGTCACTCATTGGTCCCCTGGCCACACAGCAAGTCGCTGCTCCCATTTTCTGTCTCTGGCTTGTACTCCAAGCATGGTACATCGGACTTCCCAAATGTAGTCTGCTCTCTTGGTTGCTCTTGGCAATTAAGATTTTACAGCCTGAAGTAATTTGTTTGTGGAGGGAGTCACAGCAGCTTTGGGTGTCCTCTGCTGTGATTGGCGGGATGGGCTTTCAGCCTCCATAATAATGTACAACAGCTGCTGAGGAACATCTCATTCTAAGTGACACCACATTGGAAATGGAAAACCAGCCTCCACAGTCATTTGTACAGTCATTTGTATGATTGAATTTCCCATTTTGAGGGAGGCAGATGACACTTTTATCTAAAAACAATTTAGCTTTCTTTCTTTGGGGAGGAGGGGCTAGATCTATGAGGAGAATATAAAACAGGTTATGGAGAGAGGGAGAAGGTCTGGGTGGAAGGAAATGAAGCAAACCAAACAAAACAATTAAGTAAGGAATTTGCACCCACCTGTTTTGTGTACAATGGTAACACAGTAACTATTTCTTTCCTTGAACACTTACTCCCTTAAGTTGGCATCATCCAGTGTTCATAATAAAGAAGGATGGGTGAAATCAAAAGCTTTATTTGTATTGATCACATGATCAAATTGCTGGGCTTTTGAGCTGCTTGGGAAACAGGATGGCTGCCTAGGTGAGAAGTGAGAGCTGTTCTGAGACCAGCAGCCAGGAGCAATTTAGATTGGTTGTCCACTAACTGAAATCACAGCTGTACCCAATCCCGCAGCAGATGCTGTGGTCCTTGATCTTTTGTCAAGACTGAGGTGGTGTCAAGTTGTACTCTGCTTATTTGTGACATTTAAATCACGAAGGGCATAGTGATTGGAAAAGGCAGTGGTTTTTTTTTTTTAATTTTTTATTGGATTTTAGGTTTTGGGGTACATGAGCAGAGCATGCAAGACAGTTGCGTAGGTACACACATGGCAGTGTGCTTTGCTTTCCTTTTCACCTTCACCCACGTTTGGCATTTCTCCCCAGGCTGTCCCTCACACCTCCCTCTCCCACTGGCCCTCCCCTTTTCCCCCCTATAGACCCCAGTGTTTAGTACTCCCCTTTCTGTGTCCATGTGTTCTCATTTTTCATCACCCGCCTATGAGTGAGAATATGCGGTGTTTCAGTTTCTGTTCTTGTGTCAGTTTGCTGAGGATGATGTTCTCCAGATTCATCCATGTCCCTACAAACGACACAAACTCATCATTTCTGATTGCTGCATAATATTCCATGGTGTATATGTGCCACATTTTTCCAATCCAGTCTATTATCAGTGGGCATTTGGGTTGATTCCAGGTCTTTGCTATTGTAAACAGTGCTGCAATGAACATTCGTGTACATGTGTCCTTATAGTAGAACGATTTGTAGTCTTTTGGATATATACCCAGTAATGGGATTGCTGGGTCAAATGGAATTTTTATTTCTAAGGCGTTGAGGAATCGCCACACTGTCTTCCACAATGGTTGAACTAATTTACACGCCCACCAACAGTGTAAAAGTGTTCCTTTTTCTCCACATCCTCTCCAGTATCTGTTGTCTCCAGATATTTTAATGATCGCCATTCTAACTGGCGTGAGATGGTATCTCAATGTGGTTTTGATCTGATGACCAGTGACGATGAGCATTTTTTCATATGATTGTTGGCCTCATATATGTCTTCTTTCGTAAAGTGTCTGTTCATATCCTTTGCCCACTTTTGAATGGGCTTGTTTGTTTTTTTCCTGTAAATCTGTTTGAGTTCTTTGTAAATTCTGGATATCAGCCCTTTGTCAGATGGGTAAACTGCGAAAATTTTTTCCCATTCTGTTGGTTGCCGATCCACTCTAGTGACTGTTTCTTTTGCCGTGCAGAAGCTATGGAGTTTAATTAGGTCCCATTTGTCTATTTTGGCTTTGTTGCCAATGCTTTTGGTGTTTTGTTGAAGTCCTTGCCTACTCCTATGTCCTGGATAGTTTTGCCTAGATTTCCTTCTAGGGTTTTTATCGTGCCAGGTCTTATGTTTAAGTCTTTAATCCATCTGGAGTTAATTTTAGTGTAAGGTGTCAGGAGGGGTCCGGTTTCTGCTTTCTGCACATGGCTAGCCAGTTTTCCCAACACCATTTGTTAAACAGGGAATCCTTTCCCCATTGCTTGTTTTTGTCAGGTTTATCAAAGATTGTATAGTTGTAGATATGTTGTGTTGCCTCCGGTGCCTCTGTTTTGTTCCATTGGTCTATATCTCTGTTTTGGTACCAGTACCATGCTGTTTTGATTACTGTAGCCTTGTAGTATAGTTTGAAATCCGGTAGTGTGATGCCCCCCGCTGTGTTCTTTTTGCTTAGAATTGACTTGGCTATGCGGGCTCTCTTTTGGTTCCATATGAAGTTCATGGTGGTTTTTTCCAGTTCTGTGAAGAAAGTCAATGGTAGCTTGATGGGGATAGCGTTGATTCTGTAAATTACTTTGGGCAGTATAGCCATTTTCACGATGTTAATTCTTCCTAACCATGAACATGGAATCTTTCTCCATCTGTTTGTGTCCTCTCTGATTTCGTTGAGCAGTGGTTTGTAGTTCTCCTTGAAGAGGTCCCTTACATTCCTTGTGAGTTGTATTCCAAGGTATTTTATTCTTTTTGTAGCAATTGTGAATGGCAGTTCGTTCTTGATTTGGCTTTCTTTAAGTCTGTTCTTGGTGTAGACGAATGCTTGTGATTTTTGCACATTGATTTTATATCCTGAGACTTTGCTGAAGTTGCTTATCAGTTTCAGGAGTTTTTGGGCTGAGGCGATGGGGTCTTCTAGGTATACTATCATGTCGTCTGCAAATAGAGACAGTTTGGCTTCCACCTTTCCAATTTGAATACCCTTTATTTCTTTTTCTTGCCTGATTGCTCTGGCTAGAACTACCAGAACTATATTGAATAGGAGTGGTGAAAGAGGGCATCCTTGTCTAGTGCCAGATTTCAAAGGGAATGCTTCCAGTTTTTGCCCATTCAGTATGATATTGGCTGTTGGTTTGTCATAAATAGCTTTTATTACTTTGAGATACGTTCCATCGATACCGAGTTTATTGAGGGTTTTTAGCATAAAGGGCTGTTGAATTTTGTCAAATGCCTTCTCTGCGTCAATTGAGATAATCATGTGGTTTTTGTTTTTGGTTCTGTTTATGTGGTGAATTACGTTGATAGACTTGTGTATGTTGAACCAGAAAGGCAGTGTTTTAAGCATAGTTCCATGTAAGCTCTCAAAGAATGGCACTTTGGGGAGAGAATTATAAGCTTGAACCATCGAATCTAATATTCTTTGCTGTGACTTCTGAGTTATTTATGTTGTCTTTTCCAAATTTTCCTCCTTCTACTATTTTTCTTTAGGAATTCCCCAGAATTTATTTAAGGAAGGAAGGAGTCAGGCCTTCTCCTGGACATTTCTGCACATTTCATAGAGGAGAGGGCCAGGACAGGGCTAAGCCCCTGCCTTAGGATATTTATAAGTAGTCCTCTGACTACATCTTCCTCATAACCTGTTATTTCCTTTCCAATTGAACATGTAGTTGGACATTCTAAATAAACACAGGTTTATACATAAACTATTCCAATACTTAAATTCATTCTTAAGGAATTCAACTTGAAACTATGATGTGTTTATGCCTTAGCAAAAAAGAAAAAAAGAATAGAGTATATTATGAGTCTATAATACGACTGTCCTGGATGCAAAGTGGTGTCCAGGGACCCTCTGCAGAGCTGGCATGAAGGAGCAGACATCCTCAGACAACCAGGTCTCTATATCCCCGGGTGTGTGCGTATGGTGTGTGGTAACATTGTCCCACTGCCTGTTTCTCCTCTGAAAAATGACTTGTTCCTTTTTCTACTGATAATTCTAAGAGAAAGATGAGAAGAGAGAAGGAAGAAGGTCGAGTGTTAGTTTGGTACAGCTGCCATCACAAATACCACAGACTAGGAAGCTTAAACAACAGAAATGTACTTCCTCAAGTTCTGGAAGCTAGAAGTCCAAGATCAAGGTGTTGGCAGAGTTGGTTTCACTCTGAGGCCTCTCTGTGTGTCTTTTAGACGGCCATCTTCTTTTCTCTATTGATGTTATCTCTGTCCTAATAGCTTCTTATAAAGATGCCAGTCATATTGGACTAAGCCCCATCCTAACAAATCCATTTTAACTTAATTACCTCTTTTAAAATCCTGTATCCAAATAGTTACCTTCTGAGGTACTGAGGAATAGGCCCTCAAGATATGAATGTGAGAGTGAGTGGCGTAATTTAGCCCATAATAGGCCATATGGGAAGAAGTAGGATGATGGCATGTTCTTTATGACACGGCCCCTTTCCCAAGGTCTTCCTATTATCACCAGCAACCGTCTATCCTCCTTGCTGTCAGATATCAATCTGGAAACAAGAAAATTGTTCTGTTTGAGGGACAGAAGAAGAAAGAAATGGATCTCAGTGTTTGATAAGAGAAAAACCTGCTTAGTGTCAGGTGCCCTAAAAAGAATGCTTGTAAAAATAATTAATGGGCTGAGATTTCCTGTCTCCTAATTTTGCGAATGGTTTACATTTTGTTAGGTTAACAGGTAGGAATGGGGAACTATTACGTACGACTTAGTTGTGGGCCAGCACTCCTGTCTCTCCACTAATGTGACAGAAAAGCTGTAAAATTTAGAAAGAAATTATTTGTAAACAAGAAACTCGTAGCCTTGTTAGCTATTGGCAGCCATGCCACTACCATGAGGGAAACCAGCCTGAAACCCAAACCAACACAGGGAGAGGCACAGCCAAGCGTGCTGGAGAAACGGAGCCAGAGTCCTGATCAAACCAGGCTTAAAGCTGTATGACCATCAAACTTTATATTTGGAGAGATGGAGTCTCACTATGTTGTCCGGGCGGTTCTCACACTCTTAGCCTCAAAGAATCCTCATAGCTCAGCCTCCCAAAATGCTGGCATTATCAGTGTGAGCCAAACTGTGCATTATATGAGCCAATAAAGCGCTTTCAGTGCTTAAGCTGAGTGTTCTGTTACTCTGCATATTCTGTTACTTCCAACCAAATACATCTTAATGGACCCAGAATTTGTTCCTAAGAATTGAAAGTAACAGATTGTAAATTGCCAGAGTTGCTGAGTGAAATTTAGATAGAAGGTAGTGAACCTTTATTCTAGTCTGGGAAATTGGCCATCATTGTCATGTGATAGCAAATCAGCTGGTTAAACATGGGGATTGTGACCACATGCCACCTGAGGCTATAGCACTAGAAAACCTGGAAAGAAAACTCAGTGGATTAGAATGCCTTGTGGTCCTCAGAAGGATCATAAAATAGAAAGGCAAGCTTAGTCTTAACAGAGCTTGTACAAAAAAGGAAAGGTGGAGCATGTATTTCCTAAGAGAAGCCCTTACTGAAAATCTGGAGTCACAGTATTGGAAATACCTAGAGAATTACAGGGAAAGGGATATAACCCCAATCAACCTCACCTGAAGGCCCCACATAAATGATGTAAACTATAATTTCTCTGGAATGCTTAAGCAAATTTGAGTTGGGTTTTCAGTTATTTACAGTTACTAATCTTCCAAAGAACATTTGCTTACTTTTAGTTACTTTCTTTAAATCAATACAACAAGGCCTAAAATGTGTCACTGTTGCTTAACATTTATTCCATTCTATTGTTCCTGCCTCTTCCAGGATATTCAGAGTTTACCATTTTTCTTTCTGGTGTCTGATTTCTGCTTAATCTGAAAAGAAGACAGATGACCTAAATGCTGACACTATTTGTGTAGAGTGACTTCTTAAACTACATGATCTCAAATCAAGATTCAGAAAATAAACCTGAGCATTTGTGCTTTGGTAATGCACTAATAGCCTAACCATGATAAGATATTATCTACACTAGTTCAAAACACATCCGGCAACTGAATGGTGAACCAGCAATCTTTTCTTTATGTCAGATTATAATCACTAGCTTGTGGCTTGTCCCTTGCCTTCTCTACTCTTGACTGAGGGCTTGGTGATTTCTCCTGGGGCCAAGACTTGGGAATGCAGTTCTCCACACTACCTCTGCCTCCATCTTCCTAGTATATGCCTTTCCTCTTCAACCCTTTTTTACAACTTCTTCTAGTATAATTGTGACAATCATCTTAACAAAATAACAAATTTCAGGGGATACTCAAGATTCTCAGTTGCAAGGTGCAAAGACACAGTTTTAACTCTCTGAAGAAGTGAATAAGCCCACATAATGCCATGGACTACCTGGGATCTGACCTCATAGGTGATTGGTTACAGAAATCAAAAGCCAACAGGTCAATATTTCTCTATGTTTCTATTCCACTTTCTTCTCTTCTTTCTGAATGTCAGCTTTGGTCCTCTAGGCCAGCTGTCTTTATAGGACTCTAATGATAGCTAGATTTAGGCTTCCATCCTGACAATTTCACGATGAGGATGAAAGAGGGATCTGCCCTAACAGCTGCAGTTAGAAAAATTCTGAGAAAGGACTCTGATTGGCTTGACCTAGGTCATACAACCTAGTACAATCACTGTGGCAAGCAAAAATGGGTATAAAGCTTGACCAATCTGTGCTAGGTACCCACTCCTCATAGAGGGAGGAAGATTGGCCTCCATTAGCACAGCCACATGGTTGGAATGAGTGAAGAATGATTCCCCAGAGAAGAAGGGGTACTGTTCTGGACAGACACAGCAATGCCTGTCCACTCAAGGCAGCAATGCCAGCAAAGTAGCAATCTGTTTAGTAGTGAGCTGGAAATGCATAGTAATATAATCAGTGACTCACATACAATAGGTACTCAATAAATGCTGCTGAATGGAACTTAGTCCTGGGCTCTCCAGCTTTGGAAATGGTTTTTGCTCATATCTCTCAGTCTGGACATGTCTATTTAACCTCTGCCTCGCCCCCATTCTCTGTCTCTGGTCCTTCTGTCCACCCTCCCAAGAAATCTTTATGATTGTTTCAAAAGTAAAACTACCAATAAGTCAGGCAAATTATTTGTCCCATTTCTTTCACAAATGGAAATATTTTTCTCTTTTTTAATCTTTGCCATTCTTTAGCCTCAGCTCCTGGCTACCCTTTGAACTTAGTGGTTTCCATTCTCATAGTCATGAGGGCTTTCCTAGAAGATGTATCCCAGTGGCCAGATGCAAGATTTACTTAAGGTCTGTAAACACCAGCAGAAACAGTGCAATTACACACATGGTCTGCATTTACGAACCTAGACTACCATTAATATGTGGATGCCTCCATTTATCATAAGTAGATCTTCAGTTTGTTTTTGGTGACAAGTGCAGATGAATACTTCCCAAGTCCTCTTTCTAACCAGCAATAGGTGCAGAAAATCCTGAAGCCAGTTTTTTTCAAAATATATATATTATTGCACTTTGGGTTCTGGAGTACATGTGCAAAACATATAGGATTGTTGCATAAGTACATACATGGCAATGCCTCCATCCCCCCATCACCTATATCTGGCAATTCGCCTTGTTATCCCTCCCCAACCTCCCTATCCCCCTCTGTCCCTCCCCTATTTCCCTTCCAACAGACCCCAGTGTATGATTCTCCCCTCCCTACGTCCATACGTTCTAATTGTTCAACACCCACCTATGAGTGAGAACATGCGGTGTTTGTTTTTTTGTTCTTGTGTCAGTTTGCTGAGAATGATGGTTTCCAGATTCATCCATGTCCCTTCAAAGGACACGAACTCATCGTTTTTTATGGCTGCATAGTATTCCGTGGTGTATATGTGCCACATTTTCCTTGTCCAGTCTATCATTGATGGGCATTTGGGTTGGTTCCAGGTCTTGCTATTATAAACAGTGCTGTGATGAACATACGTGTGCATGTGTCTTTATAATAGAATGATGTACAATCTTTTGAATATATACCCAGTAATGGGATTGTGGGGTCAAATGGAATTTCTATTTCTGGATTCTTGAGGAATTGCCACACTGTCTTGCACAATTATTGAACTAATTTACACTCCCACCAACAGTAAAAGTGTTCCTATTTCTCCACATCCTCTCCAGCATCTGCTGTCTCCAGATTTTTTAATGATCACCATTCTAACTGCTGAAGCCAGTTTTTGAGGAGCCTTCTCATTGAAACTTCTTGGCTGTTAACTGCCTTGTTACAATCAAACATGTGGAACACGGACAAAATTTCCCGAAAAGTGACCATTTGTTGGCTATAAATAGCTGGTAGAAAAACATCCAATGGAAGCTTACAGAGCATTAATTTGCCAACCAATGTGACAGATAAGACAGAAAGGGATAAATGCCTCCTTCTTGGTACAAATACAGAGAAATGAAATAATTACTCAATGTTTTACAAATGATAAAATGTGGTTTTTTTAAAAAAAATGACGATAAAATCATGTATCACTTTGGGAGTAAAGAAGACTCAGAATCACACTATCCTAAAAGATAACTACAAATAAGAAACTCAGGTAATATCAAATGGAAACACATGGTACATACAGCAATCCTTCTGTCAGAGACAGACACGAGAATCTAAACTATTGATACTGGCAACACTTGTATGACTTTCCATTACAGCAAAGTTACTGAAATGGAAATGTGGACTGCCATTTTGCAAAAAAGTATAATCTCAAAAAATATGGTCATCGTGAGAATGAAAACATGCAAACATCGGACTCTTTATTTCTTGTCTATTATTGCTAGATTTCTCAATGCACAAAATCAAAATACTTGGTTAGCATTTACTGAGATAGAAAAAACAAGAATCTCCTATCTGGCATGTCAGATTAGTCATTGAGAGAAATGCAAATTAAAACATCTTGTGGGAAATTTTGCTGTTCTGTAAATATATATAGCAAGTTTAAAAGGGAAAGTGGTAAAGGATAAAAGGAAGCTTTGTAAGAACAGCTGACATAATTTGTCCAAAAATATCTATGGGAAACTTGTGTGCTGTGATTACCATAGTTATCACTAAAAATGTCATAGCACGTTATAATAATTAAATCATGAACATTCATGGCTAATTTCAAACACTGAATTATTATTACTTATTTTTTAAAACAAAATATATTTCATGAGAAGAATCATGAAAATTAAAAATAAAGATGATTTCAAGTGTCAAACCAAATCATTTATTTATAAAATTAAGAACACTCATTCTAAGGGAAATCCCAGTTTATTTATATTTTCCTTTTTATTTATTTATTTAGAGATAAAGTGTTGTTATGTTGCCCAGGCTGGTCTTGAACTCCTAGGCTCAATGATCCTACTGCCTCAGACTCACAAGTAGCTGGTACTGCAGATGTGCACCACCATGCCTGGCTAAAGTACTATGTTAAATACATGCATATTGTATTTTTCTTATTGTAAGAGGTAGGTGCAGACCCCTTGACTTACAGCTAGAATATGACATGCATGAGCATTTGCCCTTCCTTAGATAATTCACAAGTATCCCTCCAAAAAATATAGATAGGGATCAAAGTAAAAACAACAGCAAAAAGAAGCAATTGAATTTGACCTTATAATGGTCATACAGAGATGATGGACATGACCAAAGCCATAATATCAGTAGAAAGGCAGTGGAAGAAGTGGCAACGAAGTGGACAGGGGCTTCTAAATGGGGGCTTACCCCCACTGGTGGTGTGAAGAGAGATCCTGAGTTGATTTCAGGAGCACATAAAAGCATGGAATGTTTGCTCTAGAAGAGACCTTTGATGAGCTCCCACCCTTCCATTTGACAGACAGGTAGACCAAGATGGGCTAGGGGATTAACTTGGGGTCATAAGCATCTTTCTTGCTTTTCCTGGCTAAAACCCTCCTGTATATGAGAGCTCCTCTAATTTTTTTTTTTCTTTTTTGAGACAGGGTCTCACTCTGTAACCCAGGCTGAGAACAGTGGCAAAATCATGGCTCACTGCAGCCTCAACCTCCCTGGCTCAAACAAATGATCCTCCCACCTCTGCTGGAACTACAGGCACATGCCACTATGCCCAGGTAATTTTTTATTTATTTGAAAAGACAGGATCTTGCTGTGTTGCCCAGGCAACCGCTGTACTCAAGTGACTTGCTTTGGCCCCCCAAAGTGCTGGGATTACAGGCATGAGCCACTGTGCCCAGTCTGCTCTAATTCTTTTCACCACCACAAACACAAAATCTTTGGGGGCCTTGCCCCTACAAAAGAAGCACAGGTTTAGTTTCAATTTTTAAAATCTTTATTTTCTGCCTTTCAAAATGCAGCCCAAAATAACAGACTTTTTTCAAATGACTTTCATTTTGGATCAGCCTACAGACCACCTGGTGAATTTTAGAATTCCAGAATGTTTGCATCTACAAGGGCTTAGAGAGCATATCCCTGCTTAGAAGAAATGGAAAGAGCTGTTTTTCCAGGCTGTCTCACATGCCAGAGTCTCACAGGAAGCTAAGTGGTTTGGGTCCAGCTCTCCTGATTCCATTCTAATGCTACTTCCAAGTTCTCTGCTTCCTCTGTGCTCTTCCTTAACAAGAAGGGGTCTGTGGAGAGAGAAAGGGATTCAGGAAGAAAGAGAAATCTGAAGTTTCCATATTGTCCTATAGCAATATTTGATTCTGCTAATATATAAGGACTTCCGTTATCTGACACTTTGCCACAATTTGTCATGATTCATGCAGATAAATTATTAGTTCTGCCCTCTCACTTATAAATGATCATTATGCATGAACTGTTTTTGGAACTGCACTTTAAAAACCACCTTTGCGGTGATTATTTTATTTATGCATTCATTCATTAAGCAAATACATACTGAGAACATACTCTCTGACAGAGACTGCTAGTTATGGGGTAAAAAAAGACAGATAAAATATTATTCCTTCCTCTGAGGAGCTTATGGTCTAATGGAAAAGAAAGACATACATGAAAACATAAGTATGCTCAGAAGTTATGGATGCTTTGCTACAACTATTGTGCAATACACAGCAACATAACAGAATTGGTTAAGTGTGTGATGCTTGACTCACACTGTGGGAGCGAGGATCTCACTTCTGACACTTATACAAATTACTCAATATCCCTAAATTTTCATTTCCTTATTTTTTAACTGGAGGCAAATAATAGTTCCTATGGCATAGTATGTTATGAGGATTAAGTGAGATGTAACATGTAATGTTACTGGCATTTCGTAAGTGCTCAGTAAATGTTAGACATTATTCTTATTATTTCTACAGTAGAAGCACAAAAGAGGTGGTGTGTCTTATTTGAAGGTCTAAAGATGCCTCATGGAAGGGTTCTACTGTAGCTGAATCTAGAAGATGAACTAAATTGTTTCCAAGTAATTGTGGGGAGAAATAGATTCTGGGCAAGAGGAGTTACACGAATAGTATGCTAGTAGCAGGACACAGCCTGATACCGGTGAATCTTCCAGCCATTTGGAGCGGCCAGTGCTCCAGACGCAGACCTAGTAGCTCTGTGCACCAGACCCAGGCAGAGACTGGGACCAGAATGCTACTAGGAGGACCTGGTTCTGTCCTACTCTTTGTGCTCCAGGGCAGCCACTTCTAAGCCTTGGGGTCTTAGGTTTCTCATTTGGGTATTAAGAAGGTAAAACTAGATGACCTCTATTATCCTTTCCAAATCCAAATTTCTATGATTTTAAGGTAAAATCCAATTAGGTCAAGCTAGAAGCTTTAGCTTGCATTCTGGACAAAACTAGTAAGTATTATGAATCAAGAAGCGGCTAAAGAAAGATGTTGGTTCTTCATGGAAGTCTGTAGCAGGGAAGGAGGGAACATGGGGAAAGGGTGGGTGCAAACTTCTAAGTGGAGATTGAGTTAAAGAATTAGTGCATTGGTGTCCATACCAAGCACTACCTTTAAAGGATTAATGTGACACACTTCTATTACGTTTTTCAAACTTGTGGACTTGTTCAGTTGCTCCTGGGACATGTTCAAAAGCTTCCACTTTTTTCATTATAAAATTTCTCAATCAATGGCTACTAAATGTTCTACTACTATAATATGGGAAGCAGGACATATTTTTAACGTTTAAAGGGTTTTAACTATTAACATTCTGAAAATCATTGAACTAGATACTGCTTCATTCTTATTAATTGTCTTTGTCTCAGGGCTATAAAGTAACCCACATAACCTAAAATAAATTTAAAAAATTCACCAGGAGCAATGACTCACATCTGTAATCTCAGCACTTTAGAAGGCTAAGATGGGAGGATTGTTTGAGGCCAGAAGTTTGAGACCAGACTGGGCAACATAGTGAGACCCCTATCTCTACAAAAAAATAAAAGAAATTAACTGGGGATGGTGGCACACACCTGTTGTCCTTGCTACTCAGGAGGCTGAGAGGGGAGGATTGTTTGAACTCAGGAGTTTAAGGCTACAGTGAGCTGTGATTGTGCTACTGGACTTCAGCCTGGGGGACAGTGTGACACCTCATCTTAAAAAAAAATGTTTTTAAAAAAGTAAAATGAATCCCAGACAGATAAAAATGACACTAAGAGAAAATAAAGCATGATCAAAATGAAAAAACATCCCCTGAAAATGGAACCTTTGAAAATTTTCTGTATCAGAAGTCTTACACTAAGGACGCTGGTACATGGGAAGACTATGGAACTTTGCACCCTGTTTTGAGCCTGAAGAAATTTGGAAGCTCTCTCTGTTTACATAAAGGAGGGCATGGCAGAAATGATCAGCAGATCTTAATTAATTCTTTTTGGCATTGACTCCATGTGATAGTGAAAGACATTCATATTTTTGAAAGCCCAAGTGCACTCCATGTTTGAAGACAGAATTCATTCATCATGAAAGCTGCCCAGGAAGGGTGCTGGACATAGGTTAAAATCTCAAAGACAGTTTTCAACTCTAATCTGGGGGAGTTCTCTCCCTGATATTCTCCCTGCCCTCCCAGAATATTCACATAGATGATTTCTGGAATGTTCGTTTTCCAACCTAAGACATGCAGAGTGGTAGTGGGGAAATTAGGACTGCAAGGGAAAAATATGTGAAACTCACTTGGTGTCAGCTGTAATTGGGACTGAAATCGCATACATCCTTCAGCATGTCCATAAGGTTCAAACTGTATCTTGAAACACGGTCAGTGTCAACAGACAGCATTATCCACTCTCACTCACCAGTACTCCCTCCTCTCACAAGAAGCAAGAGCCCTGAAGTGCCTGGGGACCCACCTACAGCAACCTAATCATTCCCTCACTCCCACGACCATCACTCTCTACTAGGAGTTGAGTTGTGTTACAGGCAATGCCTGCCTAGAAAGAGGCATTAGCCTGTTTCTGTGTGGCTTTAAAGGAGGGAGTTTATAGACATCTGAGTAAACTGGAATTAGCATGGGCTGCCAATTTGGACAGTCCCTTCTAAATCTCTGGAGAGTTGAATTGGAGACCTGGATGACCAATGGTTATGGACACTGCTGAGGAGTAGATGGGCTTTTGGCTTTTTTAAGCTTCCTTCCAACTCTAGCCTGTGACTTAGTGATATCTTTTGTTCATTTAAATCAGTTGAAGATTGACAGAATTTAGGAATTGCACAGAAATAAATATTACCAAGCAATGTCTAAAAATAAAAAACAAAACAAGAAACCTTTTGCTCACTCTAATGAGACATTCGTGAATGTGTCATTCGTCTGGACTGATGAGTACTGGAAGCCTTTGGTTTGGTGTACTGGAGATGACTGCTTAGCTTAAATTATACAAAGATTTCATTACTACAATTTCCTTGTCTCCTGTATGGATTCCTTTTAACAATCCCCATTACTGAAAAGAGAATACAAATCAACAAATAAGTTCTTTTCTCTTCAACAATCTCAATATTAGGCACTTTTTTTTTTAATTTGAAAGTACTTTTTTTCACTTCTACTGGTATAAATAATTCAAGAGTTATTATTGGTCTTTTTTATCTTCCTTGTTTTGAAAAACCTTCTATTTGTGGTTGGAAGTTTGGGGAAAAGTAACTATTTTGTGGTCCTGGTTGTGTCTAAAACCTAATCTAAAAATGTGGTGGCATGCTCTCATTGAAGTTGTCACAGCTTACACGTATTTACTTTTCTATAATATCTCATACACCAAAATCCAGAAACCACAAAAACAAATCTTTCCTTCGTTTTACATCATTTATAAATTCAAGGTAATAGGCAGCCAGTGTTTGCAAAGTCCATTGCATTCTGGGTCTAGATGTTTGCTTGATGAGGTGCAAAGACATAACAGGTGAGCTGAGGACAAAACTAGAGCCAGAGCCTGCCATGATGACCAGCACTGCTGTAAGTAATGTTCCACACAAAGTCATTGCAAGCTAATTTTGGTCAGAGAGTTCTAAAGTGGAGGTGCCAGAAAGAAGGGAGAAGGTGGGCCCCATGCCGGACACACACATTTGCATATATTATTTCATTTATTCATCACACTCACCTTGACTGGTTTACAAATGGCGAACCTTACATGTCAGAAGGTTAAGTAATTTGCTCAAGGCCAAGGAGCTAAAAAGTGACAGCAACAGGATTAAAATCTTGCTATAATTTCAGGGTCAAGAGAAAGGGCTTATTGTGAGTAAAACTTCATTGCCCTACTGACTGATTGATGCATGAAATTTTGCTGTTAAAACTAATTTTGTATAGTGGCATTCCAATGCATTCTTCCAAAAATTACCATTCTAAAGTTTCAGTGTTCTAGAAAATTTTATTTGAATTTCATTTATAAAATGGAATCTAATTTGAATGAAATGCATGTGTTATTTATCAACACCTGTAACACCATGAAAATATTCATTTAAATTCTATTGGTTAATTTCATAAGTAAATGTCACAAATTGGGACTTAAAAAAAAAGAACTCTTTTTTTTAAATAACACTTTTTGTGTTGTTCTACAATTGGAATTATGTTACTGCCCTATTTCTCTGCTTCTCTTTTCATCAATATTTACTGAAAGATTACAATATTCTGATTACATTTCCTACACTTCCTTGCTCTCTGAAGCCCACTTCAATCAGAACTCAATCCTGTCCACTCCAACAAAGCTGTGATAGTCTGTGTCACAACTCCCTTGGCCAAAGCCAGCCAGGCCACCCAAATTCTGGCGTTATTTTTTGCTCTTATCTCACTGGCTTCTCAGAAACATTCAACACAGATAGCATCAGTTTCAAATCCTTTCCCCGTGGTTTCCAGGGCACTGTAGTTTCCTGCTTTCCTAACCTCTCTCTCCCAGCCCCCACCACTGGATTTTCTTCCTTACTTTGTCCCTTAATCTACATGCTGATAACTGGCCCCACCCTTAGTTTCAGACTCATACTATTCAGCTCTCATTTGCTATCACCACAGGGAAGTTTAACAGAGCTCATATTTAATGTGTCCAAAACAATATTCTTGATCTTACCTCTCTCAACCTATTCCTCGTGTATTGTGCCCCATCTTGGTAAATAACCTCTCTGTCTACCCAGTTGTTCCCACTGAAAATAAGAGAGTAACCCTTGGCTCCTTTTCCTTTACTTTCCATAGCTAATTGACTGACAGGTCCTATCAGCTTTATCTCCAAAATATATCCTGAGTCACTCTCTACAGGCCTGCTGCTACCCTTCCAAGTCCAAATAACCAACATTTCTCCTGAGCTTTTGCTCCAGCCTCCTGCTTCCACTCTATCTCCTTCTCCAGTTATCCATTCTCCCTGCCATAACTCAGGTTTTCTCAGCCACGTCAGGATTGACATTTTAGTCTTCCTATTTCTTTGTTGTGGGGAGTAGTCCACTCATGGTAGGATGTTTAGCAGCATCTCTGGCCTTTGCCCACTAGATGTCAGTAGCACTCCCCAGTGTGACTACGAAGATGTCTCCCAACACGGACAAATGTTCCCAGGAGGCAAAAATCACCCCCTGTTGAGAATCTCTGCCATAGCATGAACAAGTTTACTTAAAAAACAAATGAGTCATAATTAGCAATAATGGTAAGTAGTAAAATCAAATAAAATAACAATTATAGTAATGTCACTTCTCTCATTTAAATCCTCCAGTGACTCCCAAGGCTCTTATCACGGCCCAGAAGTCTCTGCATGATCTAGTTCCTGCCAACCTCTCTGACTTTAAGGCCGCCATGGCCTGATTTCTATTCCTCATATAAACAAAGCTCATTCTCACCTCAAGGCAGTCACACTTGCTATTCTTCCTGTCTAGGGCACCTTTCTGCAGGGCCACTTTCTTTACATAGTGGATCCAGCTCCTCAGAAAGTTCTCTCACCAACCCTACCTCGTATGCCCCCACGTCACATTATCATGTCTGTGTTCTTCCCAGCATCTATAGTTACATGAGATGACTTAATGTACATGTTTTCTTATCTGTCCCCTCAACTACAAGATAAACTCCTAGTCTGTTGTGCACACTACTATGTCTCTCGTGTCCTGAACAGTGCCAGGCACACAGTAGGTGCCCAAGAAATATTCGCCATGTTTTAAAATTCCTCAAGAAGCCAGGTGTGGTGGCTGTAATCCCAGTGCTTTGGGAGGCTGAGGCAGGAGGATGGCTTGAGGCCAGGAGTTCAAAATCAGGGCAACATAGTGAGACTCCATCTCTAAAAAAATTCTTAAAAATTAGCCAGGTATGGTGTATTGTGTCTGTAGTGTCAGCTACCGGGGAGGCTGAACCGGGAGGATTGCTTGAGCCCAGGTGTTTGAGGCTGCAGTGAGCTATGATTGTGCCACTGGACTCCAGTCTGAGCAACAGGACAAGACCCTGTCTCTGAAAAAAATAAAATAATTATGATTCTTCATGTCTTGGATTAACATACTGATGTGGTTATATGCAAAGCTTCTCAGTCTAAATGTTTGCAGGCATTTTTAGTAGAACAGGATTCTGGTCACTCACAGCTCAAATAAATTCTTATGTTGACATTATGCATTTGATGGGACACATGTAGAGAATGTTCCTTTCACAAGGAAAAGCTGTTGGCCTGATTGGATTGGATCACATTTGCAGCCCAAATACTAATAAACAAAGTTTGGCAAAGTTAAGACCATGAAACTCGTCTTTGTAAGTGACCTAAGCTTGTTGAAACCGATTCCCAGAGGTGAAAGCCTAATGAATCTGTCTATTGTGCCATGGAGCCTTCTGTTTGATATAAGCTTTGTCAGGGGAATGAGGTATTGACGTTTTAATGTCTGTGGATTATGGTAATGTGCTTAACTCTATTGATCTGTTCAGTATTCTGTACTTGCTTTGGCCACCATCCCAAAAACTCCAAGAGAAGGAGGTGTCCAGATGGTCATAACACAGACTATGAAAAGGAATCAAATAAGTAGCATATCAATGTAATTCATAAAATATTAGACATCAAATTTTGACACCTCAGTTAAGCCTGAAGCTTAATGGGAAACTACTTAATGGGCTAAATTAATCCTACCGCTGACAAAAATTGATGTGTGTGATAAGAATGAGAATTTCCCAACTGACCTGCATTCTGTGGGAGGGACAGAGAAATAACTTTATGGGTGAGCCCTTGGGTTCTGCCATCCAAGCAAGGACTTGGAAGTAATGTAGTAATGGAGGCACAGAATGCTGGGGGCCCATGGGGACGTGGGCCAAGGCATGGGGACCATTCTCCAAAGCAAAAATCAGTGGAGGGAAAAGCCCTGGGCTCTGAAGTTAGGCAGGCCTGGCTTTGCCCCCCAAGTTCTGCACTTACTAATTACTGCTTATCAGAATGCCTGCCTGCAGGTTTTTAAATTTCCCTATGCTTTCATTTTTTTCAACTATTAGGAGAGGAAAAATAATGTTTCTTATCTCTTAAGATGGGAGAGGGCTAAAATGTGGTAACATAGGGAAAGTATCAGGACCAGATGAGGCATGTGAATTCTCTTTTTCCCTGTTTTCTATTTCATTCCAGACTCTGTGGCATCTGCTCTAATTAAGATACCATGTGCACTACCTACCTGACCTTGAAATCAGCAAAGACCTTCAGAGAGGGAACCCAGAATCACTCCCCTGTTCTCAGCAGCTTTTGTCAGCTGCCTCAGAGGAAATATTAGCTTGTGTGAGATGCTGACATTGAGTTACCCTCTGTTCTGTAAAGGTGATCTAGGCTTGGCAGTAGCAGTTGGGGGTAGGAGGGAGAGCTTGGGGAGCATCTGTGCCCACTACCCCAAGTTGCCAGCCTGCAGCAGAAGAGCACAGAGCAGCAAACCCCTGCCCTTGTTACAGATGCCACAGACACTTTATAGCCATTGTAATAAAAGCTGAGTCTGCCAGCCCTAGCTTCATAAGAGAGGGAATAAACAATAGCTAGCAGATTAAATAAGGCAGGACATTTTATATTCAAGTTTGTGAGTTTAGCAGAAACTGAGAGCATATAAATAAAAAGGACCACGATAGCCTTTAATAAAGCAAACAGACCAAGGAGTCATTCATTTGCCATATGAAGGATTTGTTTTCCAGAGCAATCATGCAAAAAGGCTTAGCCTATTCTGCAGATGAAAAACTGGCCTGACCCTATCCTGCCCAGCTGAATGAACTCTGCAAACAGGATTTTCAAAGTACTGTTTTTCAATTAATGTTTTAATATTTTGAGCCTTGGCATGGAAATTATAGCTTTAGCCAGTGAAGATGACTTAAGCGAGTGCCTGATTTACAAATGCACCCAAGCAATGCCAGTGGCCTTTGCAAATTAGATTTTTAAAATAATTCACATAGTGGCTTTTTAATGTACTCAAGTGCCTCCCATGTGCAGCCTTCCAGCCTTGTTCTGAAGAACAGATTTTTTAGAACCTAATGCACATTTCAACTCGTAATTCATGCTTTTGCCTTTCGTTTTAGATGACTTCACCACTACTTTCATTTATCAGAATAATTAAAAGAATACAATAGGGCTTGCATTGAGGAGTTGTCAATCATCAGGTCTTTCTTCATAATTGCCAAATCTCAGGTCATCACCAAACCTTCGTTTTCTCTCATCACCTTGCATCTGTGTTGTTGCCATAGCCTTCTGATGTGATCCACTCTATACATTGTGGAAGGTGTCATTCTTCAAGCATTCCTCTTAACCATGTAATTCCCTGTCCAAGAAATGATAAGAGCAATCTACTGGCTCCAGTCTAACTTTCAACTCCTTATCCTGACTTGCTTTTTAAAAATTTTTTTAAATAGACTTTACTTTTTAGGATAGTTTTAGAATCACAGCAAAATTGAACAGGAACTATAGAGAGTGCCTATATACCCGCCCCCCCCACACATACAGCCTCCCTCACTGTCATCATCCTGTACTAGAGTGATATATTGTTTGCAATCAATGAACATACATTTACACATCATTCTCATCCCAAATCCATAGTTTCCATAGAGTTTGTTCTTGATATACATTCTGTGAGTTTTGACAAATGTTTAATGACATGTGGTCATGATTATCATACAGAATAGTTTTATTGCCTAAAAATCTTCTGTGCTCTATCTATTCTTCTTCCTCCTCCCACAACCACTGATCTTTTTACTGTCTCCATAGTTTTGCCTTTTCCACAATGTGATATAGTTGGAATCATACAATATGTAGCCTTTTCAATTGGCTTTTTTGATTTAGTAACATGCATTTGGTTCCTCCATGTTTATTTTCTAACTTGATAGTTTTTCTCTTTTTATTACTGAATCTTAAGCCATGTATAGATATACCACAGTTTATTTATTCACCTAATGAAGGGAATCTCAGTTGCTTCCAAATTTTGGCAGAAATGAACAAAGCTGCAATGAACATCCTGATATGTCCCCACCCAAATCTCATGTCACATTGTAATCCCCAGTGTTGGAGGTGGGGTCCGGTGGAAGGTGATTGAATCTTGGGGGTGGTTTATCATGAGTCCTTTAATACCATCCCTTTTGGTGCTGTTCTTATGATAGTGAATGAGTTCTCACAAGATCTGGTGGTTTAACAGCGTGAAGCACCTCCCACCTCTCTCTCAGTCCTGCTCTTGCCATGTAAGATGCCTGCTCCCACTTTGCCTCCCACCATGATTAAAAGCTCCCTGAGGCCTCCCCAGAAGCAGATGCTGCTGTGCTTCCTTGTACAGCCTGTGTAACCATGAGCCAATTAAACTTCTTTTCTTTATAAATTACCCAATCTCATGTATTTCTGCCACCACCTTTTGTACCAAAAACATCCCATTCCCTTCTTTGCATAACAGACATTATTTCCCTTCCCTTGCTGTGAATTTCTCTAGGGATTTGATTCTCAACACCAGAGAGCTTCCAGAGATACTGATGGCTTTCTCCTGTCCCCAGAGAGTCTGATGTTACTGAGCTGGGTGCTACGACTTTAAAGTCTACCAGATGATTTTTAATGTGCTGCCAGTGTTGAGAACCAAGCACTGGGCTTACGATCCTCACCAGAAAATCAAGTATTTTACTGCATACTTAGCACATTGTGTAACAGGCTCCCTGTTTCTTGTTCCATGGCTGTTTTATGATGCCATAAATACTACCTGCTGAGTCAAGAAGACCCAACAATAAGATGGTCAAAGAATGCTACTTGCAGGCCTGTCTGAGCTGAGCTTCTAGATTTTTCTTACTAACTTTAACTGATCCTAAAAAGATTACTCAGCCCTCTAGGAATTAGTCTTGTTTATTTCTTTCCCAAGCACAAAGCATATCAGAAACTATCCACTGATGGTCAGTCATTTAGCTAAATTTCTAGGGGATGATTCCTTCCCCAGATAGTGAGGCCACAGATTAGCTCACTGGCCCAGTTCCCTGCTGAAGTGCCTAAACTTTGCCTTTCCCAAAATTCACATCTTCTAAAATTTGTAGCCCACTGTGATACTGCTATGATACCAGAACATGAGGTTTATCTTGTGAAAATATGTAGTTTTCAAGGATGCAAGGGAAAATGAACTTAAGCACGTCAAAATGTAGCAGCTAGGTTCTGGTTCAGGAAATTGATTGAAAACCTGTATTTATCTTCCCCCAAGTCCCACAGAAGTGACAGTAAAGATATCTGAAGAAAGATAGATTCATAATAATACTGGAAGCAGGAAAGAGCAGCTCTCAGCAGGCCAGAGATTTCTGACAGACTTTTAGAAGATGGACTTGTAGATTATAGTGATGGATAAGTTAAAGCTGAAAGAAGTATAGCCAAGAATGTGTGCAAAAGGGATGAAGTACAGGTGGGAGCCTCTCTTCCTGGAGTGGAGAGGCTCACAACTAAAAGTCAGAAGGAGAGACAAGCAAGAACAGGAGTAGCAATCAGGATGGAACCTGGAAAAGTATCTTCAGAACAGCTCTGTCCCTCCATTCTGCTCCTTACTTAAACTGGAAGTGGTTGCTATTATTTTTGTCCTTGGGACAAACCATAGGGCTGGTCTCTAAAGAAAAGATGGCTCCAGAGTAAAACCCTGAAAATTTTGACACCAAAAAGAGTGTGACTGGAGGTAATCCTATCTGTGCCCTGTCCCCATATCTGGAGGGCGAAGTGAGACACACACATAGAAATCACAGTGCAATCCTGGAGTGAAGGAAAGGCCCATACAGCAGCAGAGAAACCTGTATCAGCAATCATTATTAACCAACCTCATCCTTAATTCGCAAATCTGAGTAGAAAACCAAAACTCATCCATGGCACGAGAGAAACGAATAGAATAAAAAGTTACCCAGAGGAATAAATAGCTGAGGATATAAACAACTGAAGGGAAAAGCAGGGGTGGGTGGGTAGAGGAAGTAGGAATTTTTTGAGAATTCTAATTAGTATCAATCCAATGAGATATTAGCTTCTATAAAACAGGAGTAGCTGCTATAAAAAGGGATAATAAAAGAAAAAAATCCAAAAACATGATTACCAAAATAAAATACATAATAAACTAGCAAAGACAAAGTAAAGGAAATCTTTCAGAAGTAGGCCAAAGACAGAAAAGGATGGAAAATATGAAAAATTTTTAAAAGTTCAGAGATACAAACAATACAGCTATGCACTCTAAAATCTGTCTAACAAGTCATGCATAATGAGGAAAACATGGCATGGGGGAAATTATTGAGGAAATAGCTGAATAACATTTTCATTAATGAAAGACACTCTTCAAATTGAAAGGCTTATTCACCACTGAGCAGGATGACTACAACTAGCATGAATAACATTCTCGACACCATCCACTAAGTGCCTTCCATGGATTGTCTCACTCACTCTCATAACAACCTATAAGTATGACTAATAAAGAAAAACACATTTAGTCACATCCTTATGATTATTCAAAAACATTCTGAAAGGTTAGAGAGAAAAAAAAATGGTCCTTTACAAAGGAATTCAAATTTGATTGGCATTAGGCTCCTCAACAGCAATACTGGTTACCAAAAAACAATGGAACAATACCCTTAAGTTCTGAAGGAGAATTATTTTTAACTTAGACTAGTTTAGAATATTTATTAAAAGAAGAACGTATAAGCAAAATAACAATTTTTCTAGGCACTGGGAGACTCAAAAAATTTATTCCATTTACTTTCCCAAAAATATTTGAGGATATACTATGAAAAAAAAATGTAAGAATTCACTGAAGAGGGCAACATGGAATCCAATAGAACAGGCTAAGCTAAGAATGCAAGAGGAAAGTAATATCAGAAAGATAGCTGACCAGCAATCATAGAAAGCAATCATACAAAATCAGACCTGGATATGAGCAGACTTCTATTCTAAGAGGAATAACAAAGAAGCCAGAAAGCTTAATTGTGTAATAGAAAAAGTCATATTTCTTCATTGACTCAAAATGATGAAAGGCAACTAAAAATGTCAGGAAAACAGAAAACTATACCAGAAAAATCACAGTATGAATGTGAAGCAAACTTAGAGATACATGAGTCTGAATAATTGGTAGAGAGTAAGAAAAGAAAATCCACTTATGCCTTGTTTGTGAAAATTTATTTTTTGAATGGCACAAGTTGATAACATAAACTACATTTCTTTTTCTGTGGTTCCAGTCACATTAGTCAATTATACAGAGAATAAAATTAACATTATCATAATATTTATCATTTTGTGTTTTGGTTTCTAATTTACGAAAAAAAATGTTCTTTATGTAAAGCATGAAAGATAACTTTAGTTATAAAGTAGAATGTAAATGTCAACAACAGCGTAAATGCCATGATAAGACTAACAATTTGGGATGATAGCAGAAATGCAGAAATACTGTGGGAGCACTAGTTTGCTCATTTTGTATTATTAGGCATCAACAGATACTGTTAAATTGAGGGATACAGAAATTATTTAGAATTATGTTGATAATCATCAGTTGTATTTTTAAAAACGATTTTTGGGGGAGAAAGAGAAACGATAAATTTACTTTTTATGTCATATGGTTTCCTCTTTTAAGTGTTGGTTGCCATGTACATGAAGTTCATAATACAATATTTTTGTGATATTCTTAAAGCTTATGTTTATCTCATTCTACTTCTTTTAGATAGAATATCTGAAATCAAGTCATTTCCCAAATGTTGATGATACCAGCAGATTGGCAACTAATATTGACTCAATTCATTCTGACGACTTTATTCCCACGTTAGTCCTTGATCTGTACACGCTTCACCCTTACCTCAATGTTTGCAACTTCCTACTTGAATTTACCATCTTTATTCTTTCTCTTTTTCTACTTGTCCCTGTTTGAACCACTGTACCTTCTTCACAAAGCTCCTTAACAACTTCTTATGGTTCTATAGATCAAGTTCAAGGTCTAAATTGTAGGGCATATGAATGTAGCCAGAATATCTACTGTATGGAGTTAGACCTGAGTTTTAACACCTACCTCTGTGTCTTGAATAATATTACAGCACAGCAGAAAAGCATCATCACAAAATAACAAGAATCACAGAATCTGAAACTAGATCCACTAGTTAATTCCCAGCTCTACCACCTATTGCTTGTGTGACTTAACCTATCCACATGCTTCAGTTTTCCCACCTGTAAAATGGGGGTGATAACATTACCTTGACTCTTAAGATTGTTGTGAGGAGAATCTAAATTAAGTGTGTAAAACTTTTGGAGTGGAGCCTGGCACAAAGTAGATCACTCAAGCTTATATAGATGACTCTACTTCAGAGTACTCTCATGAAGATAAAGTGAGTCAAGTTATTTAAGCACCGAATTTAAATAATAATAGGATATAAGTTCCACACGGCAGAGACTTTTGTGATTTTATTTACTGGTGTATACCAAGACCTGGAACAAAACCTGGTGCTATTCTAAGTACTTAACATATTTTAATTCATGCACATGTATCTATTCAAAAATAAATGTTTGTTGAATGAATGGATTGATTAATATTATCGCCAATTTCTCTCTACCAGTTACACCAGACTCTCTCTTCTCTTACCATCTCAGATATCCTAATATTTCAGCCTACTTCTTTTCATTGCAGGCTCATTCCTTTGTCCTCAATTCTTTCCTTAAGCCTTTCCCAAGTCAATATGAAATTCCTTCTTTTCTTTAAAAAAGAAAACACTAAAACCTCCTCCAAGAATTCTTTACATATTAGTCTAAAATGAGTTGCTGATGTTCTCTGAAACCATAGGAGATAGAAATCCTCCCTCTTCCTAAATATCTTATGCTCTTCCTGCCTATGTTGCTGTGCCTTATGAGCTGGCCTGTCCTGGATGAGCCACACTTTGGAATGTCCGCCATGCCCACATCCCTTCTCAAAAGAGATTTTCCCAAAAGTTACCTGTGGTCCCAAGTGAATGAATCAGGGCAGGCAATTAATAAACCTACTGGTTAGACACATTTTAGGTGATTGATATGTGAGCTTTGCCCAAATAGATCTCTCCCAAGGAATTCTGAATTTAAGGCATTGGAATGAATCATTTGTTTTGGGAACAAAGCGCCAAATAACAAAGAGAGAAAGTAAGACACTGAGGTCATGAATAATCAGAAGCAATAAGAGATAATAAACAGGAGCAATGTGAAAGAGAGAAGGGAAGTAGAGAGAAGTTGGTGTGAACCAGCAGAATTAATAAAGGCAGAAATTTGGCAGGGCGTGGTGGCTTACACCTGTAATCCCAGCACTTTGGGAGGCTGAGGCAGGCAGATCATGAGGTCAGGAGATCAAGACCATCCTGGCTAACATGGTGAAACCCCATCTCTACTAAAAATACAGAAAATTACCTGGATGTGATGGCATGTGGCTGTAGTCCCAGCTACTCAGGAGGCTGAGGCAGGAGAATCGCTTGAACCTGGGAGGCGGAGGTTGCAGTGGGACAAGATTGTGCCACTGCACTCCAGCCTGGAAGACAGAGTGAGATTCCAACTCAAAAAAAAGAAATTTTAAAAAACAATAAAAAATAAAGGCAGAAATTTTTAAAAGGCTCATAGAAGCTAAACGGGACTTCGGGGATCCTTTTAAGAGAGGTTAGCCTTGGTCAGCATGCCCCTTTGGCTTTAGCCTTCCTGAGAATGAAGGTCCTACTAAGAATGCCAGTCCAAGAAGAGATAAGGAAGCTGATTCACGTTTATCTGAAACCGAAAAAAGTACTTTCAGAGAACATGGATTTTTCTTATTATTCTTGTATGCATTTGTTGTCCTTTATTTTTAAACTCTGGACTTCAGGTACAAAGAACTGGATTCACCTTAATTCTTGGTTAATGGTACGCTACCATCATTGGCCCATTCACCGCATTGTCTCATTTTATTTCTTGGTAACCCAACAAACACCCACAAATTACCACACAATCCAAGAATTAGAACAGTAACAATGATTTAACTCTCTCATCTACTCTACCCTATTGCATGCTTTTGCTTTCTTGCCATAAATAATCATTTTCCTATATTGGGGTTTATCATTCTCTTACTTTTCTTTTTTATTATATGTATGTATGCTTAAACAAAATCTTTAGTACTCATTGCTTTTGAACTTTACTAAAGGACATCATGTTGTATGTAGTCTTCTGAGACTTGCTTTTCTCATTCACCATATGTTACTTAGATTTTAACAGCCTGCTGTATGTAGTTATAATTCATTCATTTTCACTGTTGCTTAATTATTCAATAGTTAATTTATACATTTGCTAGTCTCTGGGCATTTCTGTTGTTTCCAGTTTTTGTTTGTTGGTTGGTTTATTTATTACTGTTACAGGGTTGCTATAAACATTCTTGTACATTAACTTCTGGTACATGTTCCTTTGGGCATATTCTAATGAGTACAATTGTGCCATAGGGCATATGAATTCTCAACTCTTCAGGATAATGCCAAGTTATTTTTCAGTGTAGTTGGACCAGTTAAACTCTTGACATATAAAAGATGTTGTTAATCTATATCCTCTCCAATACCGGGAATGCCAAATCTCTTAATTTTATCAGTAAAGTGACTATAAAATAATATTGTAGTCTTTTTTAAATGAATAAAGTACTGATACATGCTACAATGGGAAAATTTTTGATTAATTAATTTTTGTTTTGTAGAGATGTGGGCGGGGGGAGGTCTTCCTTTGTTACCCAGGCTGGTCTCAAACTCCTGGCTTCAAGCAATCCTCCTGCCTTGGCCTCCGAAAGTTCTGGGATTACACGCATGAGCCAGTGTGCCTGTCTGTATTCTTGTTTTCTGTAAGTATATATGTACTACTTGAAAAATCAGGTAGAAACAGTGCAAATATTACTTACAAAGCCAGCTAAAAAAGCAAGTGGAAACAGAAATACATTGATTCAGAAACTCACATACATATAAAATCTAAACATACGAGTTCCCCCATCCTTCAGTTGTGATAAAAAAAAAATTCTCAATGGTGTATGAGTTGAATATGGGAAAAAGCATAAACTATCTAGAGTTCCTTTCCTAAGCCACTTTCTAAGACAAACATAACCTCTTAGATTTTTTTTCTGCTGTGCTATAAAGCAGCCCTTCAGGTTTATGCAGCCTATGGCAATAAGGGGGAAAAGGTCTGGATTTCAGTCTTAAGACTCCCTTTAAATTCAACATTGATTCCATGAATTGTGTTTAAGTGACATCAAAGTAGCTATTTTAACTTAGGGTCAAAAAGTGTCTTTGGCATCACATAGACAAGAGCTCAAGGTGTTTGATTGAAATTTTCATGTTTAACCACTCGGGTTGGCATTTGTAGAAAGAACCCCTCTTCTGCCAGATTACCTTGTTGGTTACTTTCTTGTTACCTAGAGAAGTTGTAAATTACTCAGAGGATAAACTGGCAGGTGTTTCATAAACACTGAATACAACTGAACATTCCTTTCAAATAATGTCATATTAAAACTTCAACAAGACTCAAAAAATGTTGCAGTATTCCAAAGAAGAAAGCAATATATAGAAGCCTCAAAAATACTGAAATTGCTAGTAAAACAAATCAACAAAATTGACTTTGAAAAAAACAAACGTCAAAATAACAATAAGATCAACAAAAACAACGAAGTTTATGTACAAAGAGAAGCAACCAATATTAAAATAAATACAATATCTTCCTAAAATCAGACTTATTCGTTTATTTTTTTATTTGAACCAGATGGGTTCAAATAAAAGTGCTTTTATTCTGCAAAATTACAGTTTACAGCATCTTGTGTGATTAAAGAAGTAGCAGTGTCTACCTGTCTGCTTGGAGAAACAAAAGCTAGGTATGATATAGAAAGGATAATAAGCTATTTCCTGTTGTTTTCCTCAGGACCTTAAGTCAACTCAATCCAACAAGCATTAGTTTCATTTTCCTTTTCTCTGATTCAATTCACACCAGTTTATTGAGCATCTAATGTGGACCACTGGTGAAATATGTTAAAATTTAATAGCAAAGAAGACTCAGCAGGGAATGGGGGAATTCAAATGAAGACTTTATGTAGCTAAAGGGCAGAAAAGACCTCATATGTGAGGGTAACATCTGAAATAGATCTTAGAAGATTGGGCCTTGGAGATGCCTGCAAGCTGCATCCCAGATTGAAAGAGCAGCACAAGCAAAAGCACAGATATATAAAATCATTATGCTTTGAGACAAGAGTGAATGGTTTAGCAGGTAACAGAGGGGTTGAAAGAGATGTTTAAAAAAAAAGAAGAAAGCTATATTGGTCAGGATTCTTCAGTAGGCTGAAGGTGACTGCAACATAACTAAAATTGAACTAAGCTCAGAAAGACATGTATTGGCCTATTTAACTGGAAAGTCAGGAATGCTAGGTGTGGAAGTATGCAACTGTAATCGCAGCGACTTAAGAGGCTGAGACTGGAGGATCCTCTGAGCTCAGGAGTTCAAAACTAGCCTGGGCAACATAGTGATGACCCTGTCTCTAAAAAAAATAAACAAAAACAAAAAACACAAAGTCGAGGATGTGCTCTGGCATCACTCAGAGCTGGTTTCAGGGATTGTCACTTTGCTCAGTAGACTACACCTCTTTCTTTTCTGTTGGTTTCATGTTGTAGTTGGTAATTCCTGGTAAGTTTTGTCTTTTATCTTAGTGACTTCTAGCAGCCTCAACAGAAAATGAGCTGCTCTTTCTCAACTGCTCAGACAAAAGTCTCAGAATAGAGATTCATCTGTCTGACTTAACTAATAGATACCTATCCCTGATCCAATTATTGGGTCTAGGAGGATTCGTCATGTGTTCACTCCTAGAGCCAAGAAGAAGGATCACTGCCAGCCAAACTGGAATGAAGGAATGGGTGCCTGTAAAGAAACTTAAAGCCCTACCAAATAAATAACTGCCTGTTGGGTAGAAAAAACAGCAGGTGTCCCTGCCAGCCTCTGAAACCAATCTGAAGAAAATGCACTTGAGCAACTGAAAATTTTTAGGCAAAGAAGCAGCATGATTAGAACAGTTCCAGAATGATCTGGTCCTAAGGTAGAGAACAGGTAAGTGTTGAGAGAGACTGAAAGTGCCTGCAAGGGAAAAAATGATTCCGTAATAATGTTTTATAAAGAAAATGAGGGTCTCTGCCTGGTGTGGTGACTCATGCCTGTAATTCTAGCACTTTGGGAGGCTGAGGCAGGTGGATTGCTTGAGCTCAAGAGTTCAAGACCAGCCTGGGCAACATGGCAAAACCCCATCGCTACCAAAAGTATAAAAATTAACTAGTCATGGTAGCCTAGGATTGTAGTCCCAGCTACTTAGGAGACTGAGGTGGGAGGATCGCTGGAGCCCAGGACGTTGATGCTGCAGCGAGCCATGATGACACCACTGCACTCCAGCCTGGGTGACAGAGTGAGACTCTGTCTCAGAAAAAAAGAAAAAGAAAATGAGGGTCTAAACTAGAATTGAGGCCTTGGTATTTGAAAAACAATGGATTAAAGAGACACTGTAGAAGTTTGTATCAACTTGGTTATTGGCTAAATTCTGTGGAGGAGAAAATGAGGCACAAATATGATTGTTGTTTTCAAGTCTGTTTAACAGGAGAAACGGGAGTCAGGTGGAGAAGTGGTTTGAGGGTGAAGCTGTTTAGTTTGGAAGTGCTGAGTTTGAGGATAGGTGGTGCTCCCGGTAGAGATTTTCATCAGTCAGCTAGGAAGTGAAGTTGGAATAAAATACAGAAGCAGAGCCAGGTGCAAAAGGATAATAGCTTCAAACACCAAGGTAGTCCCAGGAGACAGAAAGCTCGGATGAGGGCAAGGGCCATTGGAGCATAGAGTAACTAGTCTGGAGGGTTTCTACATTCACACCCAGCGATTTTCTGTGGGGTCCTTACAGGTACTAAAGAGCAATCGAGGACCTGAGGTTTTGCCCAGGTGACCACTGTGGATGGTAACAGAGATAAGGAAACAATACTGGACCAGTTATTTGTATAATTGACTGACTTTTTTCTTGACCTCTGCTCTAGCAATTGAAAGTTTTCATTTCCTCTTTCCATTTTCTTACTTTTTATTCCTCATGAATATTCTAATCCTCTGAGTTTGTTAGCCCTCTGCACAAGTCTTTTCATTCTCCAGTTTCTGGTTATTTGTCAAAATAGCTCCTCTGTGAATTATCATCCCCACGACGCCCCCACCCACAACACCATTATTGTCACATTCATTGTGGTGGCTTTTGTGAAGGAAGTCATCCCAGACCTAGGACTAAGATCTTTCCTCTGGAGCAGAGTCACTGTATGAGTGTGCTCATGTTATTAGCTTTTCAAAATTTCAATTTCTTCATCTAAAAAAAGGCTAGTAACCATACTACTTCATATGGTTGTAAAGATAAAGTAAAATATGTATGGTGCAAAAGCAGTATTTTTGTGTTTCATTTGCCCGATTGTGTCTCTTAGTGAAAAAAATAATTTGCAAGAAAGGAGTTTGAAGCTGGAGAAGGATTTAATCTTTCTGTCCTTCTTGAATTTTTTACTTCACTCCTTATAGGACTCTCCTCCATACCATAGGGCTCTCCTTTTCAAACTTAGTTGAAATCTGTTGCTAAAATGGGATTCTGGTTTACTTTTTTGTGATACTTCTCATACATGGTATCTCAGAGAAAGTGACCTTCAAAAAGGGCCATTCTCTTCAAAAGGAAGAGAGAAGAGGAGAGAAAAAAAGGAAAAGAAAGGAAGAATTGGAAGAGGGAGGGATCCAGGGACAAATAAGTTGACTTCATGTGTTTCACTGCCTTTTACCAGGAGCAGAAGAAATGTCCAGGCTGATGATGAGGTCAGAGAAAGACAGAGTCACACCCAAGGCCAACATCTGACTTTTTCACCTGTTCCAGGCTACCCTTTCCTGGGACCTCACTGATGGTTAATCACTAACTTCTGCTACACAAACACATCTCAGATAAAATTGTGGTTCTCAAAGTGCAGTCCCAGCAAAAGCAGCATCAGCACCACTGGGGAACTTATGAGAAATGCATAAATTGGGCTCTTGGGCTCTACCTTAGACCTACTGAATTAGTACCTCCGGAGGTTGGTAATCTGTAATCTGTTTGAACAAGGCCTCCAAGTGAAATCTGGTACATGCTTAAATTTGAGAATTATTGACCTGAAAAAAAAAAAGGCTCTCTCAGGGATGTGTGGGTGATTTCTTTGAGCCAGAGGGAAGTCCTTGCCTTGCAGCGTACAGATCCTACGACATAAACAAGAAACAGATGCCTGCTGGTGCTGCCAAAGGCCAGATGCTTCATGGAAATGTGAAACATGGTTGAAAAGCAGGTAGAAGAAACCTCACTACCCACATAAGTAGAGGCACCGTGGGAGTGAGGTTCCTTCCTTCTGGCTCAGTTGTGGGAACCCTAGGGGGTCCAGTGCACATCCTATTAGAGAATCTTTGGCCAAATGAGTTCCTTTAACTTCTTTCTTTGCGGAAATGTTGGCACACATTTTCTCATCCTGCAAGAATTATGTGGAAAAGCTCAGTTTGAGATTCCTATAGGCAGCATTTATCCCAACAGGTTGACGACCTTCACTGTTCTCTGGGTGTGCAGAAAGCAGAGGTTAGCAGGAGCTCTCAAACCCATGAGCTGCACTCTCCTCCCCGCAGCCTTCCTGAATGAAGCAAAACACTATTTTTGCATTTGTTCCAACCAAGGTTCCATCCTGGCCCATAACGGGAGAGGATGGGTGCAGAAGTCAAGTCTTCGAGCACTAAGGGAGGGGAATATGAGCACATGTGAGTGAGCTGAGAAAACAAGTGATAAGAAGGAAGTGATGCTCTCTGGGAGAGAGGCAAAAAGTGGGACGATGGCCAAAGTCAAATGTATATCCTTCCCTACACGTCTGAGGCCAGGCTCCAGCCTGCCTATAAATCTCATTCCTGATTCTGCGGAGAGCAGAAAAGAATGAAGAGGGTTAAGGAAGTTCAGAAATATCTGGTTTAGAAAAATCTGATTTTTCTGGGCTTCCTACTTTGTTCATTTGCTACATGTTAGAGTCAAGAGTCTGCATCCTCTATGTCTTTTAAATGTGGTATTCTACCAAAAGGAGTGAAGCAAGAGGACACGAACAGCCACCTCAGGTGACCTTAGAGGGAAGCGAGGGGTCTGAGTGTGCTACAGGCAGAGACCATGCACAGCAATGCGGATTCCACATTGCCACAGTGGGACCAGGCCAGCGCCAAGTGCATGTATAGGAAAAACTCTTTCATGAATCTTGCTATTTTGAAAGGGCCATTCAGCTGTCAGTCCAAGCCCAAATAAATACAACTGCCTCAGTCAGAAGCCCTGAAGAAAGCCCTTCTCTTTGGCAGTCTGATTACAGCTGGCACTGACATTCCACGGAATGCAATGATTTATGCAGCAGGAAGATGACTGGCTGCAGGGCAACGGGGGGATTTTCTGCAAGAATTTCTGTCATGGCCTTTCCTGACCCTTCACCCTGGTGATTGAAATTTGAAAGTAAAATGAATGCCTTTTCTATGAGTTATTGAGTTTTCCTACCCTGCATTAAGCATAACTTGCTACTTGGGGGAAAAAAGGGATAAAGGGCTCTGTTCAGTCAAATGTCTGAATTAATGATGTCCCCAAGCATCCTGGATTTAGATAGTAGATTTGAGGATGAAGGTGACATGAGTGTTTCCAATGAGAGATGCAGTTTTATTGGAGCTTTTTATAGAAAGAGAAACTAATCGGCAAATTGCCGATGAGACTTCAGTTGGAGGGTGATTTTTAAGCTCTTTTCGTGAACCAGACAACCTTGGTTTCCAAGTCGTCTGTGCTCATATTGAGCTAGTTTCAGAAAATGGATTCACACAAGCACACACCCTGGACTTTACCAAAGGGTTAATGGGGAGAGAACAAGTCGCATTGACCTTAGATTTACCAAAGCAAATTGAGTGATTAATGGAAAAGGAATGATATCAGTTACATCATGGAGCAAGCAAGGCCAAAGGAACCATTTGGCAGTTCCTTATTTCCTTGAAATTTGTTTAGAGGTAATATTTATATTTACGCTAAAGTTTCCAATATCTTTTTTTGTAATAGTCATCTAACACTACAAGAAGGGCCACATTGGAATATCAGAGAGAATGGATGCATCGCATACTATAATAGATTGAAAGTCTGTGCACTCTTTACCATCCTGTAGTTGGCATTGTTTTTTCTAGCTAGAAGTTTTCCCTAAAGCCATTAGCATTTGTGACAAGACAACTTAAAGATACTGAGGGCCTGGCAAGGTGACTCAACCTCTAATCCTAGCCTTTTGTGAGGCTGACGTGGGAGGATTGCTTGAGGCTAGTAGTTTGAGACCAGTCTGGCCAACATAGGGAGGCCTCCACCTTTACAAAAATAAACAAATTTCATACATGGTGGTGCATGCATGTGGTCCCAGCTACTTGGGAGGCTGAGAGGGGAGGACCACTTAAGCCCAGGAGTTTGCTGCTGCAGGAAAGAAGGAAGGAAGGAAAGAAGGAAGGAAGGAAGGAAGGAAGGAAGGAAGGAAGGAAGGAAGGAAGGAAGGAAGGAAGGAAGGAAGGAAGGAGGGAAGGAAGGAAGGGTGGGAGGCTATACTGATGTCCACATTAAACAGCTGGCGCAAGCATAGTAATTCAGAGAGAACAACATCTAATTGGAACCAAGAACACCTTCATCCGAAATGGCTGTTCAGACAGCCTTTGCCACAGCTATCTCATGGTGAAAGGACAAAGGCTCCCTCAAGGCTTTCATTCACTAAGCATACACACTGTATGTCAAGTGCAATAGGAGAAAATGCTCTCCTAAATAGCCATAATACAAAACATAATATGATAAATAGTATAAGAAAGGCATACAAAATCTCACAACTAGCTTTCCAACAATCTCTAAGACCCACTGTGCCTACAAGTGACTGTGTGGCAAATTAAGGCATGACTACCGTTCCTAACAAGCATTTATTTAGAAGTACACACTAGAAAGTAATCTTCACAGGGCAGTCTATTTTGTCTGTTTGGCACACTGCTGTATTATTACGGTTTTTATAGGAACAAGGACAATAACAATAGCAGCTACCCTATTGAGGGCCTGCTACACCAAGCAGTGTGGTACAAAGTTTACATTTACTAGCTCATTTAATCTTTTCAAAAACATTATGAAATAGATATTATGATTCTCATTTTATGGTCGAAGAAACTGACTTAGACTGAAAACTCAAGTTTTCTAAAGTTGCTCAAGGCCGGAAGACAGAGAAGCAAAGACGAAACCTGAGCCAACTGTTGAAAAATAGATAGGAGGAAGTCATGGAGGTAGGCAAGCAATAGAAAACTCGGAGGAACAATACAAGATTAGTTGGATACAAGTCATAGTGCAAGTCATTGTTAGGTAGCTGTGTTGTTTGTACAAGACAATCCCAAATAATAGAGAATGTGTGGACTGAATGGCATCTAGCTCAAGGCTTCTCAGACTTTAATATGGATACAAGTCACTTGGGGATCATGTTAAAATGCATAGTCTAATTCAGCTGGTCCAGGACAGGAGAAGCATTTCTGACAAGCTTGCAAGTGATGTGATGTCCCTGATCTAAGGCTACAATTTGAGTAGTAAAGGTCTCGCCCTTTGGTCTCAAATGTAGTTCTAAGAACCAGTGCTTAACAGTCTATAAAAAAGTCTATAGTTAAATGAAAAAAATATAACAATAGATTGAGGGTTTTTCACAGGTAATTTATTCAGTTTTTTATTATTTATTTTGAGATATAATTCACTTTATTTGCAACACAAGACAATTAAAATAGATGACAGTCATCCCTCAGTATCTGTGGGAGATTAGTTCCAGGACCCCTGCAGATATCAAAATCCATGAATGCTCAAGTCCCTTACGTAAAATGTGTAGTAGTTGCATATCACTTGTGCACATCCTCTGGTATACGTTAAATCATCTCTAGATTACTTCCAATACCTAACACAATGTAAATGCTATGGAAATAGTTGCAATACATTATTGTTTAGGAAATAATGACAAGAAAAAGGTCTGTGCATGTTCAGTGCATACTCAACCATCCATTTTTTCAAAAACTTTTGATCTGTGACTGGTTGACTCAAAAGATGTGAAGCCTATGAATATAGAGGGTCAACTATACCTATATAAGTATTACATTTAATCATAGGCTAAAACCTGGTAACACTAAGTCAGTCTCTACTTTTTTTTTCAAAGAAGCTAGGAACCAATGATTGAGTCCAACTTCTCATTTTATAAATAGGGAAACTGAGGCCTAGAGTGGAGAAGTTATTTACTCATTAACAGAAGATGTAGGTTGAGAGTCTCCTGTCTCTGAAAGGTAGAGACAGGGTAAGGCTCCAAGGCAGGTATCTTAGATTGCAGAAAGCGTTACTTGTCACATTGAGAAATCTAAATTGTATTTTATAGGCCATAGCAAATTATTGAATAATTTGATAAGAGGAAGTGACATAGTGAAAATACAAGTTAGGACAGCTGATCTGGTAACAACATATAGCATAAGTGCCTAGAGTCAGAGAGATCAATTGAGAATCCAATGCCTTATTAGCTTGATCTGTAAAATAGAATCTAACCAAGGTGCCATCAGTTATTAGAAGCAGTTAGACATACACAAAGAAAGAAAAATTTTAATAAAACTATGGAAAAATGATTCCTTGTCACATTGGAATTTTTATTTCATGCTTATTGAATTGATCTTTTATATTTAGACATTGCTTTTTATCATATATTTCCCTCATACATTCATAAAAGTAAACTATGAGCAAAATGGATTGCTCAAGGCCATGGTTCCCAAACTGTGCACCACAGCACCTCACAGAGCTACTGGGCACTTACTGGGATGCTGTGGGAGGTAATATTTTTAACACAGTGATTCTTGACATTTGTTCAGATATGGTATAAACTTCTAGCTCAACGTTAGTGACATTTCAACATTAGATCAGGCTACATTCCTTTGGCTGACATATTTTGTGAAGCTTGGTTTGTTGGCAATTGCTGTGATTTTTTTTTTAAAAGTGAGTACTGCAGAAACAAAGGAATAGAAAATGAAGAAGGTAATGTCCAATTTGATCCCAAGATTTGGAATGTTGTGCAGTGCACACCCATCCCATAAGTAGGTCATTCTAGTTACTTGAGGATAAAATGAAAACATTTTTTCAAATGGCTACTAAGTTGTTGGACCTAACTATTTAATAAATGGAAATGTTAGATATTTCTTTTAGTCTAGGGGTACTGTGAAAAAGGTACCAAGAAACTAGAAGTACCTTCAACCAAGAAAGTTTGAGAATCTCTGGGTTAAAGTATTCCTAAAACTTCTTGACATCCCTACTACAATTCTGGATCACTCTTTGATTCAAAGTATCTACATCCATGTTTGATGTGTATAGTGTTATGCCTTTGCCATAGATGCATTGGCAATGCACTGTTTTGTTTTGTGGTTTTTTTTTTTTTTTTTTTTTTTTGAGACAGAGTATCTCTCTGTCGCCAGGCGCCAGGCTGGAGTGCAATGGCACAATCTCAGCTCACTGCAACTTCCGCCTCCCAGGTTCAAGCAGTTCTCCTGCCTCAGCCTCTCGAGTAGCTGGGACTATAGGCACAAGCCACCATGCCCAGCTAATTTTTGTATTTTTAGGAAAGACAGGGTTTCACGATATTGTCCAGGATGGGCTCGATCTCTTGCCCTTGTGATCTACCCACCTCGGCCTTCCAAAGTGCTGGGATTACAGGCATGAGCCCCCATGCCCAGCAGTGCACTGTTTTTTAAAAGTAGTGCACTATCGTCCTTGCAATATGTTTTTTCAAGCTTCATTCATTTAGGAAGTTTTGTTGTTGGAAAATATTCAAAGGTGTTCATGAAAAGTTTTTAGGCAATAACCAGAACTCATATTTAAAACTCGCTTTTAGGCAATAACCAGAACAGTCTATTGAAATCTAGAAGTTGAGAACACTGAGTTCCATTTGTACTACCAGGAAAAATACATAAGAATGAGCTCATAGAGGCAATGACAAATACACCAGAACTGCCTTCAAGCCAATGGCAATTTAATAAGTTGTCATTGAGTATAACTCAATTCCGATTTTAAATATGTTAAAGTATGAAAAAAGATATATGCATCAACAAACCAACCAAATGCAGTGATATCTGTTTCATAATGTTGTGAGAGTTAACATAATATATGTGAAAGGCCGTGATTTCTTAGGTTTTTTGTTTGTTTTTGCAGGACAAACTTTTTTTCTCATAGGTTATTGGGGTACAGGTTGATGTGACATGAATAAGTTCTTTAGCTGTGATTTGTGAGATTTTGGTACTCCCATCAACAAATCTGCACCCTATTTGGAGTCTTTCATCCCTTGGCACCCATCCCACCTTTCCCCCAAGTCCCCAAAGCCCATCGTATCATTCTTATACCGCTGTGTCCTCATAGCTTAGCTCCCACATATCAGTGAGAACATAAGATATTTGGTTTTCTATTCCTGAGCTACTTCACTTGGAATAATAGTCTCCAATCTCATCCAGGTTGCTGTGAATGCTGTTAATTCATTCCTTTTTATGGCTGAGTAGTATTCCATCATACATATATGGCATTGTTTATTTATCCACTAGTTAGTTGGTGGGCATTTGGTTGGTTCCATGATTTTGGAATTGCAAATTGCTCTGCTATAAAGATGCATGTGCAAGTACCTTTTTGGTATAATGACTTCTTTTCCTCTGGGTGGATACCCAGTAGTGGGATTGCTAAATCAAATGGCAGTTCCACTTTTAGTTCTTTAGGGAATCTCCATGCGGTTTTCCATACCGGCTGTACTAGTTTACATTTCCACCAGCAGTGCAGAAGTGCTCCCTGATTACCACATACATGCCAACATCTACTGGTTTTTAATTTTTTTATTATGGCCATTATTTATTTATTTATTTATTTATTTTTTATTGTGGCCATTATTTATTTTTTTATTATGGCCATTCTTGCAGGAGTGAGGTGGTATCACATTGTGGTTTTGATTTGCAGTTTCCTGCTTATTAGTGACGTTGAGCATTTTTCATGTTTGTTAGCCATTTGTATATCATCTTTCCAGAATTGTCTATTCATGTCCTTAGTCCACTTTTTGATGGAATTGTTTATTTTTGAGAGGGAGTCTGCTCTGTTGCCCAGGCTGGAGTGCAGTGGCACCATCTAGGCTCACTGCAACCTCTTCCTCCCGGGTTCAGGCAAGTCTCCTGCCTCAGCCTCTCAAGTAGCTGGGATTACAGGCATCCACCACCACATCTGGCTAACTTTTGTATTTTAGTAGAGACAGAGTTTCACTATGTTGGCCAGGCTGGTCTCAAACTCCTGACCTCAGGTAATCTGCCCACCTCGGCCTCCCAAAGTGCTGGGATTATAGGCATGAGCCACCGCACCCGGTCTGTTCGGTTTTTTCTTAATGATTTGAGTTCTTTGTAGATTCTTGATATTAGTCCCTATCAGATATATCGATTGTGAAGGTTTTCTCCCATTCTATGTGTTGTCTATTTACTCTACTGACCATTCCTTTTGCTGTGCAAAAGCTCTTTAGTTTAATTAAGTTCCAACTATTTATCATTGTTTTTATTGCATTTGCTTTTGGGTTCTTGGACATGAAATCCTTGCCTAAGCCAGTGTCTAGAAGGGTTTTTCCAATGTTATCTTCTAGAATTTTTATAGTTTCAAGTCTTAGATTTTAAGTCCTTAATCCATCTTGAGTTGATTTTTGTATAAGGTGAAGATGAGAATCCAGTTTCATTTTCCTACACATGGCTAGCCAATTATCCCAGCACCGTTTGTTGAAAAGAGTGTCCTTTCCCTACTTTATGTTTTTGTTTGCTTTGTCAAAGATCAGTTGGCTGTAAGTATTTGGGTTTATTTCTCCATTCTCTATTCTGTTGCATTGGTCTATGTGCCTTTGTATACCAGTACTATGCTGTTTTGGTGAGTATGGCCTTATAGCATAGTTTGAAATCAGGTAGTGTGATGCCTCCAGATTTGTTCTTTTTACTTAGTCTTGCTCTGGCTATGTGGGCTCTTTTCTGGTTCCATATGAATTTTAGAATCTTTTTTCTAATTCTGTGAAGAATGATGGTGGTATTTTGATGGGGATTGTGTTGAATTCATAGATTGCTTTTGGCAATATGGTTATTTTTCAATATTGATTCTACCCATTCATGAGCATGAAAGGGAATTTTGTAAACTATAAGGCACTACTGAGATTACTTTCTTTAGGCACAAGATGATAAGGGCCTAGACTAGGGTATGAAAAGAAGCTGTGGATAAAAAACTGTAAGGGTATGAGGCACTGAAAGAGAGTCAACAAGATTTTCAAATTATAATACAAATGTGGGTTGTTAAGGCCCCTTTTTACTGATGAAAACTGTCCTATAAATGCTTGGCCAGATGCTTGCACACAGGATGGAGCTTGAGAAATGTACAATCCATCTGGTAACTCTTTGGTTCTCTTTGTTATACTCCATTCCAAAGTCACACCCAGAGACTCAAGATATGTGCTCCTTCCCCAATACTAGTAAACAGTTGAACCTAGAGTCCTTAGTAAAACTATAACAGAAGAGAGGGTGTTTACAGCAAATCACTTGTATATTTCATTCTTGGAGAGTGGCTTAGGTTGGTAAATTCACTGGTTTTGGTAGAAATTGGCCTGGATTACAAGTCTTCACTATACTCTTTATTAGCTGTGTGACCTCAGTCCTCTAAGTCTCAGTTTCCTCATCAATTATCTTTAATATAATAGGAATAATTATAACATCTCCTTCATAAGGTTGTAACGATGATAAACAAGATAAAGTATAAATAGTGGTGCTTGGCTTAGATTTAGCATTTGAATATCCAAAAAGTGAACATATTTTATTTTTTGCAATTGTTTCACAGGGGAATTTGTTCCCATGCTTAAAATTTTGTTTAGAAAAGTGTCATGAGCAATCAGTTAACAGAAGCCATACATGACTCATATGTAGGATCTTCCCACTGGTTTCATCTTCATTAGCATCTCCCTAGTCTATGCCACCATCATTCCTTTCCTGACCCAGAACTATAGCTTCTAACTGCAAATCTTGTTTCCACTCTTGACTCACTGGAATCTGTTCTCTACCCACATTTCTAAATGTTCCTCAGATTTTTTCACTACTGAGGTTAAAAATCCCTCCAACAACTTCCCATTTGCACTGTCAGTAAAATCCAAACTCAATATCTGTACTTGCCACATCTAATTCTCCACCTTATCTCCTACTGCTACACTTGTCACTTCACTCCAACTACATTGACCTGACTGCTGATCCTTCAACACACCAAGCCCATTCCCACTGTAGAGGCTTTTATGTTCCCAGTGCATAATATTTTTACTCTCTAATATTTTTCTTGTTCATCAGTTTAACAACCATGTTTTCTCCATCTCCCCAGCCCCAGCTTTCAGAATGTAAACTTCATGAGAGTAAATACTGTCTTGTTGTTAGCGACATCCCCAGTATCTAAAACACACCTGGCCCGTACTAGGCATGCTATATGTAATTGCTTACTCATAAGTAAATATATGCAAATTAGACATCAGGAAAATGCCATTACATAAGTACACTTTCACAGAAACATTTCTTAAGAGACAACATTCTGTAAGCAATAAGTAACAGCATATATTATCATTCAGATCTGGTAGTGAAGGACTGAAATAGTCTTGCCCAGGTACTGACAGACTGAATTTGTACAATGCCAAAGAAATGATATTTTATTGTCACCTCCCTTTGTTTTAAAAGTGTTTCATAACCAAGAGCTCTTTGTTAGATTTTTTTCCTTTTACATCCAGAAGGTCTTCTCCTGCCTTCTGAAAAATTTGCTTGTCAGTTTATTTGAGCAGACAACATATTTCAAAGATTGACATTCAGTAGCAATTTGAAACTTGTAGAGTTACTTGATTCTTCTAGCATTTAAGAAACAGGCTATTCCAGGGCACCAGGCTAGTAGTGTGCTTTGAATAGCTATCAAATGGGAGGGATATTTATCTCCATATGTATCTGTACACATATGGGAATCTTTCTCTCTGTCTCTTTCACTCCCTCTACTTGTTAATAGAGAAAATGTCAACCACAGAAGAGATTTATTTCTTCGAACCATTTACTCACAAAGCTGACAAAAACTGGGAGCCAAACTCATTTATCCCAGTGTGAAGGACTAGTCTCTTTCAAGCAATCAACAGTAACAGCATATAAATCTGTCAGCATTGTAGTTGTTGTTCAAGGAAAATCTGTAACTTAATTACTGAGAAGGTATAGCAGAAGAAAAGGGTGCTCTGTAAACTACTAATCAATATAGGAAAGATTCTACCCCATTCGTATAAATTAAAATGTTTATTGAGCAACCACTATTACTCTCCAACTCTAAGCAGTGAGGAAAGATAGCAAATAGGACACCCAGAAAGGGCCTTGGGAACAGTGTGTAAAATGCCAAGGCATAAGGGTAGGCACACAGAAGACACTGGCGAATTCTGGTTTTCCCCAAGTTTCTTGATTTCTCCTTTGACTCTTGAGGTGTATCTTCAAAGGTACTCTAACTCAACCCAGATCTACACTGAGGTGGGTTAAGGTGGCAGCAGCAGCCCAATGTGTAGCCCATGTATATGAAGGACACTTCATATACGTAAAATCTCACTTCCATCCTCAGAGGTAGGCATTTGATTTTCTTTTGCCAAAATAGGAAATGGAGGAATGAGAGATTAAATAATGTGTGATGGATATAAAGTGAAAATTAAATTCTGGTTATTCATGGCCGTATTCATTTTGCTCAGAACACATTTATTGATTGTCTTGAATCTCTGAAGCTGACAGTTCAAACAAACAGGACAGGCTCCAAATGCTCAAAGAACTTTTACCTAATGTGGGTAAAACTGTTTTTTGTTTTTTGTTTTGAGACAGAGTCTCGCTCTGTCACCAGGCTAGAGTGCAGTGGTGCAATCTCGGCTCACTGCAACTTCTGCCTCCTGGGTTCAAGTAATTCTCCTGCCTTAGTCTCCCAAGCAGCTGGGACTAAGGCATGCGCCATAATGCCCAGCTAATTTTTCTATTTTTTAGTACAGACAAGGTTTCACCATGTTGGCCAGGATGTTCTTGATCTCTTGACCTCGTGATCCACCTGCCTGGGCCTCCCAAAGTGCTGGGATTACAGGTGTGAGCCATCACACCTGGCAAAACATGTTTATTAAAGTGAAAATATTATAACAGAGCATGCTTGGTAGGCAAAAGAGAAAACAGCTCATTTTGCCAGAGTGCAGTGAAAGTGGAAGGAGAGTGGCACTGTTACCAGCATGTGATAAGAGATGAATCTTGAAAAATGGACAGGAGTCCATGGGACAATCAAAGGGAGGGAGAATGGGGAGATGACAGGCAGGGTGCCAGGGGGTGTCAGGACACAGGGTGAGGGGGAAGATAGTCTAGGTGCTGGGAACTGCAAATGCTAGGTCTTCAGGAATTTCAGGAACAGTAAGTCATTTGATCAATCTGGTGTGTGTGTGTGTGCGCTGTGGGTGGCAGGAGATGAGCCAGCAGAAGGGAGCTGGACAGGAGGGGCTTGTGTGTCAGGCTGAGGCATCCATGCTGTATCGTGAAAGTAATGGACACCCAACAAAAGATTTTAAGCAAGAGGATGACATCTCAAGAATGGATCTTCTAAAGGTCCCCCAGCAATGGTATGAAAGAGAGATTAGAGAGAGAGAGACCTGTCAAGGAGGCAGAAAGACTAGAGAAGAGCCTTCTGTACTAGGCCAGGTGAGATAGGCTAAGTCCTGGATCGAAGCAGTGGCTCATAAATGCACCTGTCTGGAGCCCCTCCCCTGCACAGTTCAGCTTGGTATGCTCCTTGAAGTAGCCCTGTTGCCTCTGCAACATAAACCAGATTTAAGGGACAATAGAGCCCTGTTCTCAGCCACACTTCTGCTGCTAACCCTCCTATTTGATCATCCAGTTGGACTGTGTGTAGGTTGTTGTCCCAGTGTTGACCTTGAAAGGGTCCTGAAATTAACCCATTTGTCACTCCTTTGCACCGAGTTAAGGAGATTTTTACTAAAGGACAGCAGATTCCCTAGAAGGAAGGCAGCATTATCAGTCATTAATGCCCTGCCCTGGATTGTTTCACCAGATTAATTGAGTGGATCCTCAGCAAGGCCCTAATCAAGGGGAGGCAGAGCAGGTAACTGTTGATAAAGTAAGGGAATAAATGAGATAGTGTCCTGGGGACTAGTTGGGGAAAACTGTGCTCAGCAACCTGGGCAGAAACAGAGCGCCCAGAGGGAGATCAAGAGTCAGGAAAAAAGAAAAAGCAAGGAGCTTTAGGGACAAAGGAGGCCAGCTGGGGGCCTCATCAGGCCTAGAATCCACTCAGGAAATCCCCTTCGCCACCTATGGCAGAGCCCCTCACCTGGCACAGGAACATGGACTGGTCAGTGTTATTTCTTCATTTTATCCAGAATGTTGTGAGCAGAGTGCCAGATAGTTTCTATGCACTCTGTCAGTTAGCCCTCACTACTGTGTGTCACTAGGCTTAGCTTCCAGGTTTCCCATGAAGAAACTGAAGTTCAGAGAGCTTAACTAAACTGCCCACAGTCATTCAGCTGAGTAGCAGAGTCAGGATTTGAATCTAGATCCATTCTGGCTCTTAACCACTGTTAAGACTTTACCTCTTCAGAGGTAAAACTTACAGAAGCATTTCCCAGATGTCTGCATTTCATTTTAGAAACCAGATTTTGGGCTGGGCATGATGGTTCACGGCTGTAATTCCAGCACTTTAGGAGGCCAAGGTGGGCTCACCTGAGGTTGGGAGTTCAAGACCATCCTGACCAACATAGAGAAATGCCCTCTCAACTAAAAATACAAAATTAGCCAGGTGTGGTGGCACATGCCTATAATCCCAGCTACTCAGGAGGCTGAGGAAAAAGAATCACTTGAACCCGGGTGGTGGAGGTTGCAGTGAGCTAAGATCAAGCCACTGTACTCGAGCCTGGGTAACAAGAGTGAAACTCCGTCTCAAAAAAAAAAAAAAAACGACTTTCCCAACCTCAGCCCTTACCTTAACAGACCTGCTTTTTACCACTGGTTCATCTGCTTACATCTCACCACTCCGGCAGTCACTATCTCACCTCTTCTGACTGGTTGAGGCTTCCCAAGGCCTACAGAGGTAGTTTGGCTTTTAAAAGTCCTTGGATGCATGTTTAAAAGCCCCAACCTCAATCCAGCTTCCATTTGCACCCACTGGGCACCTGAATACACCCTTACCATAGCCTGGATCTACACTCTGGGGCTTACCTGGAAACTTAGCGGTGCCTGCAGGTTGAGCATTCACAAAGGGGTTTCCATCCTGAGAAAGCTGCTGGATTCTTGCAGCAGTAAGTGGCAGAGCTGGGACTATATCCCAGGACTGTTTGACCCTGAAGCAAATGCATGTTCTCTCTGTGACTCTTCCAGTAGACAATGCCTGGGCTGACCACTGAACAATGATGGATTATAGGATGAGAAGAACAATGAAAACTGTAGGCCAAGACAACCCCACAGCCATGTAGGCTCGATGCAGCCCCCAAAATGCTTACAGAACAGTCAGCCTAAAGTGCTTATGAGAGAAGGCAGGTGTCAGGAGAGGAGGTTGGAAAGGTCGTTTGGGATGACTTTGGGAAGGTGATGACATAGGAAACATCCAGTGAAGGAAAATGCCCCTGTCAGTGAAATGATTTAAGCAGTTGAAAAATGGAGCAAGAACGCCTACTTTGGTTAATGACTGGTTATTAGTAAGTTGTACTGAAGCCCCACAGGGGGATCATGAGAAGTGAGAGTTAACAAACAGTTAAGGGCTAAGTATGAGTTTAAGTGGTTTACAAAGGGGCCCTTATCTCCTGCAGTGGTCGAAGGATCACAGCTGAGGAACAAAGCTAAGGTGGGATAGTTGAGGTTGCCTAACTCCAGAGATATTTAAATGTACAGACAAAGCAGGTCTGTTTGTTAAGGTAAGGGCTGAGGTTGGGAAAACCTGGTTTCTGAAACAAAATGAGGACATCTAAAAAATCTTTCTGTGTATTTTACCTCTGCAGAGCCCCTTGAAATCTCAGAAATTAGAGAGGGAGCCTACCTCTCCAGAGGAAGAGCTAGCAGCCTCAGAGGAAAGATACCTCAAAGGTCTTTCCTCCATAAAGTAATAGGTACCCTCTTCAGGGGTTAATTCTGCCTACACTCCTGGCTGTCAAGATAACATAATCCAGCTGGGGACATGCTGAACCTGAAAATCAAAGATGGAGATTTCTGTTGAAGGAGTTGCAAAAATTAACCAGCATGTGTATAAAAGAGCTGGGAAAATACCCTCGGGAGTGAATTTTGAGAGTGCTTGATAAAGGGAGTTATTATAGAACACGAAACTGGATAAGTAGAAATCCAGTAACTTGCAACACTTCCTCCAGACATGAGATTCACTGCCCTGGCAAGGACTCAAATGAATAGGACAAACTTCTAACTAGGGTGACTGTTAGAAGCCTGGAAAAAATAATGTCCTATGCTAGGCAAAATGGAAATGCCTGAGTTGCTCTGCACATGGTGGAGGAGGAAATAAAAAAGACGTAGAAAGTGAGATGCTGGATTGGTATAGTATATGAAACCAGAAGACCTGCCACAGGATGATATTCCATGGAAGGACCCAGAGAATATACCATTTGCTATGGCCATCAGGAATGTACTGGAAAGAGGGGCAGCAACGATGCTTGAATATTCAGTGGCGGCCTCCTTTGCAGGCCAGGGACAATGGTAAAAGAGGCATTCATAGAGCTGGACTCATCATGAAGAAGTGAACTAATACAGCCAAGAAGTGGTGCTTAGCCACTAAAAGCCAGAAGCCCACAATTATTGTATTGATCAATAAGGACAAAGGGGCAGTCAATGATGCCTGACTCTAGGGAGTTGCAGAGAAAATTAATAGAGCATGGTATCCAATGGGGCAAAATTGGCCAGTGCTGCTAAAAATCTGCAGCCAGAAGCAAGACCAGAGGGCACAAGTAAACTGCACAGGCAGATGGTTTAAATTTTCATCACGGGTGCTCTGGGATCCCTCTTCCAGATCTCATCTACTGAGACCAGCTTGGCCATAGAGATCCCCACCCAAATGGTGCTGAAGTAATTAAGAAGCAGAGACCCAGATAGAACAGCAAAGTGGGACTATCCAGGGGCCAACAGCCTTCTGACCTGAGAGCCTCAGGGGGCTGACAGCATCCTGGGCTGAGGGCCTCAAGGAGACTCTGACCCACGTAGTTTTTCTCTCTGAACAGGTGATTATTATTAACAGCAGGTGTTCTGTGTTTTCTCCTAGAACCAAGATAAACTAGATAGGCAGCTGGTGCCTTCTTACCATTGATGAAGGACAAACCAGAAAGTATTCTCCACAAGGGGGCCACAGGGGCAGGGTCACATATCTCATGCTTAGAGAATTGTTTTTAACTGGTGTATGATACACATACACTGTTTTGCTACTTTAGACTATCCTGAGCAGTTTTCTGCTTTGGGGGGCTGGCTCAGCTTTCCTTGCTGCTGTTCTTAGCCAACAGCGTAATTTATCATACACTCAGCATTTCTCAGCACCCATCTGTGCCTATATGTGCAGCTCCTTACAACCAGCTGTACCTTCTACAAAACACAAACACTAGGACATGAACATGACTCTGTTATTTGCTGCTTTATAATGAAGATGGCCTTTCCTCCACTGTTCAATAACATGTTCCTTTGCTCCACCTGAGACTTCATCGAATGGGCTTTACTGTCCGTATTTCTAATAGCATTCTGTTTGTGACCACTTAGGTTAATCTTCTCTGAGAAGATCCAGGCCTCCTCTGAGGCTCCCGTCTCTTTCTGAGCCATCACCAGAATTGCCTTTAAATATCTGTTCATTGCAATCGTAGGCTTTGTCTAGCACAGATTTCAAAACTCTCCCAGCCTCTACCCAGTATCCAATTCCAAAGCCACTTCCACATTTTCAGGCATTTGTTACAACGGCACCCTTACTTCTTAGTACCAGTTTTCTCCCTTAGTCTGTTTGGGCTTCTCTAACAACATACCATAGGCTGGGTGGCTTCTCAACAACAGAAAGTTATTTCTCACAGTTCTGACAGCTGGGAGTTCAAGATCAAGGCTCCAGCAAATTTGATGTCTGGCAAGGCCCACTTTTTGGCACATAGATGGCTCTCTTTTCAGTGTGTCTCCATGTGGCAGAGGGGCAAGAGAATTCTCCAGGGTCTCTTTTAAGGGCATAAAGCCTACTGATTAGGGTTCTATCCTCATGGCCTAAGCACCTACCAAAGTCCCCATCTTCTAATACCATAACCTTGGGGGTTAGGATTTCAACATATGCACTTGGGGCAGACAAACATTCATTCTATAGCAACAGGAATCCTCTAACAGGCAACTTTTGCTCCAGGATGCCCTATCAGCACAGCTGAGATTTTCTTAGAGCTGAACTGTGGTCTGTGGCCCTTCCCATCTAACCCTTCCTTCTTTCTCTCTTTGCACAGATATCCCACCTGCACTGTGATCTAAGGGCTCTCCTTGCCTACTCCAGTTCCTTTATTCTTCATAGGCATTTCCCTCAATAAATCTCTTACACATCTAATTCTGTCTTGACAACTGTTTCTCCAAGGAACAGAACTGACACCCCACTATATTTTATGTTCCATAAAGATACAGCATGGCATCCCACAGAATCATGTCTGCCTTACCACTCTACCAACAGTGCCTAGTTCCCATTCCTAGAAATTGATTTCATCAGTGCACTCATTGTTAATCACAGCAGCACCAATAACAGAGTAGGAATGGAACCCATACTGGATAGAAATGGAGATTGTCCAGGACACTCAGGAATACTAGCCATAAAAGAGGAAAATGATTGAGGGTTGAAGATGGCTGGAGAAGAAAGCAGGGTTGATAGGAACTCTTTTTGGATTGGCTGGGCTTGGCTATGTCTATAAGCTGAGGAGAAATCAATGAAGAAGGAAAGATCAAACACTGATTAGAGACAAAATAAAATCAAAGAAATGAGCAACAGAGCTAGAATGGGAGCCAGGAAGGAGATGGGAAGCTGAGCACCTGCCTTTAGGTCTCCATTTTTCTAGTGTCACGGGAGGCAAGATAATCTGCTGAGAAAAAGATGGGGAACAAGGATAGTAAAAACCTAGAGCAGGGTAAGTGAAATCGTCCCTGATGGTGAGTGAACTCAATAGCACCCTAAGCCATCTGTAGGCTGAGGTGGGGCTCCTCTGAGGCTGGACCACCATCTGCAATTCCAGACATGGAGTTTTCTTTAACATCCCTCAGGAGCCCCTTGGCAGAACTGGACAGGTTAGACAACACTGATGTACAGGGTAGGGGAATGGCAGGCTCTGAAGGGGATCTGGGGTGGAACAATAGCGAGTGAGAAGAGGGTGCTTGGTAATCACTACACAGCGATTTACCAAGGTGAGGACTGGAGAAGGAGACTCACCTAACCCAGTTAAAGAAATAATAAACCGACCTCTTACTCCTGCTTCTAGTCTAATTCTTCCACATGAAAGTATTTTTCTGCCCACTTCACAGATGAGGTAATGGAGGCTCAGAGAGGTTTAAGGAACATACTCAAGTTCCCTTAGCTTAGCTTTTTTTCAACTACAAAAGAAACTTATTTTCACTTTTTAAGATAAATGATCTTTGCCTGTGAATAAATTATTTATAATTATATATGTATTTATATATTTAATTCCACAGATACATGATGAAAGTTTACTATAAGGAGCCACAACTAACTTCAAAATAAAAAGATCTCTTTATTTTAATGGGATGTTACACTTGGCTGTGTCTGATATAGACAATTACATGCCTTGCTGGGATTTAGCTTTCATTTTAGTATTGGGTATATTTGTGGAGAAATAGAAAATAGCATGTTGCCCCCAACACACACCTACTGAATTTAGTGCTATCATTTTGGAGAGAGGTTCAAAAATTTTAGTCACCTCATTTTTTGTGTATTGGGAAACTCTTCCAAGGTTTGGAATTGGGGTAGGAGTGCTGCAGGAAGGCTTAAATCCCATCTAAATATTATTTTATACTTATTTTTGAGAATGAATACTTATTTAAGATTTTTATACTTATTCTTAGGAATATGCAAGAATAAAGGCTATGACTTATATTGTTCTAATCTTAACTCACTAAATAAATTAATTAGTAACTGCATTGACATTTTAGGAACTAATGAGAAAATATTTGACTTAAATTCCATTTCTTTCCTTTTAACAAACTTCAGGGCTATGTTATATATAAGTAAAAAATGATTTTTATCAAGCATATAGAGACAGCTTTGTAGGGTGTGTCAATCTTTACTATGTGTGGGATGAGGACACTATATTTTTATGGTTGCCAATATGTGGATTTCAAATTTCTTAATCTGCACTTATTAAACGAATTTATGGTTTTGACTATTGTTCCCATTACATGTTAACTGTAACATATCATAGATGTTAACTAGGTAAAATAGACTTTTCTTATATGTCCAAAATGGACTCTGATAAGAATTTTAAGAAGTTTTGCAAATGAAATTGCTCCTGGAAACTTGTGAACTCATAATGAAGGCCCTCATTCATTATCTGATAAAGATAATTTGAGTCAAGTAAAGGGTGAAGTTCAAAATGAAAGCAATAAAGGATTTATTTTCAAATCTGATGATAATATGTTCCCATAAGCATTATAGTGAATTTAGATTTATGGACATATGTGACTCCGCAACATGTTTTAAAATTATAGTGGATTCCCTGCGGTGCCATCTTTGACAGCTGGTCCCATGCAAATGCGAGACTGGACTATTAACCACACAACATCACAGATGAATATGAGAAGCATGTTTCAGGCTGTCATTCATTTTTATTTTTTAAGACATTAACTACAAGAAATGGGAAAAGATTCATTATATGCAGAAGAAGAAATGGAATTGCTTTCCCGATTTTTTCCTATGGAGGCTGAAAGAAATAGTTTACTGAATTATGTATAATGAATAAGCACTTCTTTGAGGAGGAATTTCATATAAATAATATTTTTTAAATCCAAAATGAATCAAATCTGCCCAAATTTTGTGAACTGTTTAAAAAAAAGTTTAATAGAAGAGACAGAATTTGTTCTGCAAGGTGATTCTGAATCACTGTTAATGTGCTGAGATCTTCACTTATTATAAGTAAAATCCAATATACAGTGGGTTTATGGTTCCATTTCTTTGGTAAGTGGGTAGGCCAGAGCTTAGAATAGATCTTGTTAAAGAAAAGGTACTGCCACAGAATCGATATGGGCCAGACCCATATCACAGTAGGAGTTTTAGATGCCTAATCCTACAAGGGTGCCCATTTTATAAGTGAGAATGGAAGCTCACGGGTAATCCATATGGAGCTACCGTCAGCACCAACAGAGTCAGTCTGTGCTCTGTGTCCTCTGAGGGAAACCATGGGGTTCCAAGAGGAAAGACATGAAGCCCAGAGACATTTTTCCAACTCTTAGCCACAGAGCAGAAAGCCCGGTGAACTGCTGATTTAAAGAACGCCACTTGCATATGCCAAGCTTTCTTTTTCAAACCTCAGTGCCTCTAACCCCTCCTAGTCTTCCTCCCAGAAAACAGGAGCTGTTTCTTGCCCAGGCTGGGACCTGGTTCCCCCCATGGTCTGGCCAGGACTGAAATAGTATAAACTTACCCATAGCTTTCAGTGCACACAACTGCAGAGTAATCAGAAACAGAACCCAACCTGGCTTTAGTCTAAAGGGGCATGGTGGAGAGGGATGATCAGGTTTTGGGACAGCGAGACCAAAAGTGAAAGCAGGAGAGCTTTACACAGGATTTCCAAGCAAGAGAGAGAGTTCGCAGCTGCCTGATGGTCATGGGTGCACACAGGGGAGAAAGAATCTGAGAAGTGATTTCTTCTCCTTGTCCTCTTCATCCTTGTCCTCCTCTTCCTCATCTTCTTCCTCCTTCTCCTGCTTCTTTCTTATATGCTCTTGTGGTGATTTCAAAACATGTTCACAAATTCTTTCACACTTCTCCCACCAAGAGTGAAGTGCATGGCCCCATCTTTTGAAGCCAAGTGGATCTTCATGACTGCTTCCAATACACTGGAAGTATAACACTGAGTCACTTCACTGCTAGGTTAGAAAAGACTAGGCAGCCTCTGCTGGTGCCCCTGGGATACTCACTCTACTCACTCTGGGAGCTTTTGGCCACTCAGAAGTCCAACTGCCCTGAGGCTTCCTTGAGACCATGTGGAGGGATAATATAGACAGAGAGATGCCCAAGGAACTCAGCTGTTCCAGCCTCAGCTGTTGGAGTATCCCCAGTACAGGTACCAGCTATAAATGAGTGGAAGGGCCTTCAAGATGACCCCAGGCCCAGCCACCTTTCACTGCATAGCAATAGATAACTTGAAGAGCTCTCCATAATAGGGTCTTTTAACTATCCTTTCTCAAAATGGCAAGTATCCTGGAGGTCTGAAGCTGTCTTTGCTCAGGAGAAGGTTAAGTCTGTGTTTTCAAAAGGGTCCCTCCAGTGCGGCAGGGCGCGGTGGCTCATGCCTGTAATCCTAGCACTTTGGGAGACCGAGGCAGGTGGATCACAAGGTCATGAGTTCCAGACCAGCCTGACCAACATGGTGAAACCCTGTCTCTACTAAAAATACAAAAATTAGCTGGGCATGGTGGTGCACGCCTGTAATCCCAGCTACTCAGGAGGCTGAGGCAGGAGAATTGCTTGAATCAGGACCCGAGAAGTGAAGGTTGCAGTGAGCTGAGATGGCACCACTGTACTGCAGACTGAGCTACAGAGCAAGACTCCATCTCAAAAAAAAAAAAGGTCTCTCCCTCTCTCTGTCTCTGTCTTTGTCTCTCTGTTTCTCTCTGTCTCTCTCTCTCTCTGTCTCTCTCTCTGTCTCTCTCTCTCTCTCTCTCTCTCTGTCTCTCTCGCTGTAACAGCAGGATTGTGTGGATAGGAAGGGGATTGTGTGGATAGGAAGGGGAGAACGCTCTTTCAATTTGATTGAAAGAGGGGAGAACCCACCTCTAAGTATGGATGCCTTCCAGAGCCTAGAAGAAGTAAAGGGGTGGTAAGTTCTTGTAGTTGACACTCATGCCCTCCCCTACACAGAAACTCAGAAGGATGTCTGATGGGATTGGTGCCTGTTTGCTGAGCAGAGTGCCTCAGCCTTTAGAGCTTCCTCAGAGAGCCCAGTGGCTGACTCCGGTGCAGAGGGGCAGGTGCCACAATCAGCAGAGTGCCATGTAATAAGCACAAATAATGAGGATCTCAGTGCAACTATGATGAACTGATACCAGGCTCTCCTTTCCAAGGTTTTTGGATAGCACAAGCTGTTTGGGACTCTCAACACTAGAGAAGAGGAAGAACTACTAAACATGACTGATACTGAATTTTCTATCGTAATTTTTAATTAAGAAAAATACCCTTTATTGTCCCAAAGATTTTTTTAAACCAATCTCAACTAATTATATATGTACATTTGTGAATGGCAGAGATTACCTTAACCATCCCAAAGGTATTTACTATCTTCATATGAGGTTTTGATATTAATAAATCAAATGAATTTCTTGTTGATGAGAATTTTAGTCAATGTAAAAAAATAGAAAATTTTAGAGTAATTAAGTCATGAGAAGTTGCTTCTGGGGCCTTGGGGGAATCCGTTAAGCTGCCCTTGCTCTTGAGAGCATCCCCATTTCTTCACTTCTGAAATGACAAGATCTTTCAAAGCCCCCAGATGGCTTGAGTGTTTGAAAGCTCTCAGATGGTTTTTATTTGTTCTCTCTGATGGCAACGTCAAATGCAGGAGTTTGTGTGACACAAAATGTTCAGGCACACATAGCTGTTGCCATGAACCAAATTCTCTATATACAAAGGAAGTATTCCCAACTATTTCCATTTTATTTCCAAGTAGCCTTTAAAATAACCAAATGAGATCAATCATTTGGGCTTAACAACCTGGAAACTAATTGCTGGAAACATTTACTCTTTAATGATGTCTCCTCTTCCTTCCTGGTCTCCTTAAATAAAATAAACTGGCCATTTGTCTTTGTCTATGAAATAAGATCAGATTAACTAAGGTCTCTTCTCAATATATATATTGTTTTACCTTAACCATGTACTTCAGTTGATCAGAGCAATTATCAGGGATCCAATCCAGATAGAAAGTTATTTTAAATAACCTGACAACCAATCTGAATTCCAACTCTATGAAGGAAACTTGGCCAAAATGTGGTTAGCGTGTTCAAACATATGCACTATTCAAAATCAAAGCAGAAAAGAAAAATTGAACTGTGTTAAATGTGGCTCTAGATGAAGGCATTGCAACTCCCATTATGAGAGCTGCTGCTGAGTTCTTTTCAAGGTGAGGTGTGCTCTAGCAAGCAGAGAGGACAGAAAGGGATAAAGGGAACAAATAAACAAACAATGTGCTCTCAGAACTCCCAGCTTGATTTCCTCAAAGTAAAAGTAGAAATAGATCAAATCTAAGCATTCTTTAAAGATGCTGAGGTGGTTTTAACTGACTGAAATGTAGCTTTTAAAAAATCAGTATCCTAAATGCCAGGTGATTCATAAAAGTCAAGCAGGCGAATTCCAGACTTTATCATAATGAGTTTAGTCATGTGCCTTCTTTAGGGAATGATCAATAACTTCTTACTTAGCAATATTTTAGGGAATATTTTTCCTATAATACGTAAGGTTTTTCAAATATGAGGACAAAAGTGTAGCTAATTTGTTTTTCTGGTAGAGCTAAGGAAGTAAATGAACCTCACAGTAGCCAGTTTATGCACCCAAATGAGATTAATTGCTTTATTTACGCCATTACATTATTACACAATTCTTGTTATGTGGGATATTAAAAGTCTTCACTATTTAAACTGTTTTCATTTTAGTTATTCTGTTATTTATAATTGAAAGAGAAAATTGGAGAGGGCTTTGTGAATCTCTACCATATTTTTCATGACTTTTGGCTTCAAGAACCAAAGTTAAGGATAAACCTGAAGCAAACACTGTTGAAATGGCCTTTGCAGTACAGACTTCATAGGCTAGGGGGCGCAATTGTTTTAGCTGCTCAAAGGCTATGGAAAGCAAAATCTAGTCATCTGTTTCTTACACAGTGACTTAGCAGTTTTAAAATTTGGACCAAGAATGTGAGACTGTTCCTCGCTGAAAATCCAAATCTGTATCTGCTGGAAGAAACAGTAGATTAAAATGTACATTTTCTATAGTTGTGGTAGATGTTTTTGCAGAGGTCTTAGATGTGTGAGAAAAAATAGAACATTCCAAAAGGTCCTGTGGTTCAACAAAATTTGCCTATCTTAGATTTATCAAGCTGTCCCCTCAGTTTTTACCGTGGCCTTTTTCTCCAAAAAATAACAGCCCTGGTCAGGCACAGTGGCTCATGCCTGTAATCCCAGGACTTTGGGAGGCTGAGGTGGGCAGATCACCTGAGGTCAGGAGTTTGAGACCAGCCTGCCCACATGGCATAGTAAAAATACAAAAAAAAAATTAGCTGAGTGTGGTGGTGGGCATCTGTAATCCCAGCTACTCAGGAGGCTGAGGCAGGAGAATCTCTTGAACCTGGGAGGCAGAAGTTTCAGTGAGCTGAGATCGTGCCACCGCACTCCAGCCTGGGAGATAAGAACAAAACTCCATCTCAAAAAATAAAAAATTTTTAAATATAATAATAACAGCCCGAGCCAGGCGCGGTGGCTCAAGCCTGTAATCCCAGCACTTTGGGAGGCTGAGGCGAGTGGATCACTAGGTCAAGAGATCGAGACCATCCTGGTCAACAAGGTGAAACCCCGTCTCTACTAAAAATACAAAAAATTAGCTGGGCATGGTGGCGCGTGCCTATAATCCCAGCTACTCAGGAAGCTGAGGCGGGAGAATTGCCTGAAGCCAGGAGGCAGAGGTTGTGGTGAGCCAAGATCGCGCCATTGCACTCCAGCCTGGGTAACAAGAGCGAGACTCCGTCTCAAAAATAATAATAACAGCCCCCCATGTTTGCATGTATGTATATAATGTACTTGACAAGGAACTTGATAAATATTTGACTATCATTAGAAAATTACAGGGTCGATTCTAAGTAGTGAGATATGTGTTTTATGAAAATGGTTTCTTTTTAAAATGTACACATATTAATAAATTTTTTTTCCTAAAGAAGTTAGTTAGTCAATGATATTGTGTGGCCTTAACATTGTCTCTGCCTTTATTTTGCTCCCTTCCTGCTAAGGGCTTGCTGGATCTTCTTTGTTATTTTACCTTCTTTAATATGAAACACTTCTGGTTTCCCCCACTCACATATCATATCTGATTCCAAGTCCCAGATTATTTTGCTCTTTACTAATTTCTGCTGCTTCCTTCATGCCAGCACACCCAGGCAGAAGAAAAGCCACGGGAAAAGTGACTTCCACAGTCACTAATTCCTGCTTTATTTCATCATGCTTTTTGCCCCACAAACCACAATTCTTATTTCCAAATTCAAATTTTTTCTTGAGTGATAGTTGTTGTTCTCTTCTTTCTGCACACCCAAAGATCTCAAGTAGGATATTTACAGACTGATGAAGGGGAGAACTCAAAGAAATGATTGGGGCCTCAAGGAATCTTCTAGGCCAGGTGTGGTAGCTCATGCCTGTAACTCCAATACTCTTGAGAGGCTGAAGTGGGAAGATTGCTTAAGCCCAGGAGTTCAACACCAGCCTAGGCAAAAGAAGGAGGCCCTATTTCTACAAAAAAAAATTTTAAATAGTGAGGCATGGTGATGGGTACCTGTAGTCACAGCAACTTAGGAGGCTGAGCGGGGAGAATCACTTGAGCCCAGAGGTTGAGGCTGCAGTGAGCTGTGATCATCACTGCACTCCAGCCGGCTGGGCAATAGTGACACCCTGTCTCAAAAAAAAAATAAAATAGGGGACCGATCCAAGATGGACGATTGCTAACATCTCGGGACTGCAGCTCTCAGTGAAGGCGCGGAGAACTAGACAACGCCACACTGGTTGCTCACGGAGCAGAAGAACCCCAGTGGAGTCACACGGGTCGCCAGCACGACTCTTGTGGCTGGCGCAGCGGTTTCGCTGGCACTTGGCGTGGCAGCTCTCGGAGCAGAGTAAACAGGGCAGGCTCCCCTTCTGACCAAGGTTTGGAGGACCCACACGGGTCCCCAGCATGACTCCTGAGACCGGCACAGCGGCTGTGACGGCACCTCGGTGCAGCAGCTCTCAGTGCAGAGTAAACGAGACTGGTTCCCCTTCTGACCGACGTTTGAAGCCCCGGGAAGGCAGAGTCGCCCATTACGGACACAAGAAGGAAGCCAGACAAGAGAATCCTGGGCAGAAAAGCACCATCAGTCTTACTGCTGCTGTTCTGGCCCTGGGAACTAACAACTTGGATGTCCACTCAAGAGACCTAATCTGAAAGTTGGTAATTTCAAAGACGACAGAAGGATAAATTTACAACGATGGGAAGAAACCATCGTAACAAGGCTTAGAATACTCAAAATCAGAATGCTTCTCCCTCTAAAGATGATCACAGTTCCACATCAACAATGGAACAAGGCTTGATGGAGAACGAGCACATCCCAATAACAGAACCATGCTTCAGGGAATGGATAATAAGAAACTTCTGTGAGTTAAAAGAACATGTTGTAACCCAACGTAAAGAAACTAAGAACTTTGAAAAAAGGTTTGACGAAATCCTATTGAGAATAAACAACTTAGAGAGGAATATAAGTGAATTAATGGAACTGAAGAATACAATACAGCAACTCCGAGAAGTATGCACAGGTTTAAACACTCGAATTGTTCAAGCAGAAGAAAGGATATCAGAGGTCAAAGTCCAACTTAATGAAATAAAACAAGAAGACAAGATTTGAGAAAAAAGGATAAAAAAAAATGAGCAAAGTCTCCAAGAAATGTGGGACTATGTGAAAAGACCAAATTTACGTTTGATAGGTGTACCTGAATGCGACAGAGAGAATGAATCCAAGCTGGAAAATACCCTTCAGGATATTATTCAGGAAAATTTTCCTAAACTAGCAAAGCAGGTCAATATTCAACCCCAGGTAATACAGAGAACACCACAAAGATATTCCTCAAGAAGAGCAACCCCAAGGCACATAATCATTAGATTCATCAGGGTTGAAATGAAGGAGAAAATACTAAGGGCAGCCAGAGAGAAAGGTCAGGTTACCCACAAAGGCAAGCCTATCAGACTTACAGCAGATCTCTCAGCAGAAACTCTACAGGCCAGAAGAGAGTGGGGGCCAATATTCAACATCCTCAAAGAACAGAACCTTCAGCCCAGAATTTCATATCCAGCCAAACTAAGCTTCACAACTGAAGGAAAAATAAAATCTTTTATGAACAAGCAAGAACTCAGAGATTTTATTACCACCAGGCCTGCTTTACAAGAGCTTCTGAAAGAAACATTATACACAGAAAGAAACAACCAGTATCAGCCCTCCTAAAAATATACCAAAAAGTAAAGAGCACCAACATAAAGAAGAATTTTCATCAACGAATGGATAAAACAGCCAGTTAACATCAAATGGCAGTAACCCTAAATTTAAATCGACTAAATCCCCCAATCAAAAGACACAGCCAAAACCCAACGGCATGTTACATCCAGACCTGTTTCACATGCAAGGATACACAAAGACTCAAAACAAAGGGATGGAGAAAGATTTACCAACCAAATGGAGAGCATAAATAAATAAATAAATAAATAAAAAGCAGGAGTTACAATTCTCGTAGCGGATAAAATAGATTTTAAAGCAACAAAGACATCGTGGTAAAAGGATTAATACAACAACAAGAGCTAACGATCCTAACACCCAGATACATAGAGACTTAGACACAATGAGACAGAAAATTATTAAGGATATCAAGGACTCGAACTCAGATCCGGAACAAGTAAACTTAATAAATATTTATAGAGCTCTCCACTTCAAATACACAAAATAAACATTCTAGTCAATACCATATCACACGTACGCATAGGTTTAAATGAAACATTGATTGGCCATTATTAATACCCATTTTTTTTTAAGAATAAAGCAATATTTCCACTCACTCTCCCTCTTTCTCTTCCTCTTTCTTCCTCTCCTTTACTCATTTTTTTCTTCTTTCCTTCACTCAAAAAAAAAGAAATCAACTTGTAAACCTCTAGATCCAGGTCGGCAATGTCTCTCTCATTGCTTGAATTCCTTCCTTCCCTTCCCTCCCTCCCTCCCTCCCCCCTTCCTCCCTTCCTTCATCCCTCCCTTCCTCAAAAAAAAAAAAATAAAGAACATCAAATAAAGAAAGAAAGAAAAAAGATGTTTCTAGATAAGGGATAAATGTGTCATTAGATAAAATGTTAAATACTTTTTGAAGCCCATATTTTCACTTCTACCTATGAAATATATTCCAAATCCATCTGTGGTAGGCAGAATTTTGGGCCTCATGACCTCTCTGGGAGTCACTCCTGTGAATGTTACTTTACGTAGCAAAATGGACTTCACAGGTGTAATTAAGGTTACTAGTCAGTTGACATAAAATGGAAGGTTATATTGGCTTATCTAAGTGTGTCCAGTGGAATCACATGAGCTCTTAAAAGCAGAAATATTTTTCCAGCTAGTAGTAGAATGTAAAGTCAGATATTCCAAGAATAAAAAGGATTAAAAATGCCGTCGTTAGCTTGAAGATGAAGGTAACCATGTCAAGGAAATGGGACCCTCGGGAAACTGAATTTTGCCAACAAACTATATGAGCTGGAAAGTAGAATCTCCGAAAGAGCCTCCAGAGCCCTGTCCGGCTGATGACTTGATTTCAGCTCTGCGAAGCCCTGAGTAGAAGACCCATTTGAGCAATTGCTGTGCCCAGACTCTTGACCCACAGACCTGTGTTCATTATAATTACTTACAACACCATTCTTGTTATGTGGGATTTTAAAAGTCTTTACTGTTTAAGCTGTAGTTCTTCTGGTATTTATAATTAAAGAAAAAAATTTATATTGTCTTGAATTCTCCAGCAGTGAAAAAAAAAGGCTTAAAAGTTAAAACTTTCCCTTCTTTGCTTATGGACTATAGAATGTTTTGGTCTTTTGATGAAAGAATGCAGCTCTCTTTGCACTGACTGAATGGATGTCAAGGGCTAGGCTCTGTGCTAGTCAGCTTATAGATCCCACTTCCAGTCCTCATAACGACTTTTACGCCCCAGAGGGAAAACAAATGATCAAATTGAGGAAAAAAACAGCAACCATATCTGGTGATAAGAAAAATAAGGAACGTTATTTCAAAAAGGAGGCAGGTTTATAAGGAAATAGTGTATTTTTGAATCTGATTCCACTATGCAAAATGTTCAGGATTTTAGGAGCCACCTGCAGAGGAGAAATGTTTCTATCTTTAAGGGTTATGAATTTCAGGCTGGGAGCTAAACTGTGCAACAAATAATTTCTTTTTAAATTTTATATGGCAGCTTAATTGTTTAATGTTGAGCTCTGTAAAAGAAAAGTTGCTGGGCATGGTGTTGCATGCCTGTAGTACCAGCTACTCAGGAGACTGAGACAGGAGGATTGCTTGAGGCCAGGAGTTTGAGACAGAAGGGCGCTATGATGCACCTGTGAATAGACACTGCTCTCCATGCTGGGCAACAGTAAGACCCCATCTCTAAAAAAAAGAAATGAAAACAAAAATTGCACTGGACTAGTTAAGCAGACAAGCAAAACTTTATCCAAGACTATTGCAATAAGGGAGAGAAACGAAAGCAACAGGAGAGAGACACTGAACCCAACTCCACAGTAAGATTAGTGTAAGCTTATTGGAAAGTACTGGAGGATGTTTCAGGGAGTCATGTTTATTTACTCATTGTTTACTATCAACTTAGGCTCCTCCCTCCCACAGCAACTGGGAGACAGGAGCCCTTTTTCTTTTCTTTTCTTTTCTTTTCTTTTCTTTTCTTTTCTTTTCTTTTCTTTTTCTTTCTTTCTTTTTTTTTTTTTTTTTTGATGATTACATTTGAAAGGGATGCCTCCCAGCGCCAGCTCCTTGAGAAAGACATCCCTGGGTTGTGAAAGATTTACATTTCAAAGAGGCAGAAAAATAATTTACAATTGCAATATCTTTTAAAGAAAATATTCTAAGAAAGGGAGGTCAGAAACTTATGGTCAGGAACAAGACTGTGTAAAGTTTAGCCCAGCTGTGGGGAGCATTAAGGTCATCTTGGTCAGTCCCCAGTTTACATGGCCTTCAGAACATTTAAATATAGCTTTTTGGGGGAGTTTTGCTTCCTAACTCCAGGAACCATTTCAATTCCTACCTACCACCAGTTAGGCCAAGGTTTCAGTACCCAGGACCAAGGTGGGCCTCTCTGGATATCAATTGTCCATCCATCTGATTTATAGCAGGGTGGTCCATTGTGCTGCTTAGCATAGCTCTGCAACCTCGTTGCCATATTTGGAACATAGGAATCTTATTTCTAGGTAGCCTATGAGAAAGTCTGTCTAGATACCTAGGATAGTTCTCTTTCTGCCACATTTTTTTTTTTTTTTTTGAGACGGAGTTTCGCTCGTTACCCAGGCTGGAGTGCAATGGCGCGATCTCAGCTCACTGCAACAACCTCCACCTCCTGGGTTCAGGCAATTCTCCTGCCTCAGCCTCCTGAGTAGCTGGGATTACAGGCACGTGCCACCATGCCCAGCTAATTTTTTGTATTTTTAGTAGAGACGGGGGTTTCACCATGTTGACCAGGATGGTCTCGATCTCTTGACCTCGTGATCCACCGGCCTCAGCCTTCCAAAGTGCTGGGATTACAGGCGTAAGCCACGGCGCCCGGCCCTCTGCCACATTTTTTTATCTGATCAAACTGATATATAGCCTGAAGGAAGGGAGAAGTAGAAGAAATAAAAAGAAAAAAATAATATTGATTAATTTCTCAAGCATATTTTCTTGCGAACATTTTAAGGAATAAACTGATTCATTCAACAAACACAAAAGCATTCAGATGCTAAAGTATGTGCATTCACATGCTAATTCCAGAAAGAAAGAAAATGCATCTCATTAGCCTAAAGGCATGGGTGTCTGAGTTTAGCCATCCATTCAGTACAGTTAGTATACTATTCAAGAAACCTGTCTGAATTGTAATTCAAGTATTAAATATTTGTTTCTCAGTAACATCCAATGTTGGAAACTACACTAATCATTAATTTCTTAAGTATACTTTTAACTCTCATGTTCTGTGGGAGGGACGGCCGGGTAGGTCGCCCAGGTTTGAGTGCAGTAGCACAATCATGACTCGCTGCAGCATGACTGCTTCCCTGGTCCAAGCAGTCCTTCCACCTCAGTCCTACAAGTAGCTGGGACCACAGGCTTGTACCAGGACACCCAGCTAATTTTGTTTATTTTTTGTAGAGAGAAGGTCTCCCTATGTTTCCCAGACTAGTCTTGAACTCTTGGGCTCAAGTGATCACCCCACCTCGGCCTCCCAAATTGCTGGAATTACAGTCTTAAGCCACTGCACGCAGCCTAACTCTCATATTCTTGAGTTTCTGATTGCATTATGTTGTTAGCTATATAAGCATTTTCACAGTTTAAGGTTTTTTTTTTTCTTGACTTTTCTGATAATCACACCAGTGAAAAAAAAGTAGGGCAGTGTGTAACATACTGCACAGAATGCATTGATCTGTACAACCTTGTGAAAACAGAGTATAGTTTTGCACATAACCTCTATATATGAGGATAAGGCCTATGATAAAATTCTTAGAGATTATTTATGTGTTGAATATGGCCCTGGTGTTCATGTCCAAAAGAAGCATCATAAGTCCATAAAATTTCTGAGGCAATTGAGAAATAAAATATCAAGTTTTTTTTAAAGAAAGCCTCGCAGTTTTAAATACCATAGCAGACACAAACAAATATTAAGGAGGTTGAACTACTCAGTTCATGATGTTGTCATGACAACAGAGCTTGAAAACTGAAAGTGAAGATAAAGATGAACAAAAATTTAGGTTGCAGAACTTATAAAAGGATCAAATCTTTAATTTTTTAAAAATAAATTTTCTTAGTGGGCAAAGTTGCTGTAGGAGATCCCTCTAGACAAGAAAGGCCTCTTCCATTGGGTTTTACTTCCCTCTGCCTTCTAAGGGTTTCCTGATACTGACACCCAGCCAGGCCCATGGAGTCTTTCTGCTTCCCTTGACTGCTGGCTGAAAAGAGGCAAAAAATATCATTCCTTAGTAGTGCAACAGAAACAGCCTGGAATGTTCCAAGAGGGATGTTAATAAGAAAATGGAAGAAAACAAAACATAATATGAATACTTTCTGAGCTCCCCAAATCATTTTTCAGTGACACCAAGGTGTAGCTCTTTTGGCTCTAGCAGTTTCTGGAACTGTGACTAGGGAGACAAACCCATCCCAACTTTCCCGGGACTTTCTGGTTTTAGTATTGAAAGTCTCTCATCCTGGGAAACCTGTCAGTCCTTAACGAACAAACTGGGACAGTTAGTCACCCTACCTGTCTGTTAGAAGGAACACCCTAAAAGCCTTCTTTTCCAGTCCTGGAATTTTTTCCTATCCAACTCTTTCAGTATCCCTTTAGACACAAGGTGATAAGATTATTGGGCTTGTCTCAATCTGAGAATAGAAGGGTCTCACTTATTTGAATATGTTCATGTGGCTACAGCTAGTCAAAGGGCCACTGAGCCATGTACTTATAAAAGGAATATTTCACACTAGTCCTCAATCAGTTGTCTTAGAGACAGATGCCATCAAGCCCCAAACAGGAGACAGCTGCTGCCACTACCGTGCATTCCTCAAAAAGTTTATCACAGTACTCCAGGTGCTGGTATCAAAGGTAGGCGGAATCTTTGGGTAGTAAAACAACAGCGATTTGACTGAGTACTGTATGAACAGTCAAAGGGAAGTACCTTTAAAGACTTCTGACCTAATAAACCTGCAAAGTTGGTCTTCTGTAGATCCAAAAACTATCAACCACACAGTAAAGGTGGAGAATTGACATTACTAAAATTAGATCTGTCATAAGCCTTAAATATGAGTTGAATTTTTATAAATAACTTTTTTCTCTTTTATATATACTCATGTAAAAAATTAAAAATGTAGAAAAATAGACAATAAAAGTCAACAATAATCTTATTATACAGAGATATACACAGCTAACTTTTTATCATTTTTTCCTGATTTATCTCCATACATGTTAACATGTATAGCTATGTATCACATAGGTATAATGTATATACATTTTTCTTTTGTTTTGTTTTCTTTTTATCTTGCCTGAGAGATCAAAAATATTCTCTTTTTTTTGATATAATATTTGTTATGGACTGAATGTTTGTGCCATTTCCTCCTACCCCAAATTCATATTTCAAAGTCCTAACCATCAATATAACAGTATTTGGAGACTGGGTCTTTAGCAGGTCATTAGGATTAAATGAAGTCAAAAAAGTAGGGCCTTCATGATAAGATTAGTACCCGCATAAAGAGAGATACCAGAGAATTTGCATTTTCTCTCTCTCTCCCTGCATTATGAGGACACACTGAGAACACAGCCGTCTATAAGCCACAATTAGAGCCTTCACCAAGAACTGAATTAGGCAGCATCTTGATGGTAGATTTTCTAGCCTACCAAACTGTGATAAATAAGTTTTTGTGGTTTAAGTCACCCAGTCTATGGTATTCTGTTATGGTAACAGGAGCTAAGACAGCATTTATAATTTTTTCATTTTAAACATTCCTAAAACCCAAGATTTATAATGATCAGATAATCATCCACCATAAAACATCAATGTACTATAATTTAACATACTACTGTTTTAATTCATTTAGATATATAATGCACACTTTGGGTTGTCCTTTCTGTTTTCCAAACGAATAATTATTTTTTCCATAATAATAGTCTTCCTCCAAGTAGCCATACATCATAAAGAGATGATTTCACTACAAGTTCTAGGAGTGGACCTGACTGGTCTAAGAATAATACAATTCCCTTTCCCATGATTGGTTCAGAAATGACATATGACTACTTCTAGCCAATAATATATGAAAGGAAGTTTGATTAGAAGGATTTAGGGAAGTTTTCTCACATCTGAGAGAGAGTCATTAGAAAATAGTCTCTTTTCTTCCTCTAGACATTGTGAATTCTGAATGGTCAGCCATCTTACTTCTGAAAAATAACAGAAAAGAGGAAGAAGACTTAGTTTCTTTGTGACATTGATGAATAACTGAATCACAGCCTTGAAGTTAACTTCCCCCTCTGTACTTGTTATGTGAGATAAATTTGCTTTTGATTTAAGTCAGCTTGTATCATGGTTTCAGATACTTGCAGGTAAAATTATTTTGACACAAATTTTTTTCTAAATTTTACTCTTACAACAATCTTCATTCATAAATCTTTTTTATGTCTCTGATTATTTCCTAAGATAGAATCTCTGAAGAAAAACATGTTTAATTGTTCTTTTTTTATATCTTTTTCTTGAGATACAGGGTCTCACTATGTTGCCCAGGTTGGTCTTGAATTTCTGGGCTCAAGCGATCCACCATGCCCTCCCAAAGTGCTGGGATTACAGGCATAAGCCACTGTGCCTGGCCACTGTTCTTTATATTTATTGCCAATTTTATTCTGAGAAAGCTTGCATCAATTTACATCCCCAACAGCAGTATATGAGGAACCATTTCAATGTATCTTTACCATTATCAAGTATTATCTTCTTAAAACTTCATGTTGATAGGATAAAGAAATAATAGTACCACAATAGTACCATCTTGTGATATAAATTTGAATTTTTGTTAAGAAGGTTGAACATACTTTTATATATAGTATTTATTAGTCATTTGTATTTAGTCGTCTCTGCATTTTCTATTCATATCCTTGGCTGATTTTTCTAAGTTTTGTTAAGTTGAATTTGAGGCTAGGTAGTCATTTTTTAAAGTTGGACATAATATGCTCTTTATTTTAATATCTCTGGTTTGGATAGAAAGGCATATTATTACAGGACAGAAATTGACATTGGCTTTTTAGGTCAGGTCACAAAATGGAAAAACAAAAAAAACCCTGAAAATCACGAGAGGCACAAAAACCTTCTCTTTTTTAAAACATTTTCATATCTGTCGCATTTGGATAAACTCATGAAAGAGTTTAATAATTTAATAATTATAATCTAAATTCACATGGAATCTTACAACTTTGATTTCATTCACCAGTATTCTTAAGTTATGTAACTGCTCATTTTAAAGATTTGTTTATGACCTATTAATATTTAGGTTTCTCTGTACTGCCTTAATAATCCACTATGACTTTCCTCGTGCACCCTCTTACTAAAAATTGTTTTATGTCAGGGCTTACCAAATTTATGATCAGCTGGAGAGAAACGTGAACATGTAAAATAAAAAATGAACTCTAATAACAATACATGCTCAAGATATAGGAGGCAACTTGTCCATTTTTATTCTGAAAATGTCAGTTTTCCTTGTGGTTGCAATCCAGGTAAACAGCAAATTTAGTCTTCATTATTAATGTATTCAATTACACATTTTTATATAGATTGGCATTAGTGAGGTGCTCTCTTAAGAGAAAAGGGGAGACGTGATGAACAGTGCTCCACTCTCTTACTGCCTAACCTCCTCCCATGACTTTGACTGGATTGGAAAGAATATTAGAAAGTGTAGCAGCCTGCTTTGTCCCAGAAATTATCACATCAGAAGAAAATTCTGTGTCACCTTTGGGTCTGGCCTTGTATGTAGAGAGTGGCGGCCTCCTCTGTGTGATCAACAGGTCACAGAGATCACAACAGGAGACAACAGGTCTCTCTTAGTGCAAGCAGCAGTGCGGGAGCCAGGAACCGTGGACGGATAGCCCTTGAATCAGATGGGCTTTATCCCAAAAATCAGTTTGCAGGTAAGGCAGAGAGGTTGCAGTCACTGAGGACTGGGACAAGACTTTAGTGGCCCAGGGAGATCTGGCAAGGGGAAGAGACAAGTTACCAAGACCAGAGAAAAAAAGCAAATCCTGTAAACTGTAGCACACAGTGGTGGAAAGAGCTGCAAGTCAGAGAAAAATGGGCCTTCCCCAAATTTGACTGGCAGCAAAGGAGACTCAATGTGGAATGTGGAAACCCAGCAGTTTGCTCTGGGCAACTCAAAATCCAGGCCCATAACAATAGTTTCAGTGAAGAGAAGGATAGGGTTATCATAAGAGAAAGGTCACGAATTCAGGAAGGAACTGGAATTTGGAATAGGAAAATCATCAGGAACACAGGCCATATTTTACCATCTCTGCTTCTCATTGGACATATGCTACATTCTTCTCTCTCTGCATCTGTTGGCTAGCTTGCCTCAGTCCACACTGATCATGGCAGCTTCTAGCTCCTGAATTCATAGGGTATACACAGACTCTGAATCTCTCGTTATTTATTACCCGTGGTCTCTTGCAACCTCCATCTAGTAACAAATTTTATTTAATGATTGGCCCAGCTCTAGTATAGTCAGCTGTATTCAAGGCAGGTAGGGTCACAGTGAAGAGATAGGACCATGGAAACCCAACCCTGATGTATTAGTCAGAATTCTCAGGAAAAACAAAACCAGTGGGGGGAGGGGAGGGAGGAAGAGAGAGAGTGGTAATAAGTCTTATATAAGGAATTGTCTCACATGATTGTGGAGGCTGAGAAGTCTTGTGATCTGCCATCTGCAAGCTAGAGTCCCAGGAAAGCTGATGGTGGTGTTCAAAGGTCTGAGAGCTGGAGAATGAATGCCTTATACTTCAAGCTGAGTCTAAAGGCCTGAGAATCAGAAGCACTGAGGGCAAGAGGAGATCAGTGTCTTAGCCCAGACACACAGAGAGAGATTTCAGCCTTCTTCCACTTTTTTCTTCCATTTAAGCCTTCAATGGATTGATGGGATGGCACCTATCCACAGGGGAGGGCCATCTGCTTTACCTAGTCTCCCAATTCAAATGCTGATCTCTTCTAAAAGTACCCTCACAAACACACCCAGAAAATGTTTAACCAGGTGTGTAAGCATCCTGTGGCCCAAATTGACACATAAAATTAACCATCATATTTGAGAATTAGAGTGATTAAAAGGTGGGCAGGAGGGACAATTAAGGGAGTTATTGTAAGCCATCTACCCAAATAAATTCTAATTCTCATTTGATGGAAGATTGAGAGTATATTAGTCTGTTCTCATGGTACTAATAAAGACATACCTGAGACTGGGTAATTTATAAAGGAAAGATGTTTAATTGACTCACAGTTCTATAGGGATGGGAGGCCTCACAGTCATGGCAGAAGGAGAATGAGGAGCCAAGTCACATGTTATATGGCAGCAAGCAAGAGAGCTTGTGCAGGGGAACTCCCATTTATAAAACCATCAGATCTTGTGAGACTTATTCACCATCATGAGAACAGTATGGGGTAAACCGGCTCCATGATTCAATTATCACCACCTGGCCCCACCCTTGATATATGGGGATTATTACAGTTCAAGGTGAGATTTGGGTGGGGACACAGCCAAACCATATCAGAGAGGGAGGTAGTTAATATGCTGCCTGCTTCATATTGTGATCGGTCTTTGATTTAAGGACTCAGATATTGTGGAATTAAGGACAGTAGAAGCTGGTACTAACTATTTCTGTTCTAAGAAAGGCTTCTGAAGAAATGGCTATAAAAGTGCTTTAAATCATTGTTATATAAATACACATATTTAATGTATGTTTGTTTTTATACTTTAAAATACACTAAAAGCTTTTGATCATGATGGGTTAATAAGGACTGGATTTACCCTACCATCTTAAACAGTTAGAAAACCAGACAAATTTATAAAACAATGGTTTTCAAATATATAAAACAATGGTTAGTATATTTAATGTATGCTACATTAGATAACAGGTACTACAGAATTGTAATCCATGAGAGAAGAATCCTATAATTATCCCAGTTTATTGATGAGAAGACCACAACAGAGGTAGGGCCTGGCATTCTCACTGATTTAAAAATGCATGAAGGCCAATAATGGTTAGAATTTATGGGGCAAAGTAAAGAAGAAAAGAGCTGCAAATAAAGAGGTCTGCACAGGACTTTCCTCAGATCTTTAGCTGAGTATTGATCTGAGTAAGCATGTTTGTAAGGAAACTACACAAGGCCAATGGGTGAACCAAGAGGAAGGAATAAGCATAGGAATCACCAGAATTCATGCATATCTAGGAGTAATTTCTGTTCACAATAGTCTAAATGGGAAGAAGACCTCCTCATACATGGGGCATTGATCAGAATTTCCAAAGGATATGATTTTAGTGGCAACCACAAATTAGCTCTAAACTGATGGCTATTCTGATCCAAACCAGACAAATCTTAAAAGCAAGCTTCAAAATTATCAAAGTCAATTCAAAGTGATTTAACGACATCCCAAAACAAAGCTCAACAAGAATTAATGAAAAACAGCAAAACACAACACTCACAACATGAAATTCAAAATGTCTGTTATCCAGTCAAAACTAGCAGGCATGCAAAAAGTGGGACAACATGATTGTCAGCTAAGAGAAAATCAATCACAAATATGTTAGAATCAACAGTCAAAAATATTAAAACATCTATTATAAATATACTTCATATGTTCAAGAAGGTAGAAGAAAACATTAACCGTAATGAGAAGAGAAATTAAAGATAGAAGAAAGACCTAGATGTTTATCTAGAGGTGATAATATAATACCTGAAATGAAAAATACATTGGAAGAAATTAACAGCAAATTAGATCACTGGACTTAAAGACATTGAATAGACACTATCCTCAGAGAGAAAAAAGACTGAAGAAAAAAGGAATATAGAAGCAATGACTTGTGGGACCATTATCAGGCAGTCTAATAAACATATATTGAAGTCACAGAAGGAAGGACAGGGCAAAATGAAAAAAAATTGAAGTAATATTTCCCCAAGTTTAATGAAAACGATAAATCCACAGATATAACAAGCTCAACAAACTTCAAGTGAAGAAACAGGGAACAAAACAAAAGCACTATAGTAGGCAGATTAATGGTCCCCCTAGATCTCCATGTCCTAATTCTTGGTGTCTGTGAATGTTACCTTATAATATGTTTGCAAATGGGATTAATTACAGATTTTGTCATGAGGCAATTAACCTGAATTATATGGGCAGGCCCAATGTAATCACAAGGGTTCTTATAAGAAGGAGACGAGAGAATCGAAGAAGATGTGGTAATGGAAGTGGAGGTCAGAGTGAGCAAGGAGTAAGCCATGAATCGAGGAATACAGGCAGCCTCTAGAAGCTGAAAAAGACAAGTTATGGAGTCTCCCCTAGAACCTCCAGAAGGAAGGTAGCCCTGCCAACACCTTGATTTTAATTGTTAAGGGCAGAGTTTTGGGCATCTCATATCTAGAACCATAAGATAAACTAAGTTCATACTAATTTGTTACCACAGCAATAGCAAATTAATACAAGCACCAAAGTACATTATAGTCAAACTGATTAAATGATAAAGAGAAATCTTAAAAGCAGCCAAACAGCTGGGAACATGGTGAAAACTTGTCTCAAAAATTACAAAAGTTTTGCCAGGCATGGTGGCATGTGCCTGTAGCCCCAGCTACTTGGAAGCAGAAGTGGGAAGATGGCTTGAGCCTGGGAGGTCGAGACTACAGTAAGCTTCCATTTTTAAACAGCTTGGAATGTCATCATTTTATGAGTAATAATAGCTCCTTTCTTTTTTTAAAATGATCCCCAGATAGAATCCAGGCTTTTTGAGTATACTGGTATTTCTGGCATGTCCCCAACCCCACCAACTAATCAGTTAGGTTTAGAACCCAGAAACAGGGTTAATAAATGGAAAAGGCAGTCAAATCCAGATCCTCCTAAGAGGATGTACTCATTTTTTTTTTAACTAATAGAATGTAATGGAAATGAAATTGAATAACTTCTGAAGCTAGGTAACAAAAAAAATAAAACCTACTAGTTTCTTGCTGGGTCTCTGAAAGCACTTACTCTTAGAATGCTTGCTCTGGTGAAAGTCAGCCATCAGGTTTAAAAAAAAAAAAAACGGAGGAATGATCCAAGATGGCAGATCGATAACAGCTGGGGATTGCAGCTCTCAGTCAAAGCACAGAGAACTAGAGGACGCCACACTTTCAGATAAATTCTGGTCGCTCACGGAGCAGAAGATCCCCAATGCAGGAACCACACGGGTTGCCAGCGCGACTCTTGTGGCCGGCGCAGTGGTTTCGCCAGCACCTCGGGGAGGCAGCTCTCGGAGCAGAGTAAACAGGGGCGGCTCCCCTTCTAACCGAGGTTTGGAGGACCCACACGGGTCCCCAGCACGACTCCTGAGACCGGCGCAGCGGCTGTGACGGCACCTCAGCGCGGCAGCTCTCGGCACAGAGTAAACAAGACTGGTTCCCCTTCTGACCAAGGTTTGGAGCCCTGGGAAGGCAAAGTCGCCCACTATGGACACAAGAAGGAAGCCAGACAGGAGAATCCTGGGCAGAAAAGCACCATCAGTTTTAACGCCGCTGTTCTGGCACTGGGAACTAACAACTTGGATGTCCACTCAAGAGACCTAATCTGAAAGTTGGTAATTTCAAAGACGACAGGAGGATAAATTTACAATGATGGGAAGAAACCATCATAAAAAGGCTGAGACTACTCAAAATCAGAACACCTCTCCCTCTAAAGATGATCACAGCTCCACATCAACAATGGAACAAGGCTTGATGGAGAACGAGCACATCCCAATGACAGAATCACTCTTCAGGGAATGGATAATAAGAAACTTCTGTGAGTTAAAAGAACATGTTGTAGCCCAACGTAAAGAAACTAGGAACTTTGAAAAAAGGTTTGATGAAATCAAGAAATATGGGACTATGTGAAAAGACCAAATTTACGTTTGATAGGTGTACCTGAATGCGACGGAGAGAATGAATCCAAAATGGAAAATACCCTTCAGGAAATTATTCAGGAAAATTTTCCTAAACTAGCAAAGCAGGTCAATATTCAACCCCAGGTAATACAGAGAACACCACAAAGCTATTCCTCAAGAAGAGCAACCCCAAGGCACATAATCGTTAGATTCACTAGGGCTGAAACGAAGGAGAAAATACTAAGGGCAGCCAGAGAGAAAGGTCAGGTTACCCACAAAGGCAAGCCTATCAGACTTACAGCAGATCTCTCAGCAGAAACTCTACAAGCCAGAAGAGAGTGGGGGCCAATATTCAACATCCTCAAAGAACAGAACCTTCAGCCCAGAATTTCATATCCAGCCAAACTAAGCTTCACAACTGAAGGAAAAATAAAATCTTTTATGAACAAGCAAGTACTCAGAGATTTTATTACCACCAGGCCTGCTTTACAAGAGCTTCTGAAAGAGGCATTACACACAGAACGAAACAACCAGTATTAGCCTTACTAAAAATATACCAAAAAGTAAAGAGCACCAACATAAAGAAGAATTTTCATCAACGAATGGATAAAACAGCCAGTTAACATCAAATGGCAGTAACCCTAAATCTAAATCAAATAAATCCCCCAATCAAAAGACACAGCCAAAACCCAACGGCATGTTACATCCAGACCTGTTTCACATGCAAGGATACACAAAGACTGAAAACAAAGGGATGGAGAAAGATTTACCAACCAAATGGAGAGCAAAAATAAATGAATAAATAAATTAAAAGCAGGAGTTGCAATTCTCGTAGCGAATAAAATAGATTTTAAAGCAACAAAGATATAGTGGTAAAAGGATTAATACAACAACAAGAGCTAACGATCCTAACGCCCAGATACATAGAGACATAGATTCAATAAGACAGAAAATTAACAAGGATATCAAGGACTTGAACTCAGATCTGGAACAAGTAAACTTAATAAATATTTATAGAGCTCTCCACTTCAAATACATAAAATATATTTTCTTGTCAGTACCACATCACACATACACATAGGTTTAAATGAAACATTGATTGGCCATTATTAATACCCATTTTTTTTTTCAGAATAAAGCAATATTTCTGTTCACCCTCCCTCTTTCTCTTCCTCTTTCTTTCTCTCCTTTACTCATTTCTTTTTCTTTCCTTCTCTCAAAAAAAGAAATCAACTTGTAAACCTCTAGATCCAGGTTGGCAATGTCTCTCTCATTGCTTGAATTCCTTCCTTCCCTTCCCTTCCCTCCCTCCCTCCCTCCCTCCCCCCTTCCTCCCTTCCTTCCTTCCATCAACCCTTCCTTCCTCCCTCCCTCCCTTCCTCCTTCCCTCCCTTCCTCCTTCCCTCCCTTCCTGCCTTCCTCCCTTCCTCCTTCCCTCCCTAAAAAAAAAAAAAAAAAAAAAACTACCAGAAGACTGCCATGTCATGAGGAAGCCCAAGCTAGCCACATGACAGGAGCATGGGGAAAAAGATTGATACCTGACCTGCCCCTAGATATTATAGTCATTCCCACTCCCAACTGAGGCAGAAGAAAATTACATCATATGGAAACTTGGATCTAGACCAAGAAATGAGCAGCACCAGAAATGGTGAATCAGTGCAGAAATAAAAAATAATTAGTTTTTCTTTTCTCATTAAAAAAATGTTTTTAAAGAGATCATTGCTTAAGTAAAAATAAAAGCAGGGTATTTATGTAGACACTATAACACTTGTAGAAGTATAACGGAAGAAGAAGAATTATAACAATATGACAACGACAGCACAAAGTAGGAGAGGAAGAAAATGGAAGTATACAGTAGCATAATTCTTAAAATATAAAGTGGTAAAATATTATTTAAAGGTATACAGTGATAACTTCAAGATGTATATTGTAAACTCTAGAGCAGGAGTTGGCAAACTACAGCCTACCAGCCAAAATTGCCCTGCCTAATGTTTTATAAATAGTTTTATTGGAACACAGCCAAATTCATTTGTTTTCATATTTGGAGGACCTACAGAGCTAAAATATTTACTATCTGGCCCTTTACAGAAAAACTTGCCACCACTGCCTTAGAACAACCACTAAAAAGATAAATGAAACAAGTATAAGTAGTAAGTCAAAAGCGGAGAAAAATGGAAACATTAAAAAAGCTCAGTTCATCCAAAGGAAAACAGAAGACGTAGAAACAAGTAACACTTAAGCTCCCTGCTACATCCCACACGATTGTGTGTCCACATGAGCCCTCTCTTCCCTTGTCTTCTGTTACTCAACCTTAATTTTCTTCTCCCCACCAGGCTGCTCTTTCTCAGTCTCCTTCCCAAATCCTTCCTCCCCTGACGCTCTTAAATGCTGACACTCTCTCCACCTAAGTTGCTTGCCTGTCACTTGCCGCACGTATCCCCCTCTCCAGATTAACAGAACATCTACAGTTCTAAATACTTCATCCTCTTTCATGCGTCTGAGTCTTGGCCCATGATACTCCCTCTATTTGGACCTCCTCACTCCTTCCATCCCCCAGTCCTTACCCCTGTTACTGCCCTGTGCCTTGCTGACTCTAGTTAACTCCAGGTCAAATTTAAGATTCAACTTAGACATGATCTCATTCACCATAAGCTTTGCCTCACTCCATCCCGCCCATGCCCAGGATTCTTTCTACTATTAAAGCACCTACTCCACTGAATTATAATCATTTGTTTACTTGTTTTTCTTCTCCATGAGACTCTAACAAGTTTGAGATCAGAAATAATGTCTTATTTGGCTTCTTTTTTTTGGTATCCTCAATATAGATTTATACCAAATGAATGCTTAATAAATATTTGTTAAGTAAGTAAATGAAAGCTTAAAAATACATACCTACTTACAAAATGAAGATACTATAAAATAGTAATAATAGGAACTAACATTTATTAAAGCATACTTTTATGCCTAACACTATCCAATGTGCTTTACATGCATTAATTTATTTAATATTTATAGCAACCCTATTAGCTAGCCAGGTATTATTATTCTTGTTAACTGGAAGGTTAAGCAAGTTTTTCAAAGTGGTAAAGAAATAATGAAGATTCAAACCTAGGTATTCTGATGCAGAGCCTAAGCTCTAGAATCTCAGTTGAAAGAAACCTTAGAGATTATGTATTCTAACCCCTTCTCTCCATAGATGAGGAAGCTGAGTTTTACAGAGCTGATGTGTCTTGACCCTTGAAAAGGACAACTGAACATTCAGAAGCACAAACTTTTTGTCTTATTTAATTTGTAAACTAAGTGTCTCCAACTATAAACACCTCCAAAATATGGCACTGTGTGATTATAATTGGATTACAGGGCAGCAGATACAGAAGGCTTTTTTCCAGCAGCTACTGGGATGTGCAGAACATAATAATGTATTGAAATCCTTGGAAGAGAGAAGGATGCTGCCAAAGGTAGAAGAAGGAGGTTAATTCAGAGAGAATGTCTGGGTTAAAACAAAACAACAGAAATATACTAAAAATGGAAACTGAAGAAAGATAATAGAGGGCAGAAATGCAAAAACATTGTTATCTATAAATAAGCAGTTGTAATTGACATATGAAAGTCATTGTGCTTGTGTTTCTGAAATGTAACACAATAAAAATGCAATATGCTGGACTTACTTTTCCATTAATGTAGATACAACCTGATAAGAAATTAAATTCTGCATTCCTACTCATTCCAGAACAGTTAGTTTTTATATGTTTAGCTTTGGAAACAAATAAGATAGACTCTGAAGTTGACTGTTTTTATCACCCCTAAGTAGACTTTAAAACTTTTACATCGAATTTGAAGAATGGTTATATTTTATTCTTTCTAGTGGAGTGTTCTTTTTTAAATCTCAAATATTTAGCTCTCTCTGTAAGCATATACGAAAGGCAAAATAATTCTATGTAATAATTCTGATGGTGAGACTGGTGATATCAGTTGCAAAGGGCAGGTAGAATATATTCTACATTCCCAGTGTTCTACATAAACAGACAAACATGAATTGCTTCTTCTCAAGCTCACGTGGAAAAAAAAAAGTTGCTGCTGAAACCCAGGAAATCAATGCAGACAAAGAAGACAGGTAGAGAATTTCTCAAGAATAACCTGATAATCATGGGGTACAAAGTCTGGCAGTTTTAGATTAAGTTTTTGCTTAACGAACTTTGAGTTAAAAAAAGGAAAAATTTTGCAAATTCGCAAGGGATCATCCACCTAGATGGGTTCAAATACTGAAGGTTGAATTAGAGCTGTGGCTTTGACTTTGATTATGATGGAAATGGATATAGTCTTCTATTATTCATTCTCAATATATTATTCAGTCTAATTACCCTTTGAGGCACTTTTCTAGATTAAAGAAAATATCCATGGTGATAACTGTCTGTTAAATAAAAATTACATCCTAAAGCACATTAAGATCTTTTGCTCACATTTATAAGAAGGTTAAAATTCCTATAGCACGAATATATATTTCCCCTCAGTGAGTGTAGTTTTCAACTTTCCAAACTCTGGTCTTTTTAGTCCTTTAAAACTCACCTCTAGATTAAATATCCTTAAGGAGATAAATTGTGGGTATTTTCTTTTTATGAGGCAATAACTATAATCTCTACTAAATAAACAGTGGCTGTGATATTTATAGGAAATAAACTGAAAGCTAAAAAGCTAAGGGGTTTTTAGCCTAGGATATAATTTTAGTAGAGTATTTCCAGGAGAACACCCTCAGATTAACTCAGTTTTACTGAACTGGCATCTCTCGATACCTTTCCATTTTCTTCAAGATCCTCTTTACAAACTCTCCATGTATCTGGAAGATGGTTCTAAAAATTCTGTGACAAGTTTCTCATTTTCTCCATGAAGAATGTTTAAAAAAAAAAAATCAATCCTAATTCTCTGCTGAACTTAATAACTATGAAGTCAAAACACAACATTCAGAAATTGAAGTGAAGTAGGCCGGGCATGATGGCTCACATCTGTAATCCCAGCACTTTGGGAGGTCAAGGCGGGTGGATCACCTGAGGTCAGGAGTTCAAGACCAGCCTGGCCAACATGGTGAAATGCCATCTTTACTAAAAATACAAAAATTAGCCAGGCGTGGTGGCAGGTGCCTGTAGTCCCAGCTGCTCAGGAGGCTGAGACAAGAGAATCACTCGAACCTGGGAGGCAAAGGTTGCAGTGAGCTGAGATCACCCTACTACACTCCAGCCTGGGCAAGAGAGCAAGACACAGTCTCAAAAAAAAAAAAAAGAGTCTTGGTCCTTCTCCTCCTTCACTACAAGCAGTGCGTGGAAAACACGTATTAGAATCCATGACTTAGAATCAATTAGAAGCTATAGTCACATGATAAGAACACAAATAAACAATTTTAAAACAGCCCTAAACTTTGTCCTTTGGGGAAATTGTGGTTTGGCTGTTTACTACTTTAGTTTATTTCAGTTCTGAAATCCAGTTTACCTATATAAATAAAATAGAGTCTTTGCTTTTTTATTGCTGTATCACGAAAATAGGGCTGAATGGATTGTAGAATATGTTTGGGAAAGTCTGATGCATAAAAAAAAAGATTAGTCATAAGGATGCACACACAATTCATTTTGAAAAGTCATTGGGGTGGCACTTCAAAGAGACAGGGGAGTATCCTATCTTCTAGAACAGCTACAAGCTTTCAGTTTTGCAGGGGCAGCGCAATGACAGGCACACACATAGCTGTGTGTCTCCAGCATGAGGAACAGCAGCAATTATTTTTGTGACCACGGCTGGTGATTCTCCAGAGAAATGCTGGGGTGGCCCAGCTAACATTGCGAATTTTTTTTTCAGGCTTAATTCAGCTTTTTTTTCTTGTATAAAAACTCTATGTTATAGCCACCGAAGGAGCCTGGGTCCTCTGCATGGAGACTCTGGTGTGGGTCTTGAGGAGGTGGTCAGTGAATTCCTGATAGGGAGACTTGATGAATACAGTCTCCTTCCAGAGGTCGGGGGTCAGATTGCTGTAGGTCTTAGAGATGGCATCAAAGGTGGCCTTGGCGAAGTTACCCAGGGTGGCAGTGCAGCCTCTGGCTGAGGTGTAGCAGTCATGATACCAGCCATCATGAGCAGCTTCTTGGGCACAGGCACCAAGAGCTGCCAGTGCCCCTGGGCACAGGGATGAGGCCCACCAGCACAGGGCCGCAGCGCCTGTCACCTTGCAAGGGACAGTATGGTATGTGCTGATCTTGTTCCCCCAGTAGCCTCAGTGCACGGGAACAATGGAGGGCTTGGCCAGGATGATGGTCCCGCGGATGGCAGTGGCCAACTCCTTGGAGCACTTCACAGCCAGACCTATGTGGCCATTATAGTCCCCGATGACAAATCCCTTGAACCTGGTGCGCTGGCCAGCGCGGGTCTGCTTCTGGACTGATATACTGTTCAAAACCTCTTCCTTGAGAGAGGCCCCCCCAGGAAAAAGTCAATGATCGCAGTCTCCTTGATGGGCAGGGAGAAGAGATATATCTCCTCCAGGGACATATCTTCATGACCTTGACCAGGCGGCCCAGCTTGGTGACAGGCATCCACTCCTTATCCTCAGCCTTGCCTCCATGAGCTCTGTGGCCTCTGCCCAGGCCTGGCCCCTTCCACGGCTGCAAGTCGGGCCCCAGATGACACTGCTGAAACCTCCGCGGAAGGCACGGCGGTTCCCCATCCCGGGGCCCCCTCCCCTGCCCCCACTGCATCTGCGTCATCAGCCATTTGGTATTTTCTCGGAGAAGCAGCATTTTTTAAAATATATGAATCTTTTATCAATTCTGTCATGTTCTTAGAATTGGATAACATTTTAGGTGGTTTTTTTTTTTTTGTAGTATTACAAGCATTCCTTAAATTGAGAATTTAAAGGATGAAAACTACTTTATGATACAATTTCACTGAAGCAGAAATCTATTTACGAAATTAACTGTTCAAACACAACAAGGGAAGTTCCTGGTTATTAATTGTTTTAATTAATTTGTATCTTGTTATCTGTCAATGTCCCACCCATATCCATGGGCCCAACCCATGGGGCAATTGTAACTTCTTGTGCACACCAAGGGCTTCCTGAAGTACCTGTCCCTCCTGCTCAGCCCATGTATGCTACAGGTCAGAAGTGCCAGGGAACATTTCTGTAAATTTTTGTTGTTGTTGCTGTTGTTTTTTACTTTAAGTTCTGGGATACATGTGCAGAACGTGCAGGTTTGTTATACAGGTATACCTGTACCATAGTAGTTTGCTGCACCTATTGACCCATCATTTAGGTTTCCTCCTGTAACTGGGCAGGGCACAGGTGCTCAGCTCTCTGCCATGCTCGCCAAAGACGTAACGGGCAGTGGGACAGGAGTAGAGCTGTGGTGGCGTCCCAAAGAGCTTCCAGTTCTTTGATCTGATTTTTTCCCACTTGTGCCCAGGCCTTGGCCTCTCTTGCCCCAGGAATGGGGGAAAGGGCCCCCGAGGCAATGTGAGCTTACCGTTTGAATAAATTTTGTGGACCCAAAGGGCTTTGCAAGGAGCGATTTATTGGTGTGGGGGGGGTGGGGAGAGAGAGAGGGAGAGAGGGAGAGAGGGAGGGAGGGAGGGAGGGAGGGAGGGAGGGAGAGAGAGAGAGAGAGAGAGAGAGAGAGAGAGAGAGAGAGAGAGAGCTCCCATGCTATCGTGGAAGGGGATCTAAGGGAGGAATGCCTATGGGTAAGGAGCAGTGGGTTTTTAACCTTGGACTTATTCCCGCCCCATTCATGTTCTCCTCCAATGAGAGGAGTTCTTTCAAAGTTCCCCTGGACTGATTGATCTTTGACTCTGATACCGGATTGGCTGCTAGGTCGGGAACAGAGGCCCTTCCTCCCAGAGTTTTCCAGGGCTTTTTGAACAAGCAAGCACGCCTGGAATTTCTAGCTAGCTGTGCAGATGAACAACTTTACATTCCCAGATGGGGGTGTGGGTGGAGGCATGGCACTGGGAAGCTCTTGCCTTTAAAACTAGGCCCCTTGTGGACTCGGTTTTTCTTAATTCAGCCCCACACTCCCCTCGGCCCCACATCCGTCAACAGGCCCAGGTGTGTGTTTTTCCCCCACTCCGTGTCCATGTGTTCTTATTGCTCACCTCCCACTTATGAGTGAGAACATGTGATGTTTGGTTTTCTGTTCCTGTGTTAGTTTGCTGAGGATGGTAGCTTCCAGCTTCATCCATGTCTCTGCAAAGAAAGTGATCTCACTCCTTTTTGTGGCTGCATAGTATTCCATTGTATATGGACATTTGAGTTGGTTTCATGTGTTTGCCATTGTAAACAATACTGCAGTAAGCATATATATGCATGTGTCTTTATAGTAGAATGACATATATTCCTTTGGGCATATAACTAATAATGGGATTGCTGGGTCAGATAGTATTTCTGGTTCTAGATCCTTGAGGAATTGCCACACTCTCTTCCACAGTGGTTGAACTGATTTACACTCCCACCAACAGAGTAAAAGCGTGGAATGAACATCTTTAGGAACAACGGTCACCCAGTAAGGATGAATATTGGTGGATTAAAATGCCAGATTCCTTGCTCTTGGTAGGTCAGTTCTGAGCCATGTTCTGCAGTCTCTTGGAGCATTTCCAGGGCCCTGAGCTTACATAGTGATGTATTGGTTAACACTCCTTTTGTCAGCTGACCTCCCTTCTCTGCCTATCTCCTCACACCCTCACTGGGTTTCTTAGAATAACCTCTCAGATTAGTTTACATACATTTAAAATGTTGTCTCAAGTATGCTTTGGGGAAAATCCAAACCAAGATAAATTTGAGCCATTGACAATTCTTACCTTGGTAGCACTTTTTAAATCTTTTTTTTACATCCATTTTGGTAGTGAAAATCACAAGCTCTTACATCAAGCAGGCCTAGATTTAAATCCTGGCTTCTCCTGGAATTAGCTGTGTAATTTAGGGCAAGTGATTTAACCTCTCTGAGCTTCAGTCTTCTGCATTGGTAAAGTGGGGCTAATTGGTAGCACCTATTTTACATTGTTGTGTCTTGTATCCATTAAATTAGATAATACACTTAGTTCAGTGGCTAATACATATAAGAAGTACTCAATAAATGTTAGCTGTGATTATCTTGGTTTAATAACATTTTATTTTGTTCTAAAAGATGTGTAGTAGGTCTAAGTTCATCTAAATTAGTTAGGTTTCAGATGCGCTCATAGGGAGGGTAAGTGGCCACTCACTGAGAATGACGTGGGAAGAAAGAGCTGGAAGAATCTTCCTTGCTGGCAGCCTACTTACCTCCATCCTGTCATTCACTATCTGGAGGGTGAGAAAGACAGTAGACGTTCTTGTCATCATTACCTCCCCTTAGGCACAGTGTAAGCCACACTGTTTCCATGACACCATCTCTCTTCCTTTCTCCTCTCAATGATAGATGGCATTTTCTCTCCACACTATGCATTTTCACACTTAACCATATGTCAGATCTTTATGATGATTAATTTTATGTGTCAACTTGGCTAGGCTACAGTGCCCATATATTTGGTCAAATATTATTAAAGATGCTTCTGTGAAAGTATTGTTAAATGAAATTAACGTGTAAATTGGCAGACTTTCAGTAAAGCAGATTATCCTCCATAATGTGGGTCAGTCTCGTCTAATCAGTTGAAAACCTTAAGAGAAAAACGACTGACCTCCCTTAAAGGAGAGGGAATTTGACCCGCAGAATGTCTTCTGACTCCAACTGCCATTCCTCTGCGTGTCCAGTCTGCCAGTCTACCCTCCAGATTTTGGGCTTGCCAGGCTTCAAAACTCCACAATCATGTAAGCCAATTATTTAAAATCAATCTCTCTCTCTATCTCTCCTTCTCTGTCTATCTATACATACACACACACACACACACACACACATATTCGAGGGTTCCATTTCTCGGGTCAGCCCTGACTAATACATTCTTCATACATTTTTATGCATATTCAAAACTACTGTTTTAGGAATTTTTAGATACTGTTCTGTCTTGTACTCTAATTGTAATTTCAGTTTTTGATATGTATTTAACTATTTTTTCTGAAGTGATTGTAAGGTGTAAGGGAGACTGTAACTTGTATTATTTTCTTAGTATAGTAGAAATTATATGTAGATGGCATTGAAGAACATATTTGCTAGTGTTTCATATTATTCATTAAAAATTAATCTTAATTTAATAAAACAAATATTCTAGATAATATTACACAGTAGTACAGAACTTATTTTTTCTTCAGATCTCTTGTTGTAAGTAAACATCTCAGGGTTAGGAAGGCAAATTATGCTAGCAGTTTAAAACTTCATTGTTTATTACTAGGCATATGCAGCCTATAAATATTTACTGAACAAAAAATAAATTAAATAAATTTAAAATCGCAACCTGAGCCAGGCATAGTGGCTCACACGCGTAATCCCAGCATTTGGGAGACTAAGATGAGAGGATCACTTGAGCCTAGGATTGTGATACCCCATCTGCACCAAAAATAAAAAATAAAAAACTTAGCTATATGTGGTGGCATGCATCTGTGGTCCCAGCTAGATGGGAGGCTAAGGCAGGAGGATCGCTTGAATCCAGGAGGTTGAGGCTGCAGTGAACTATGTTCCTGCCACTGCACTCCAATCTAGATGACAGAGCAAGACCTTGTTTCAAAAAAAAAAAAAAAGAAATGGCAATCACAACCTTAGTTGTCTAGAATGATAGAGGAGACTTACAGAACCCTAACACAGGGAGGGCTCTTTTCAGTGCTCTGTTCTCATCACTGCAGGGTATGAATGGGACACTCAAGCCTAAAAGGACACTAGGGCCTAAAAGGCAATGCAGCAATGCTTGAATTAAAACTGAGGCTTCAGTGTCCTTTTTTTGTCTGATTTTTTTTGAGACAGTTTATTGCTCTGTCGCCCAGGCTATAGTGTAGTGGTGCAATCTCAGCTCGTTGCAGCCTCTGCCACCCAGGTTCAAGCTATTTTCCTGCCTCAGCCTCCAAGTAACAGGGGTTACAGTTGTGTGCCACCATGCCCAGATAATTTTTTGTATTTTTAATAAAGAAACGGTTTCACATTGGCCAGGCTGGTCTTGAGCTCCTGACCTCAGGTGATCTGCCTGTCTCAGCCTCCCAAAATGCTGGGAAAACAAGTGTGAGCCACTGCTCTTGGCCTTCAGTGTTTTTTGTTTTTTTTTTTTAATTCCCTATCATTAAGCAATTCAATGTTTTTTATATCTCAGCATAGCACTTTCCCATAAAGCAGGTGACACTCAAGGACCTGCCAGAGGCAGCATAGGGTCCCTGATCTTGTCCATAGTGGAGACCTTAGACAGTTCTTTCAGCTGCAGCCACCACTGCCACTAGACACTGCACTCAACACCCTCAAATGCCTGCCCCAAGGTTGCTGAAAATCCTAGCCCTCTGGATTCTTGGTGTCAAACAGCTAATTTAGGCTAAAAACAAAACAAATTTATTGTAAGATTATTGGACCTGAGCTGGTAGGACTACTGAAATGAGGCTGAAAAATGGATGGGAACCAGTAGGGTCAAGCTAAGGTCACAATCACATCACAGTACAGTATTCTTAGGATGCAACCACTAGACACTCACTGCCACCCTGCGGGACTCCACAATCCTGAGTACTGGCCATGACCAGCCTTAGCCATCCTCTGAACCTCACCACACATAGGGACATCCAATTCACCAAAATTGGGTCGTATTCAGTGTACCTTCAACCCACTCAAATGCACTGGCTGCTGGAAAAGGGAATTTTTGTCTTCAGTTTTAATCGAGGGATGCAGGGCTGGGCTTTTGTTTTATTTATTTATTTTTGTAGACAGAGTCTCTCTGTTGCCCAGGCTGGAGTGCAGTGGTGCAATCTCGACTCACTGCAACCTCTGCCTCCCAAGTTCAAGCAATTATCTGCCTCAGCCTCCTGAGTAGCTGGGATTACAGGTGCCCACCACCAAAATTAGCCTGGCTAATTGTATTTTTAGTAGAGAGGGGGTTTCACCATCTTGGCCAGGCTGGTCTAGAACTCCTAACCTTGTGAGCCTCCCAAAGCGCTGAGATTACAGGTGTAAACCACAGCACCTAGTCCATTTTTAAAAAAATCATTTTAATGGGAACTTTTTGAAAAAAAGTTATTGTCTTTAGTAGAAATTAGAACTAGGATTAAAGGCACTTGTAATTTTCATGGAGTTGAAGATTGAACTGAGTATGTCATGATAGATTGTGAAAGTTACTCTAATTGTTTTAAAACCTTAATATATTCATATCATTACAAGTATGATAGGAACAAATTACATAAAAATTTTATTTAAAAATTACAGTGTAAGAGTTTTTAAATTTCACAAGAACATTACAAAGATACTATTCTGTCTTGTACTGTAATTATTTAAATTTTTGATATGTATTTATCTATTCTTAGTAATATGATTGTAAATTCCTTTAGAGCATAAGGGAGACTGTAACTTGTATTATTTTCTTAGTCCCCACAGACCTACAGTGTTCTGTGAATAGCAGCCAGTTAATGAATGAATGGCTGGCTGGTTGGCTGACTAAATGAAAATATACATGCACTATGCATTGCTTTTCCAGTAGAAGATTTATTCTAATCTGCAGTTATTCTCCTGCTTGTTATCATATTGAGAACACATTGGCATATGAGGTAGAGTTTGTGGCTATAGAACATGTGGGTTTTCCTAAGATTGGGATTCCATCTTTTTTGACTACACCAAATACCAGCGTTCCCTCACCTCAGACAGATTCATGTTTCAGGAATTATTGCTTAGTCCTAAAAGAAAGAACAAATCTGCACTCTAGGAGAATGGCAAGGACAGCCTCTGGAGATAGATGATTGAGATTCAAAGGCTCCTGCAAAACCAAGCCCTGTGACCTTGAGCGGTTCATCACCTCTCTAAGGATTGCTTTTCTTATTTGTGTGTGGGGATCACGATGGTGCCTGTTCCTCAGAGAGGCATCCTGAGGATTAAATGAAGGAACGAATCTTGGCCTCTGGCAAGCACTCCAAGAACGCTAATTATTATTACTCCTCCTTTGGGTGGTGCAGGGGTTGGGAATGCTGCACTACTGAGCTCGTAGTTGCTGTCCCTGGTGGCCCAGTTACTTTTGCTCTGAACTGTGGGCCACACCCCTTCTTGTTCTGTCCCCAGTGCAGGCCTGGTAAACACAATGAAGCCACAGTGGGGCAGAGATTTTGGTGAAAGGCAAAAAGCTACAAACCTGGCATTCATTTAGGTTTTAAAATAGAGGAATAAAGGTATTTCTAAAACATTTCTGTATATCATAGCGATAGAGCAAACAGGAATGTGGGCACTTTTCTGTATGATTTTAAACATTACACAAACATTTTAAAAATTTTTTTTTTTTTTTTTTTTTTTTTTTTTGAGACGGAGTCTTGCTCTGTCACCAGGCTGGAGTGCAGTGGCGCAATCTCGGCTCACCACACCCTCCACCTCCTGGGTTCAAGCGATTCTTCCACCTCAGCCTCCCAAGTAGCTGGGACCAGAGGCACTTGCCGCCACGCCTGGCTAATTTTTTTGTATTTTTAGTAGAGACGGGGTTTCACCGTGTTGGCCAGGATGATCTTGATATCTTGACTTCGTGATCCTCCCGCCTCAGCCTCCCAAAGTGCTGGGATTACAGGCGTGAGCCATCGCGCCCAGCCAACATTTAAAAAATTTTAAATATATCCTTGATGGCATAATTGAGCTACTAATGCTATTTTGTGTTTCAGCTAGTGTGACGTGAGTTTTTGTTTATTATTTATTATGTAAAGTTGTCTACAACTAACTTATAATGCCACCAGTTTTACTTCATTAGTTTGTTACTTAATATGTAAAGATGTCTACGAAGAATAATATCATGAATTTCACTTAGAATGTATTGTATTATGACAGATGCTCAAAGCTGTATTTAGACTGATATTTATTGGCACATTGTTTATTATAGCAAAGTTGTATAATAGGTCTACATACATATCACACACCCCCACTCCCACAGTTGGGGGCCAGTTAAGTCATTTATAGCACATTGGTACTGTGGGGCACTATGCTGTTTATGGTGAATTAGCCCTGAGGACATATTTCTACCCCTTTCTATGTTCCTGCCCAGAGGAAGAAACAGTTTTCTCAAATTCTCTTGCAGCTAGAGTTCTCGGTGAGAATTTGATGGCACCAATGGGAAACGTGTGTGATGTCTGAAAGTTGGAAGTAAATGGAGGCCTCCTTTATATGAGCTGCCAGCTCATGAGTGTTTGCAGCTGGAGTCAGCATTCCAGTGTCTAGTTATCAGCTTTGTCATAACCTGGAGGCATCCACCCAGATGTAGCAGTCAGTGTCTAGTCACCAGCTTCAGGGGAACTGGGGCAGTTGTGGGGCTCAAGCAGTGGAAGCAGCAGCAATTTGCTGACCTGTGTATCGCAGTGCTGATCCCTTGAGATCAGTATCCAGTAGCAGACAGACCCCTGTCTTCTGCCTCGTGAACCCATCCAGCAATTTTGTGAGTACTCAATTTCCTGTTTTAAATCCCTTCTATCTGAAATACCTAGAGTAATTTCTGTTTCCTGTACTAAATCCTGATGGATACTAATACTATGTGGATATCAAGAATTAAGATTTATGGGCCGGGCGCAGTGGCTCGCGCCTATAATCCCAGCACTTTGGGAGGCTGAGGCGGGTGGATCACGAGGTCGAGAGATCGAAACCATCCTGGTCAACAAGATGAAACCCCGTCTCTACTAAAAATACAAAAAATTAGCTGGGCGTGGTGGCACATGCCTGTAATCCCAGCTACTCAGGAGGCTGAGGCAGGAGAATTGCCTGAACCCAGGAGGCGGAGGTTGCAGTGAGCCGAGATCGCGCCATTGCACTCCAGCCCGGGTAACAAGAATGAAACTCCGTCTCAAAAAAAAAAAAAAAAAAATTATATGGACTATGGAACAGTATACTATTTATACCATTACAGTCCAAATAAAAATAGAGAATAGTATATAAAGTATACTTTCATTTGTATAAGAATAAAGCATTTATAATCATGTACATACACACATATGCTATTTATACACAGAAAAAATCAAGAAGGTTATATAAGGAAATGAAATAAGTAATTGCTTCTGGGAAAACAAATGGGATCTGGAATGGGAGAGAGATTTACATTTTTTTAATGTACAATTTAAACTGTTGTGATTTTTTTTAACCACGTTTACAAAACACATTTTTTCGATTAAATTTTTTTAATTATGAGAAAATGACAGGTCTCTAACAATTTGAAAACAGAAAGAAAAAATATCCACCAACCGATCAATCTAACAAATATCATTTGTGCTTTTATATATTCCCTCTAAATCTTGTTTGGTTTTTTTTTTACAGTGAGATAGCTACACGTACAACTTTATAATCTGCTTTTCTTCCTGCTTACTATATATAACTAACATTTAGGAAGTACTTACCATGTTTTAAGTGATAAAGTATTTCTTTGAATCTTATTTCATTGAAACTGAGATGTTATTGATTGTAAGATGCACCATTTCCCTACGTATCATTAAGAAATCACTTTTTTTGAAAAAGTGCTCACTAAACTATAATACAAACAGCACATACTTTTTTCTCCAGTTGAACCACATGTTGTTGAAAGCTAAGCAACTTCTATCTAAAGTAAACAGGAAACTTCTGACATATTGGTGCTTGACATCTTAATAATGGTTCTGCACAGGGCATGAATTGATCATACCAGCCTCTCATTACTTTGAAATCTCTCTCCTCTGTTCTGAGGACTATACAGTTTCTTTGCATTGGCTGGTATATGATAGGCTTACAATTCAGTCACAAAATGTAACGCAGCTTCCTCTTTGGGGTGTTTTGCTTGAATAAGTGGAATTGCAGTCTTTTCTTCAGGGACAAATACTTGCTTTACTAAATATCAAATTTAAGCCCTCCTGCTTTACTTTGGTGCCATTGTCCATACACAACAATGTTTGTTTCCGTGGTGAATCAATGTAATGTTGAAGGTATTTTAAATGGTAATAAATTCAAATTGTATAGCACTACAATGTACACAATTCAATTGATGTAGCAACCACAAGAAAAGCAACAGCCAAGTTTACATGTATAAGCAACGACCATCAACTGTAAGTCATGGCCCAATATCAGAGATATTAAAGGGTGAAAAAAAGATTCTCTTAAGAATAGATAAAATATAGCATTATTCACTAAATCCTCAAATAATCTTTAAGTCAATTTTATTATTTCTCACATGAGAAAACTGAGAAACAAAGAGATCATCAAGATACATAGTTATCAAGAAGCAGGTCTTTTTAAAAATAGTTCATCTGGTTCCAGCACCCACAGTCTTAACCTTTAAACTATATTGTCTCCTTGTTGTTCTAAGACTTTTCCTTACATAATAGAGTCATTTTAGCAAATCTGGAAAATACAGAAATTATAAATCAGCAAATAACAAGGTTCCTTATACAACCCACAACCTAGCATAGTATGCCTGAAACGTACTTGACGCTCGATTAATGGTTGTTGAATAAATAGCCTGACTAGCGAGGCAGCCTTTTCCATTAAGGGGCAGCATCACTGTTTAGGAAGTTCTTCACAAATGGAACCTAAGGCCGTTATTTTAAAGTATTTGCCTTACTCTTGTAGTCTTTTCGCATTCTCCATTGTGTGATATTGATTCATTAGATAGAAAAGGGAAGCATATTAAACTTATAATTAACCTTTCCTTTTGACATGTAACTAGCTAGAATTTATGAGATGCTAAAGGCTGCAATGTCTGAGAAAGGGAGCATAAATATATAAATAGGAGTATTTTTATTTTACTGAGCTTGGAATAATAGTCATTTATTTTCATTGAGACATTGTATATCTGATATATTTTTATTTTAGATTGGCTAATGATCTTTAAAACAACTTACACATATTATTCTGTCCAGTCCTGGACTAGAGATCTAATTTTAACTTTTCTCTATCAAAATTGAAAATTATGTCAGGTCAAATAAATGTAAAATATTATTAAGTATGAATTCACTTTTCTTCATCTCCATTTTGTTATGATAATTTTATTATTGTGATACTATTATAATTCAAAACTATATTATCAATAGAGTAATATTTAGAGAACTAGATGAATAGTAAAGAAAAATGTATTTGAATTTGTATTAAACTAGACCTTAAAACTGTTTCCACTAAGTTTTACAATACTTTGCAAGCAAATTTCACCAACTAACACTTTCTTTTCCATAAGATGGAATTAATTTTGAATTTCTCTTTTACGTAGACATAAATATCTTTTCACCCACATTTAGCAGGCTACCTTCAAGAGAAAAAAGGGCTTGTAGTAAAGAAACATTAGAAAGTATCTAATGTTTTACTTATTTGGAAATCCATCTAGTTGTCATGCCAAATGAAATATGAGAGATTCTAAGCCCTGGAAAACTTTCTCTTAAACTTAAAAATAGCTCATATTCTCTGTGTTACTAAGCACATAAGACATCTAACTTCACCCTGAACTGTCTTTTACCTTATCGTTTTGGGCTTCTAAATCTTGTAAAAACCTCTCTAACATCACTTAGATCAGATATTTTCTTCATGTACTATGCTTTATCACGCCATTCAATTATGGAGACTAAAATGAGCAGCCAGAGTTCTTGTTCAAAGCATCATTCTCTTTAAGCCATGCTATGGTAAATCACTCTTCTTTTTTTTAATCTCTTTAATTCACTTTCCAAAGTTTAAACCAGAAATAGGAGATTTTTGCCCTATACTTAGCAGTCTTTCACGGATTCCCACTTATTTCAATTCTCAAATTAGAAGGGTTGACCTGTAATTGTCATTATTATTACCATTATTAGTCTTTCATAAGTACAATTTATATCCTGCTGATTCCTTTCCTCTCATGTTAGTTGGATAGATGTGATCTTTTGCGAGTAGAATTTTATTATAGTCTTCACGGTTCTTATTTACCATATTTACTTTTCCCAATAATTTGAATAACACTTCTTGTGTACCAAAATTTAATAATTGTTGTTAAACTGTTATTATTGTGACTTTATACAGTAAAGACATTTTTAAGAAGCATGTTAAAAACATAAAGTATGTGAGTTGAAGGAAGGAAAAATGCTGTACCTCGTAAATATGTGCACCAACTACATACCCACAAAACTCAAAAATTAAAAAAAATTAAATACTATATAAACAAGAAAGATATATGAAAAGAAATAAGCAAAGTTTAGTTAGCTGAACTGTGTTCTCTTCTTTAGGACATCTCATACCTTTCTTATGAGCCCTGCCGTGACCTAAATTCTTCTTGGTCTTTGTTCATCTGAAATGGGGAGGAAAAAAATGTTACGTGTTCCATTACCTTCTCACCATGAATCTGGGCACTAGTTTTTATTCTACATTTTGACTACTATCCTCAGAGAATTTCTCTGTTTCCTGTGATAGCAATGATTACTCTCTTTTGAGAGTTGTGATCCAAGGTTAAAGCTGATTATTCCCCCAAACTTCTTCAGTGGTTTTTGTTAAATGGCACCTGTCTGTGCTTAAATATTAGGTAGGAGAGCTATTAGGAAGGAAAGCCAGAAGGATGGCAGACATAAATATCTTTTTCTGTGTTGCTGGGACAAGGTGACCTGGAAGACAGTCACTGTATTAATGTTAATGAGTATAAACAAGCCCTGCAGCAAGACTCAAATAGTAGAGTCCAAATCATAATGTTTAGTTCAAAGCATACCAGGCTCTGTGGTTGGAATACAGAGATGAATGAGATGCTCTGTCCCCAAGAAGCTCATTGTCTAGCTTCTTTTTCCCTATGAGAATAAGAAACCCTGTAAAACTGGGGCATCGCTATTAGAATAAAGTAGAGTACTCCTCAGGAAGGGTCAGTAAGCTTTCTCGGGGTGAGAAAAGTTAGACTTTGTGTGGCATAGAATTTGTAGAAAAAAATGAGATGAATAGAAAATCATACTGTTTAGTCCCAACCTTTTATTATTAGACTTATCAAATAACTGGTATGCCACTGCCGTCTTTATTTCCGTGCCACTTAATTATTTAATCTCTTACGATCATCCAGCCAGATCACTCCTCTGAAACTACATCCTGATCACTTAACTGAAACTACATCCTAAAATAACATAATTCTTTGAATATTAATTTAACTGTATAATGTACACAGAACAGCAAGAAATTTAATAGAATGGATTGGAATTAGGCAGATCTAAGTTAAACTCCTGCTTCTGTTATTTGCTAACTAGCCCTGGTGACTTTGAGAAATCATTTTTAAAACTTCACTTGTGAAAAGGGACAATAAAACCTATATAATAAGATTATCACAAAGATTGACTGACATAAAATATGTAAAGCATCCAGCACAAAGCAAGGCACATAGTTCATGCTCAATGATTATTCTTATTATTTTAAAAAGGCTTTTCACATGTGTTTATTTCTCCTATATTTCTATGTCATGTGATATATGTCACCATCTTGTACTTATGAAAAATGTTCTCTTTCTTCTTCCGGGACAAAACTTTAAATAACCCTTAATGTCCAATTCTTGGACTTCTATTTTTTATCATATAAGAAGCTGTTATCACTCTGCTTATAGGGATGAAGAGAAAAACCCAGCAAAAAAGAGATTTATACAGCTTTGAGAGGAGAAGTAACCCTCAGTGTAGGGACATAGCCAACCCAAAGTAGCGTTGTAAGAAAAACAGTAATCAGTGATACCCCGACCTCTCTCTCCTCCTATTCATTCTCTGATTTACTGCTAAAGCTCCCTTTTGGCTGAACACAATCACAGACAGAGAGGATAGGAGCCCATGGATATAGTCCTTGCAAGTCAGCCTCCTCCCAGAATAAAGAACAAAGCAGAGACGAGAAAGCAGAGAAGAGTGGCGATTAGATAAGGAGAGGCAAATAGAAGGTGTCTGGCAGGGGCATATAGAAACGAATCTACAGAACATGTGTGTCTTCATCCACTAGGGCTGCTTTAACAAAATGCCCTGGACTGGGTGGTTTAAACAACAGATTCTATTTCTCACAATTTGAAGGGCTGGGAAGTCTAAAATCAGGGTGCTGACAGATTTGATGTTTGGGGAGGGGCCTCTTTTTGGTTCGTAGACAGCTGTCTCCTTTTCTCCTCACATAGCCAAGAGACAGCATGTCTTTCCTTATAAGGGCCCTAATCCCAGTCATGTAAGTTCCACCCCTGTAACCTAATTACCTCCCCAAGGCCCCATTTCCGAAGACCATCACATTGGAAATTAGGTTTTGATATATGAATTTGGAGAGTGAGAGGGATGCAATTGTCATTTGTAACAATCTTTAAGATCTTTATGAAAAAATAAATTCTAAACAAAGAGCAATACCATGTTTATGGGTAAGTAGACTCAATATTCTTATAATGTCAATTTCCCACAAATTAATCTATAAATTCAATGCAGTTTTTTTAAATACCAAGAGTATTTCCTAGGACTTTGTAAAACTATATAATGAAAAACAAAACAAAACAAATGAACAATGCCAAGACCATTTTGAAGAACAAAGTATAAGATACTTAGCCTAAATTCTCAAGTCTTATTATAAATACATGATAATTAAGATATTACTAAAGAATCAGAACAAAAAGCCCTCATAAATTCACACATATATGGAAGCCTAACATATAATAGAGGTCACATCATAGATCAGTGGATAGAAGATAGATTTTAATAAATGATGCAGAAAAAATATATTATTCATTTAGGGGAAATTTTTTTGACTCCCTACCTCACAGTATACATAAAATCAATTTTAGGTTAATTAAAGACCTAAATGTGAGGGGGAAAATATAAATGCTTTGAGGTAAATGTAAGACAACATCCTATGATTTTGACATAAGAAAAAATTTTGTAAACAATTTGTAAAAAGTATTATAGTCTTTGATAGAAAAGATTCCTCAAATAAGGCACAAAGACAATCATAAAGGAAAAGAAGCATTATCTGGTTACATTTAATTTAAAACATCTGGCCAGGCACAGTGGCTCATGCCTATAATCCCAGCACTCTGAGAGGCCTAGGTAGGAGGATTGTTTAAGGCCAGGAGTTTGATACCAACCCGGGCAAGATAGTGAGACCCTATCCCTACAAAAAATTTTAAAGATTAACTGGACATTGTGGTGCATGCCTGTGGTCCCAGATACTCAGGAGGCTGAGGCAGGAGAATCACTTGAGCCCAGGAGTTCCAGGCTGCAGTGAGCTATGATCATGCCACTGGACTCTAGCCTGGACAGGTGAGATACTGTCTCAAACAAAAACACTTAAGCATAATAAAGAGAATGGAAAGACAAGCTACAAATTAGGCAAATAAATTTGTCAAATATTGACAAGGAACCAATATAAAGAATATATAAAGAACTATAAAACAATAGAAAAAGATATACAGCCTACTAGAAAAATGGGCAGATGACTAGAACAGGGACTTTACAAAAGAGGAAATTAAAAGCTAATGCAAACAAGATGTTCAACTTGACAAGTAACCAGACAGACGCAAATTAAAACCTCAAATCAAATATAGTTAACATTGAAGTCTCCTATCCGTATTAATAGAAGTATTAATTGATACAATTTCATTGGAAAAGAGATTAGCAGTACTTAGTAGAGCTGAATACACTCATACTTTTACCCTCATTTATACTCCTGGGTATGTGCTCTAGAAAGATTCTTGTGCATGTACACTAAGAATCATATATTGGGACATTCATGGCAGCCTGGTTTGTCATATGGAAAAGGTGAAGATAACTAAGATATGCATTACAGCAGAAAGGGTACTGACACACTCATACAATGGAACCCCATACAGAAGCCAAATGGACATCTAGCAAAATGTGGGAATCTCACAAAATATTTTGGCAAAAGTAAATAGAAACAGAATATATACATTATGATTCTGTTATACACAGTTCAAAAACAGACACAATTGGTCATTGAGGGATGCATACACAGCATTGAGTAAATATTAAAATGAAGCAAGAAAATGATTATTATTAAAGTAAGTGTAACTATTTCCATGGAAAGGGAAGGAGCCATGTTCAGGAAAAGGCAAAAAAGGAGCTTCCAATTATTGACAGTGTTTTATTTTGTAACAGAAAAAGTAGATACTTAATGTACACTTTGTTATTTCTATTTATATCATGTGCTTACATTTCATACATTCTTATGTATATGTATTTCACAATTTATAAAAAGAACAAAAATCATAGGTTTTCTCTTTATTAAAATGTTTTCATGTGATATACCATTGGCTCAGCCCACTTAAATAAATACATTCAAACCCATTTCTTTTTTTTTTTTTTTTTTAATTTTTTATTTGATTATAGGTTTTGGGGTACGTGAGCAGAGCATGCAAGACAGTTGCGTAGGTACACACATGGCAGTGTGCTTTGCTTTTCTTCTCCCCTTCACCCACATTTGGCATTTCTCCCCAGGCTATCCCTCCCCACCTCCCCCTCCCACTGGCCCTCCCCTTTTCCCCCCAATAGACCCCAGTGTTTAGTACTCCCCTTTCTGTGTCCATGTGTTCTCATTTTTCATCACCCACCTATGAGTGAGAATATGCGGTGTTTCATTTTCTGTTCTTGTGTCAGTTTGCTGAGGATGATGTTCTCCAGATTCATCCATGTCCCTACAAACGACACGAACTCATCATTTCTGATTGCTGCATAATATTCCATGGTGTATATGTGCCACATTTTTCCAATCCAGTCTATTATCAATGGGCATTTGGGTTGATTCCAGGTCTTTGCTATTGTAAACAGTGCTGCAATTCGTGTACATGTGTCCTTATAGTAGAACGATTTATAGTCTTTTGGATATATACCCAGTAATGGGATTGCTGGGTCAAATGGAATTTCTATTTCTAAGGCCTTGAGGAATCGCCACACTGTCTTCCACAATGGTTGAACTAATTTACACTCCCACCAACAGTGTAAAAGTGTTCCTTTTTCTCCACATCCTCTCCAGCATCTGTTGTCTCCAGATTTTTTAATGATCGCCATTCTAACTGGCGTGAGATGGTATCTCAATGTGGTTTTGATTTGCATCTCTCTGATGACCAGTGACGATGAGCATTTTTTCATATGATTGTTGGCCTCATATATGTCTTCTTTCGTAAAGTATCTGTTCATATCCTTTGCCCACTTTTGAATGGGCTTGTTTGTTTTTTTCCTGTAAATCTGCTTGTGTTCTTTGTAAATTCTGGATATCAGCCCTTTGTCAGATGGGTAGACTGCGAAAATTTTTTCCCATTCTGTTGGTTGCCGATCCACTCTAGTGACTGTTTCTTTTGCCGTGCAGAAGCTGTGGAGTTTCATTAGGTCCCATTTGTCTATTTTGGCTTTTGTTGCCAATGCTTTTGGTGTTTTGTTCATGAAGTCCTTGCCTACTCCTATGTCCTGGATAGTTTTGCCTAGATTTCCTTCTAGGGTTTTTATGGTGCCAGGTCTTATGTTTAAGTCTTTAATCCATCTGGAGTTAATTTTAGTGTAAGGTGTCAGGAAGGGGTCCAGTTTCTGCTTTCTGCACATGGCTAGCCAGTTTTCCCAACACCATTTGTTAAACATGGAATCCTTGCCCCATTGCTTGTTTTTGTCAGGTTTATCAAAGATTGTATAGTTGTATGTATGTTGTGTTGCCTCCGGTGCCTCTGTTTTGTTCCATTGGTCTATATCTCTGTTTTGGTACCAGTACCATGCTGTTTTGATTACTGTAGCCTTGTAGTATAGTTTGAAATCCGGTAGTGTGATGCCCCCCGCTGTGTTCTTTTTGCTTAGAATTGACTTGGCTATGTGGGCTCTCTTTTGGTTCCATATGAAGTTCATGGTGGTTTTTTCCAGTTCTGTGAAGAAAGTCAATGGTAGCTTGATGGGGATAGCGTTGATTCTGTAAATTACTTTGGGCAGTATAGCCATTTTCACGATATTAATTCTTCCTAACCATGAACATGGAATGTTTCTCCATCTGTTTGTGTCCTCTCTGATTTCGTTGAGCAGTGGTTTGTAGTTCTCCTTGAAGAGGTCCCTTACGTTCCTTGTGAGTTGTATTCCAAGGTATTTTATTCTTTTTGTAGCAATTGCGAATGGCAGTTCGCTCTTGATTTGGCTTTCCTTAAGTCTGTTATTGGTGTAGACGAATGCTTGTGATTTTTGCACATTGATTTTATATCCTGAGACTTTGCTGAAGTTGTTTATCAGTTTCAGGAGTTTTTGGGCTGAGGCGATGGGGTCTTCTAGGTATACTATCATGTCGTCTGCAAATAGAGACAATTTGGCTTCCACCTTTCCTATTTGAATACCCTTTATTTCTTTTTCTTGCCTGATTGCTCTGGCTAGAACTTCCAGTACTATATTGAATAGGAGTGGTGAGAGAGAGCATCCTTGTCTAGTGCCAGATTTCAAAGGGAATGCTTCCAGTTTTTGCCCATTCAGTATGATATTGGCTGTTGGTTTGTCATAAATAGCTTTTATTACTTTGAGATACGTTCCATCGATACCGAGTTTATTGAGGGTTTTTAGCATAAAGGGCTGTTGAATTTTGTCAAATGCCTTCTCTGCGTCAATTGAGATAATCATGTGGTTTTTGTTTTTGGTTCTGTTTATGTGGTGAATTACGTTGATAGACTTGCGTATGTTGAACCAGCCTTGCATCCCTGGGATGAATCCTACTTGATCATGATGAGTAAGTTTTTTGATTTGCTGTTGCAATCGGCTTGCCAATATTTTATTGAAGATTTTTGCATCTATGTTCATCATGGATATTGGCCTGAAGTTTTCTTTTCTCGTTGGGTCTCTGCCGGGTTTTGGTATCAGGATGATGTTGGTCTCATAAAATGATTTGGGAAGGATTCCCTCTTTTTGGATTGTTTGAAATAGTTTTAGAAGGAATGGTACCAGCTCCTCCTTGTGTGTCTGGTAGAATTCGGCTGTGAACCCATCTGGACCTGGGCTTTTTTTGTGAGGTAGGCTCTTAATTGCTGCCTCAACTTCAGACCTTGTTATTGGTCTAGTCATAGTTTCAGCTTCCTCCTGGTTGAGGCTTGGGAGGACACAGGAGTCCAGGAATTTATCCATTTCTTCCAGGTTTACTAGTTTATGTGCATAGAGTTGTTTGTAATATTCTCTGATGATGGTTTGAATTTCTGTGGAATCTGTGGTGATTTCCCCTTTATCATTTTTTATTGCATCTATTTGGTTGTTCTCTCTTTTCTTTTTAATCAATCTGGCTAGTGGTCTGTCTATTTTGTTGATCTTTTCAAAAAACCAGCTCTTGGATTTATTGATTTTTTGAAGGGTTTTTCGTGTCTCAATCTCCTTCAGCTCAGCTCTGATCTTAGTAATTTCTTGTCTTCTGCTGGGTTTTGAGTTTTTTTGATCTTGCTCCTCTAGCTCTTTCAATTTTGACGATAGGGTGTCAATTTTGGATCTCTCCATTCTCCTCATATAGGCACTTATTGCTATATATTTTCCTCTAGAGACTGCTTTAAATGTGTCCCAGAGGTTCTGGCACGTTGTGTCTTCGTTCTCATTGGTTTCGAAGAACTTCTTTATTTCTGCCTTCATTTCGTTGTTTACCCAGTCAACATTCAAGAGCCAGTTGTTCAGTTTCCATGAAGCTGTGCGGTTCTGGGTCGGTTTCTGAATTCTGAGTTCTAACTTGATTGCACTATGGTCTGAGAGGCTGTTTGTTATGATTTCAGTTGTTTTGCATTTGTTGAGCAGTGCTTTACTTCCAATTATGTGGTCAATTTTAGAGTAGGTGTGATGTGGTGCTGAGAAGAATGTGTATTCTGTGGATTTGGGGTGGAGAGTTCTGTAAATGTCCACCAGGTTTGCTTGCTCCAGGTCTGAGTTCAAGCCCTGGATATCCTTGTTGATTTTCTGTCTGGTTGATCTGTCTAGTATTGACAGTGGAGTGTTAAAGTCTCCCACTATTATTGTGTGGGAGTCTAAGTCCTTTTGTAAGTCATTAAGAACTTGCCTTATGTATCTGGGTGCTCCTGTGTTGGGTCCATATATGTTTAGGATCGTTAGCTTTTCTTGTTGTATTGATCCTTTTACCATTATGTAATGGCCTTCTTTGTCTCTTTTGATCTTTGTTGCTTTAAAGTCTATTTTATCAGAGATGAGAATTGCAACTCCTGCTTTTTTTTGCTCTCCATTTGCTTGGTAAATCTTCCTCCATCCCTTTATTTTGAGCCTTTGTGTATCCTTGCATGTGAGATGGGTTTCCTGGATACAGCACACTGATGGGTTTTGGATTTTTATCCAATTTGCCAGTCTGTGTCTTTTGATTGGTGCATTTAGTCCATTTACATTTAGGGTTAATATTGTTATGTGTGAATTTGATACTGCCATTTTGATGCTAAGTGGCTGTTTTGCCTGTTAGTTGTTGTAGATTCTTCATTATGTTGAAGCTCTTTAGCATTCAGTGTGATTTTGGAATGGCTGGTACTGATTGATCCTTTCTATGTGTAGTGCCTCTTTTAGGAGCTCTTGTAAAGCAGGCCTGGCAGTGACAAAATCTCTGAGTACTTGCTTGTTCACAAAGGATTTTATTCTTCCTTCACTTCTGAAGCTCAGTTTGGCTGGATATGAAATTCTGGGTTGAAAATTCTTTTCTTTAAGAATGTTGAATATTGGCCCCCACTCTCTTCTGGCTTGTAGTGTTTCTGCCGAGAGATCTGCTGTGAGTCTGATGGGCTTCCCTTTGTGGGTGACCCGACCTTTCTCTCTGGCTGCCCTTAGTATTCTCTCCTTTATTTCAAACCTGTTGAATCTGACGATTATGTGCCTTGGGGTTGCTCTTCTTGCGGAATATCTTTGTGGTGTTCTCTGTATTTCCTGCAATTGAGTGTTGGCTTGTCTTGCTAGGTGGGGAAAATTTTCCTGGATGATGTCCTGAAGAGTATTTTCCAGCTTGGATTCATTCTCTTCGTCCCCTTCTGGTACACCTATCAAACATAGGTTAGGTCTTTTCACATAGTCCCACATTTCTTGGAGACTTTGTTCATTCCTTTTTGTGCTTTTTTCTCTGATCTTGGTTTCTCGTTTTATTTCACTGAGTTGGTCTTCGACTTCAGATATTCTTTCTTCTGCTTGGTCAATTCAGCTATTGAAACTTGTGTTTGCTTCGCGAAGTTCTCGTATTGTGTTTTTCAGCTCCTTTAATTCATTCATATTCCTCTCTAAGGTATCCATTCTTGTTATCATTTCCTCGAATCTTTTTTCAAATCTTTTTTCAAGGTTCGTAGTTTCTTTGCATTGATTTAATACATGATCTTTTCGCTCACAAAAGTTTCTCATTATCCATCTTCTGAAGTCTAATTCCGTCATTTCGTCACAGTCATTCTCCGTCCAGCTTTGCTCCCTTGCTGGTGAGGAGTTTTGGTCCTTTCTAGGAGGCGAGGTGTTCTGGTTTTGGGTGTTTTCCTCCTTTTTGCGCTGGTTTCTTCCCATATTTGTGGATTTGTCCGCTGGTCGTCTGTGTAGTTGCTGACTTTTCGTTTGGGTCTCTGAGTGGACACCCAGAATGTTGATGATGAAGTATTTCTGTTGCTTGGTTTTCCTTCTACCAGTCTAGCCCCTTCGCTGTACGACTGCTGAGGTCCGCTCCAGACCCTGCTTGTCTGGGGTGCACCTCTAGCAGCTGTGGCACAGCGAGGGATGCTACCAGTTTCTTTTTCTGCTCTCTTTGTCCCAGGATGATGCCTGCCTAATGTCAGTCTTTTGGATATAGAGGGGTCAGGGAGCTGCTTGAGGAGACAGTTTTTACTTTATAGGGGTTTAATTGCTGAGCTGTGCACTCTGTTGTTCATTCAGGGCTGTTAGGCTGCTATGTTTGATTCTGCTGCAACAGAGCTCATTAAAAAACTCTTTTTTTTTTTTTTTCTCAAATGCTCTGTGTTGAGGGGTTTGGGCTTTATTTTTGGATGTTTGATCAGGTGTCCTGCCCAGCTAGAAGGCAGACTAGCCACTGTTTGGCTGCCGAGGCTCCGCCCTGCTGTTGTGTGATCGCGCTGTTCCCGCCGGCTTTGCTGTGGTCTCTGCCACGCCCTGCGGCGGAGTCTCTTCGTTGTAGCGTGTTGCCTCAGCAACGGCAGGCTGCGTCAGCAGTGGGCGTGTATCTCAGTAGGGACGGGTTGCCTCAGCAACGGCTGGCTGGGTCAGCAATGGGGGTGTATCTCAGTTGGGGCGGGTTGCCTCGGCAACGGCTGGCTGCGTCAGCAGTGGGCGTGTATCTCAGTTGGGGCGGGTTGCCTCGGTAGTGGTGGACGCCCCTCCCCCACAGAGCGTCTCGGACCATCTGCTCGGGATAGTTTGAAATCGCGGTTTTGTTCGTCCCACTGGGTATCCCAATCCCTGCAATCCCCTGGGCTGGCCTATTGTCCAAGTCTCGTTCAGTCTCAAATCCAGCCCTCTCAAGTCTCAGGTCGCCGGTTCAACAGGGCACCCGGACAAGCGCGCCCTGTGGGGATTGCTGGGTAGGACCGGCCGCCGCTGCCCCGGCTGCTGGCTTCACCAGGCAGACCTACTGCCTGGCGTCCCGTGTCTTTTTTATACTTGGGAGTTTCCCCATTCTGTGGGCAACAAAGATCAGTCTGGAAATGCCGCTCTGACTCACCGTTTGCGGATTCAACGAGAAGAGCTCCAATCCTGGGTTGTTCTCACAGCGCCATCTTGAGTCCTCCCCTCAAACCCATTTCTTAAATTCAAAAACAATGGAGAAGAGGAAAGCAGGAAAACAAATGGATTTATTTACACACAAGAAAATATGTGTATATGACTTATGAAGGAGAATACTGATCAATTCAATTACATTAAAATTAAAATATACTGTATCTCAAATATATAAACCTTTATATATAAAATATAGACTATATATAAGTATAGCTTTTATCTATATTATGTATTACATATATGTTGTTTTTATACTTAGGAATACATTTAGAATTAATCAGCATTTACTATACAACTTAGCTGTGATTCATGTTTGGATATACAATATACATTATTCATATATTATTTCTAATTCTCCAACAACTGAAAGTTAGGTGTCACTATCCTCATTTTTCAAATGTAGAAACTGAGAACCTGATAAGTTAACCAACTTGCCTCCAAATAATCCAGCCATTTAGGGGTAGAGCCAGCTAACAGGTACAGAGCCATTTGAATTGCGATCCTTCTGCCTCCCAAATTGGCATGCTTTCTTTCATGTTACTAGACAGTTCTGTTCTCCACTCTTCTGTAGTCTTTGGGCACACTTCTTTCACGTGTTATCTGAGGAAACTTCCTGACCCCCTATTAAGAAGTGGCACCGAAGCTATGAACACTGGAATAAGTCACTTATTCCAGAACTCAGTTTCTTATGTTCGTAATGAAGGTGTAGCAATAGTTCCTTTAAGCACTAAAAGTCTGTGTTATTTAGCCATGAAAATATAAAACTGCCATTTACCTCTTGATTAGTGGTGTTCCTTTTCTGGATAATGGCAGAAAACTGAAAGTGAGGTTAAACTAGAAGAAAAGAAAATCATAAATTCAAGCAGATCTTAACAGCAGGAGGCCATTTTTTTCTAACACCTGTTTGTTTGTTATGATAACTTCTCTCTAAATCAAGGTAATTGTGAAAAGTACAGAATAAATTATAAATAAATAAGTTCTAAATTATGTGATGTGTTTGATAAAATGTCTTATTTTCAAAGCTAATTGAGAATTATTGAATCAAGCTACAAGTGAGTTGCTTTTGTGGTCCAACTCTAAATGAATGGTACAGAATGATTTCTGCTTAATATATCAGTTACTAAATTCTAAATGGTAATTCAAAAGTGCTTACAGATTCTTTAAACATTCATTTTCTTAAGAAATAAAAATAATCTTCTTGTCACTTGTTTAAACTCTTAACTTGCAGAAAAAGGAAAGGCTTACCAAGCGAGCACTATCACACTTCAAATTAGGCTTCCTCTGAATACTGACAAATTTTCAAATCAGTTTGAGGGAAATTAATTGTTCTGCTGATACTTCCTTTAATATGCCACAAAGGACATTCAGCTTGAAACTTATGAATGCCTGAGCATTGTATATAGAACAGATAAGGCCGGGTGTAGTGGCTCACGCCTGTAATCCAAGCACTTTGGAGGCCAAGGTGGGCGGATCACGTGAGGGCGGGAGTTCAAGACCTGCCTGACCAACATGGTGAAACCCGGTCTTTATTTAAAAAAAGTAAATAAAAGAAAAAAGAAAAAGTAAAAATTAAGTAATTAATTAAAAAATAGAAAAAGAACAGATGAAATTAGAAATTATTACAGTAATGTTGAAAGGATGTTCCCATCATAAATTTCATTGCTTTAAAATATTTTAATCTCAGCCAGGTGCGGTGGCTCATGCCTATAATCCCAGCACTTTGGGAGGCTGAGGTGGACAGATCATGAGGTCAGAAGTTCAAGACCAGCCTGGCCAACATGGTGAAACCCTGTCTGTACTAAAAATATAAAAATTAGCTGAGCATGGTAGCACAGTGTAGTGCCAGCTACTCAGGAGGCTGAGGCAGTTGAATCGCTTGAACCTAGAAGGCAGAGGTTGCAGTGAACCAAGATTTCACCACTGCACTCCAGCCTGGGCAAAAGAGCAAAACTGTCTCAAAAAAATAAAAGAAAAAAAAAAAATCTCAGATTTAGCACTATTTAACTTACGGCTACATATAGTCTACTAGTGGTTTTCAAGCAGGGTTGATGTTGCCCTCTAGGGGACATCTGGCAATGTCTAGAGACGTTTTAATTTGTCACACTAACCGGGCCAGGGAGGAGGCAGAGTAGAGGTACCAGCATTTAATGGATAGAGAAGCCAGGGATGCCTCTAAACAGCCTACAATGCATAGGACTATCCCACGTCAAAGAATTATCCAGCCCACACCCAAATAATACTACCAAGGTTGAGAGATCCTCTTCTAGCACTAAAGAAATTTAGCAACAGCTTTAATGGACTTCATAAAGGTTTTTGTCTTTAAAAGGTGAGGATTAAAAAAGATAACATAGAAACAGCACGTACTACACACACACGTATATCTATCTATACATATAGATTCATACTAAATAAAAATGTATGAAATGTGCTTATAAAATGATGTGACTACTTTGTTAGGATGTGAAGTTAATTGCTAACATTTAGAAATGTTTTACTGTTTATAAAGTACTTTCTCAGTACCCTTTTCCTGGCAATATTATCTAAACCTATAGCCCCGACTTTCATCTCTATGGTTGCGATTTTCAAATATTTACCACTAGGCCAGATTTCAATGTTACTACACCCTGCTGATTTTCTGTCTTCAGTATTCCTCCATCACTCCCTCTGCATTATTTGGCCCTCATCCTTGTTTTCATGGATGACTGTGTGACCTCATTGTGCAAGATCACACTATCCTGTGGGTATAAAATAAGGAAATCCCTTTTTCTTATGGCACAAACTATAATGGCTTCAATCCTGATTAATTTCCAGAAAGCCCTCATCAGATGACTTACCAGCTGCTTCTGAGAACTCTCAATTTCCACCATATGGTCTCTTTAGCAAGTCTCCAGGGGCCATGTGCCCTCTAAGGCTCTAAGGCTGCATGTCTTTCTGTAAGACCACAATGACAGCTCAGTTGAGTGTGTCTTTCTGCAGATGACTTCCGTTACCAACAAGTGTACTGCTCTCTCTTTGGCATTTCTTTCCAAAGACTGGCTAGGCCCTTCCTGAATTCCCCACAGTATAACCAAGTCCAGACTATAACTTTTGACACAACTTCACTGCAGGTTTAGGAATTAAAAAAAGGAAGCAGAGTGAGGTAGTTACTTACAGCCTGCACAGGCCCAGACCCATGCAAAGGTCCCAGAGATCCTGTTCTTAGCCAATATCCACCTGTCCAGGGGTGGCTTCCCCTCTGGATATGCCCCAGGACTCTCCATGGCTTTGAATTTATTCCAAACTGACTATAGCACCAGAAACAGGAGGAAGTTTTCCCCTTACCCAGTTGAAACCTGCCAGTTTTCTTTCTCAGTATGGCTGACATTCCTTGCAGACAAAAACCTCAATCCCCCTTCCCTCCCCTCACCCTCTGTCCAAATAGGGATATGAGCCAGTTCCCAAAGATAATTACATCAAAATACATTGGCCAATATCAGTTCATTCCCTAAAGTCTGGGTAATTTCATTTTAAATCCCCTCTTATACGGGACATCAACAGCTCAGTGGAAGTCAGCCTGAACCAGTCTCATTCTAGTCCATTTTCAGTCACTCCTCATGAAGAGTTTAAAGTCTTGGTGTCAGTCTCACAAAGAATCACCTTGTTGGAGAGTGGTGACTATGTAACTCATCTCCTTCCTCCAGTCTAGCTTCATTGAGTCCACACTTGCTGCTGCCAATGTTCATCAGAAACACAAATCCAGTCAGTCACTTTTGTTCTTAAGACTCCACAGTAGTTCCATACAGCCTTCATGAATGCCCTCTTGCCCATTTCTTTAGTTCCCTTGATTCTCTTTTCCCCACTCACACTAGCTTAAGTCCAGACTTAAGTTCAGGATTACTACAAATTTTTGAACATGGTTCTCTCTCATGCCTCTGCCATTGATGTTTTCTAGACCAATAATTCCTTTCATCCCTTTATCAGTCAGCGATATCTTATTCAGGCTTCAAGACACATGAATAAGATATCAGTAGCACCTCCTCCCGGAATCCGATCATTTCTGTATTCCCAAGCTTGAGTTAGAAACACCTTCTCTCTGGTGTGGAGCACAGGGTACTCATCTCTGGCACATGTCTTATCACACTGGACTGAAATTCTTTGTCACTTCCATGAGCATGGGAGCGCCCCAAAAGCAGAGACAATGTTGTTGCCCTCTATATTCCCAGACACCTGGCATAGGACTTACGATACACTAAATTCTCAGTAAAATTTAATGAATGTTGATTCTTTCTCATTTGGTCCTCCTAACAACACTGGGACACTAACATTATTTCCAACAGTGCCTGTGGAAAGCAGTGATTCCATTTAACTTAACTTAAGACTAAAAATAAAACAACCATGAGGGCTACAGTAAAAATAGAAATATATATAATTCACAAAAGAGGAGAGGAGAAAGAGTAAAAAGGTGGGAGGTATGTAACATGTTGATTTTCTCTAAGTTATAGCTGAGGTTACAAAGTTAGGTTTTAAAGTTGACAGATCAAGTGATAAATATAGAACCACATTTCAAGATACAGAAGTAAACATTATAAGAATATAAAAAATACAGTTTAATTTAACTCAGGTTTTAGAGGGCAGAGAGTAGAAATAAAAAAGACCTATTGTTCATAATGGGGAATTTTATACATATATATATGCATAGTATGTATATTGAAAAGAAATAGAGAATAATTTTTTTTTGTGTGTGTGGGGGGGAGGAAGGCAGGAAGGAAAGGAATAAGGACGGTAGGGAGGAAGGAAGGGATGAAGCAAGGAAGGAAGGGAGGAAGCGGGGAGGGAGGGAGGGAGGAAGCGGGGAGGGAGGGAGGGAGGGAGGTAGGGAAGGGAAGAAAGGAAATCAAGCAATGAAAGAGACATTGCCGACCTGGATCTAGAGGTTTACAAGTTGATTTCTTTTTTTTTTTTTTTGAGAGAAGGAAAGAAAAAAAAAAATAAGTAAAGGAGAGGAAGAAAGAGGAAGAGAAAGAGGGAGAGTAAATGGAAATATTGCTTTATGTTGAAAAAAATTGGGTATTAATAATGGCCAATCAATGTTTCATTTAAACTAATGGGTAGGTGTGATGTGGTATTGACAAGAATATATATTTTGTGTATTTGAAGTGGAGAGCTCTGTAAATATTTATTAAGTTTACTTGTTCTGGATCTGAGTTCAAGTCCTTGATATCCTTATTAATTTTCTGTCTCATTGAGTCTAAGTCTCCTGTCTGGGTGTTAGGATCGTTAGCTCTTGTTGTTGCATTGATCCTTTTACCACTATATCTTTGTTGCTTTAAAATCTATTTTATCCGATACAAGAATGGCAACTCCTGCTTTTTATTTATTTATTATTTATTTTTGCTCTCCATTTGGCTGGTAAATATTTCTCCATCCCTTTGTTTTGAGTCTTTGTGTATCCTTGCATGTGAAACAGGTCTGGATGTAACATGCCGTTGGGTTTTGGCTGTGTCTTTTGATTGGGAATTCAGTCAATTTAAATTTAGGGTTACTGCCATTTGATGTTGACTGGCTGTTTTATCCATTTGTTGGTGTAAATTCTTCTTTATGTTGGTGCTCTTTATTTTTTGGTGTGTTTTTAGAAAGGCTAATACTGGTTGTTTCTTTCTGTGTGTAATGCTTCTTTCAGAAGCTCTTGTAAAGCAGGCCTGGTGGTAATAAAATCTCTGAGTTCTTGCTTGTTCATAAAAGATTTTATTTTTCCTTCAGTTGTGAAGCTTAGTTTGGCTGGATATGAAATTCTGGGCTGAAGGTTCTGTTCTTTGAGGATGTTGAATATTGGCCCCCACTCTCTTCTGGCCTGTAGAGTTTCTGCCGAGAGATCTGCTATAAGTCTGATAGGCTTGCCTTTGTGGGTAATCTGACCTTTCTCTCTGGCTGCCCTTAGTATCCTCTCCTTCGTTTCAACCCTGGTGAATCTAACGATTATGTGCCTTGGGGTTGCTCTTCTTGAGGAATATCTTTGTGGTGTTCTCTGTATTACCTGGGGTTGAATGTTGACCTGCTTTGCTAGTTTAGGAAAATTTTCCTGAATAATATCCTGAAGGGTATTTTCCAGCTTGGATTCATTCTCTCTGTCGCATTCAGGTACACCTATCAAACGTAAATTTGGTCTTTTCACATAGTCCCACATTTCTTGGAGACTTTGCTCATTCCTTTTTATCCTTTTTTCTCTAATCTTTTCTTCACATTTTATTTCATTAAGTTGGACTTTGACCTCTGATATCCCTTCTTCTGCTTGAACAATTCGAGTGTTTAAACCTGTGCATACTTCTCGGAGTTCCTGTATTGTATTCTTCATTTCCATTAATTCACTCATACTCCTCTCTAAGTTGTCTATTCTCAATAGGACTTCATCAAACCTTTTTTCAAAGTTCCTAGTTTCTTTACGTTGGACTACAACATGTTATTTTAACTCACCGAAGTTTGTTATTATCCATTCCTTGAAGAGTGATTCTGTCATCAGGAGGCGCTTGTTCTCCATCAAGCCTTGTTCCATTGTTGATGTGGAACTGTGATCATCTTTAGAGGGAGAGGCGTTCTGACTTTGAGTATTCTCAGCTTTTTTATGCTTGTTTCTTCCCGTCATTGTAAGTTTACCCTCCTGTCTCTTTGAAATTACCAACTTTCAGATTAGGTCTCTTGAGTGGGCATCCAGGTTGTTAGTTCCCCGGGCCAGAGCAGCGGCGTTAAAACTGTTGGTGCTTTTCTGCCCAGGATTCTCCTGTCTGGCTTCCTTCTTGTGTCCGTAGTAGGCGACTCTGCCTTCCCGGGGCTCCAAACCTCGGTCAGAAGGGGAACCGGTCCGGTTTACTCTGCGCCGAGCGCTGCCGCATCGAGGTGCTGGCGGAACCGCTGCGCTGACCACGAGAGTCGCGCTGGCTACTCGTGTGTTTCCACCACTGAGGGATCTTCTGCTCCGTGAGCGACCAGACTTTGTCTCCTCTAGTTCTCAGCGCCTTCCCTGAGAGCTGCCGAGAATAATTTTTTTTTTTGAGACAGAGTTTTGCTCTTGTTGCCCAGGCTGTAGTACAATGGTGAGGCTCACTGCAACCTCCGCCTCCTGGGTTTAAGTGATTCTCCTGCCTCAGCCTCCCTAGTAGCTGGGATTACAGGCATGTGCCACCATGCCCGGCTAATTTTGTATTTTTAGTAGAGATGGGGTTTCTCCAGGTTGATCAGGCTGATCTCGAACTCCTGACCTCAGGTGATCCACCCACCGTGGCCTCCCAAAGTGCTGGGATTACAGGTGTGAGCCACTACGCCTGGCGAGAATAAAATAGTTTATAGAAAGTTATGGGCCTGGCATGGTGGCTCACATCTATAATCCCAGCCTTTTGGGAGGCTGAGGCGAATGGATCACTTGAGGTCAGGAGTTTGACACCAGCCTGGCCAACATGGTAAAACCTTGTCTCTACTAAAAATGAAAGAAAAATAAATTACCTGGGTGGGGTAGCACTCACCTACAGTCACAGCTACTTGGGAGGCTGAGGTGAGGATTGCTTAAGCCCGGAAGGTCAAGGCTGCAGTGACCCATGATCACTCCTCTGCACTCCAGCCTGGGTGACAGAGGGAGACCCTGTCTCAACAACAACAACAAAAAAAAGAAAAGGAAAAGAAAAAAAAGAAGAAAGAAAAAGAAAGTTATGGTAACATCCAGCCTAAAAACAACATAGAATGCAATTTTTTACATTTTTAGAAGGAACACCTATAAATATAAAATACAAACATAAAAAAGATATCAATCACATAATAAAAGATAAAAACCAAGAAACATAAAATGGATGTCTATTATATCAATACATTTGCCTATGAAAACAGAATGACTTTCAGAAGAATTATGCCACAAAATCTAATTAAATGTTATGCATAAGATGTATTCCTAATACAGAGTACTTAGAAAAGTTGAAAACTGAAAAGTAAAGAAACAAGTCATGAAATGAAATGAAACACAGTAACTCATATTGAGAAAATATTTACTACAAAATACTAAGAAAAAGATTGAAGGTAAGCTCAATAGAAAAATGGTCAAGAAACTTGACCAGACACTTAGGATACATTTTGACCAGATGTCAAAGAAGAAGATATCTTTTCATAAACACATGAAAAGGTGCTCTACCTCATTATGAATCAGGCAAATACAAATTAAAGCCACTAGAAACCCACCACTATGGCTACATATAAAAAAGACTAAAAATACCAAGTGTTGGCAAGAATATGAAAATTCAAGAACTCTCATAAACTGCTGGTGGAGATATAAGTAGAGAGTCACTTTGGGAAACAGTTTGGTATTTTGCAATAAATTTGTAGAATGTGTTTTCTTAAATGCACCAATTTAATTCTAGATATATAGGCAACAAAAATGTAGGCACATGTGTATCAACAGGCATTATCATTGGCCAAAACCAGAAAAAAGCAAATGTTCATCAAGGGTAGTGATATATTCTTAGAATGTAAAATAATACAACAGTGCAAATAAATAATATGTAATGTACATAATGATACAGATGAAGCTCGTAAACATAATTTTGAGCTAGATAGAAAAAAACCACATAGTATGTAATTCCATTTGTATAAACTTCAAAACCAAGCAAAACTAAACTCCAGTGTAAACAGATGCACATTTTTTGGTGAAAGATTAAAAAAGGACTAGACATGGTGGTTCATACCTAAAATCCCAGCTACTTGGGAGGCTGAGATGGAGAGTTGCTTGAGCCCAGGAGTTTGAGGCAGCAGTGAGCTATGATGGTGCCAGTGCACTCCAAGCTGGGTGACAGATTGAGACCCTGTCTCTAAAATTAAAATTAAAAATAGAGAATAAACAGAACAATGAAGTGACTACATATTACCCATAAGTGCCGGGAAGGAACTACACTTAGGAGAGAGGAAGCTGTGGCTGGGGATGGGCATGGAGGTAGGGATGCTTCTGAGCCCTACCAATATTCTGCTTCTTCACCTGCATTGGTGATTATACGGTGTTCCTATTATAGTAATTCAGTAAACTGCATTTTTAATGCAATTTTTATAATGAGTTTTCAATTCACAGTAAAAAAAATTTTTTTTTTTTTTATAAGACAGAGTCTCGCTTTGTAGCCCAGGCTGGAGTGCAGTGGCCCTATCTCAGCTCGCTGTAACCTCCACTTCCCAGGTCCTGGTTCAAGCAATTCTCCTGCCTCAGTCTCCTGAGTAGCTGGGATTACAGGCATGTGCCACCATGCCCAGCTAATTTTTGTATTTTTAGTAGAGACGGGGTTTCACCATGTTGGCCAGACTGGTCTTAAACTCCTGACCTTGTGATCCCAAAGTTCTGGGATTATAGGTGTGAGCCACCGTGCCCAGCCAAAAACATTTTTGAAAAAGTAAAATATAACAGCTTCTAAAAATTTCTGACTTTTTAAACTTGGAAAGATGTTCAAGAAGTTTTAGTGTAAGAATGTACTTATTGTAGAAATCTTTTGAAAATCAAAGATACAAAAGACATTGCAATTGTAAAAATCAACCAAGTACATATATCTGTGCATAAAAATGTTATCAAAGTCACTCATTTAGCAAATTCACTTCTCCCAAAGGCTATATCAGTCTTAATACTCTTTTTCATAATGTTACTATACCTTTGCTTTAAGATAATTCATTCACTCAAAGCTAACTTATTTTAAATTTTAAACAACAAATCCACAGGTCATAAAAAGGGTACATTCTAAGATGAAAAAGCATTCCAGGGTTTGGTGGCATTATTTCAGAGTTTAATAAAGAGTTTAGAACATCTAATTTTGTAAAACTTCTGTTAACTTGATATTAACTATTTCTAAAACAAAATGCAAAATGCAAAATATTTACTATTGAGTTTTCAATAGTCATTGGGTAGGCAAGTGTCAAGAAAAGAGAAATGATTAATATTAGAATAAACCAGGGACAATTTTGTCCTCCAGGAAACATTTGGCAATGTCTGGAGACATTTATATTTGCCACAATGAAGAAGGGGTAGTATTAATGGCATACAGTGGATAAAGTCCAGGGATGCTGTTAAATATTCTGCATTGCATAGGACAGGCCTTGTAAAAGAAATCAATGACACTTCTTAAAGCACGGCATGGAGGACTTTATTCAAGATCATTGCCATAGGGATAGGGACCACTGCAATAAGATTACGCAGTTGGGGAGAGAGATTGTGCTCAACTCTGTATACAGCATGGGAAATGTGGGAATGTATCGACAAGGAACAGGGTAGGATAAGTGAATACAAAACTGCTAAGAGGAAGCATCAAGGATAAGGAGGACTTTGGCTAACACAACCGAACAGGATTCTTGCTGATGACAGGCTAGGGTTATGAGAATTCATCTAAGGGATGTTGGAGGATGAGGAACATATCAATGGTGATCATATATCAAGTATAATACTATACTCATGTTATCATTATAATTCGATCTCTTTTTTGCTTCTGAAATAAAATAGGTTAAGCACCTTTCTAATTATAAACAGGAAAGAGGAGAAAAAAAAGTAATGAATAAGAATGTATAGAAGGTGCCTAAAGTAGAATCACGGAACGATCCAAAAGGGCCGATCACTAACATCTCGGGATTGCAGCTCTCAGTGGAAGCGCAGAGAACTAGAGGACGTCACACTTTCAGACAAATTCTGGTTGCTCACGGAGCAGAAGAACCCCAGTGGAGTCACACGGGTCGCCAGCACGACTCTTGTGGCTGGCGCAGCGGTTTCGCTGGCACTTGGCGTGGCAGCTCTCGGAGCAGAGTAAACAGGGCAGGCTCCCCTTCTGACCAAGGTTTGGAGGACCCACACAGGTCCCCAGCATGACTCCTGAGACCGGCACAGCGGCTGTGATGGCACCTTGGTGCAGCAGCTCTCAGTGCAGAGTAAACGAGACTGGTTCCCCTTCTGACCGACGTTTGAAGCCCCGGGAAGGCAGAGTCGCCCATTACGGACACAAGAAGGAAGCCAGACAAGAGAATCCTGGGCAGAAAAGCACCATCAGTCTTACTGCTGCTGTTCTGGCCCTGGGAACTAACAACTTGGATGTCCACTCAAGAGACCTAATCTGAAAGTTGGTAATTTCAAAGACGACAGAAGGATAAATTTACAACGATGGGAAGAAACCATCGTAACAAGGCTTAGAATACTCAAAATCAGAATGCTTCTCCCTCTAAAGATGATCACAGTTCCACATCAACAATGGAACAAGGCTTGATGGAGAACGAGCACATCCCAATAACAGAACCATGCTTCAGGGAATGGATAATAAGAAACTTCTGTGAGTTAAAAGAACATGTTGTAACCCAACGTAAAGAAACTAAGAACTTTGAAAAAAGGTTTGACGAAATCCTATTGAGAATAAACAACTTAGAGAGGAATATAAGTGAATTAATGGAACTGAAGAATACAATACAGCAACTCCGAGAAGTATGCACAGGTTTAAACACTCGAATTGTTCAAGCAGAAGAAAGGATATCAGAGGTCAAAGTCCAATTTAATGAAATAAAACAAGAAGACAAGATTTGAGAAAAAAGGATAAAAAAAAATGAGCAAAGTCTCCAAGAAATGTGGGACTATGTGAAAAGACCAAATTTACGTTTGATAGGTGTACCTGAATGCGACAGAGAGAATGAATCCAAACTGGAAAATACCCTTCAGGATATTATTCAGGAAAATTTTCCTAAACTAGCAAAGCAGGTCAATATTCAACCCCAGGTAATACAGAGAACACCACAAAGATATTCCTCAAGAAGAGCAACCCCAAGGCACATAATCGTTAGATTCACCAGGGTTGAAATGAAGGAGAAAATACTAAGGGCAGCCAGAGAGAAAGGTCAGGTTACCCACAAAGGCAAGCCTATCAGACTTATAGCAGATCTCTCAGCAGAAACTCTACAAGCCAGAAGAGAGTGGGGGCCAATATTCAACATCCTCAAAGAACAGAACCTTCAGCCCAGAATTTCATATCCAGCCAAACTAAGCTTCACAACTGAAGGAAAAATAAAATCTTTTATGAACAAGCAAGAACTCAGAGATTTTATTACCACCAGGCCTGCTTTACAAGAGCTTCTGAAAGAAGCATTACACACAGAAAGAAACAACCAGTATTAGCCTTTCTAAAAATATACCAAAAAGTAAAGAGCACCAACATAAAGAAGAATTTACACCAACGAATGGATAAAACAACCAGTTAACATCAAATGGCAGTAACCCTAAATCTAAATCGAATAAATCCCCCAATCAAAAGACACAGCCAAAACCCAACAGCATGTTACATCCAGACCTGTTTCACATGCAAGGATACACAAAAACTCAAAACAAAGGGATGGAGAAAGATTTACCAACCAAATGGAGAGCAAAAATAAATAAATAAATAAAAAGCAGGAGTTGCAATTCTCGTAGCGGATAAAATAGATTTTAAAGCAACAAAGATATAGTGGTAAAAGGATCAATGCAACAACAAGAGCTAACGATCCTAACACCCAGATAGGAGACATAGATTCAATGAGACAGAAAATTAATAAGGATATCAAGGACTTGAACTCAGATCCAGAACAAGTAAACTTAATAAATATCTATAGAGCTCTCTACTTCAAATACACAAAACATACATTCTTGTCAATACCACATCACACCTACTCATAGGTTTAAATGAAACATTGATTGGCCATTATTAATACCCATTTTTTTCAGAATAAAGCAATATTTCCATCACTCTCCCTCTTTCTCTTCCTCTTTCTTCCTCTCCTTTACTCATTTTTTTCTTTCCTTCTCTCAAAAAAAAGAAAAAAAAAAAAAAAGAAATCAACTTGTAAACCTCTAGATCCAGGTCGGCAATGTCTCTCTCATTGCTTGATTTCCTTCCTTCCCTTCCTTCCCTCCCTCCCTCCCCCTTCCTCCCTCCCTTCCTCCTTCCCTCCCTTCCTCCTTCCCTGCCTTCCTGCCTTTCTCCCTTCCTCTCCCCCCCCAAAAAATAGTAGAATCACAGTGCTGTGAACAGTAACAAGCAGAAGTTAAAGCATAAGCTATGTACAAAAATCTCCCTGAAGGCAGGAAAGCAGGTGGTGGAGTGAAGTTGAGTCAGCCTCCATCCTGTTACCATCGGATGGTTCTCAAATGCCTGGCTGGCATCTGGACTCGGGAATAGCAGATGAAAGGACACGGAGTGGGAAGAAAAGGAATCAGTATGGGATCAGCAAATTATACCTTGGATTGGGATAGGATTCTTCTAATTCAAAAACATGCCTATATTCAATAATTGTAACTATTTACAGTAATAGTAGTCTTCTCTACTATCAGGAAGTGATTAAGAAGTAAACATGTTCTGGAGGTAGGGAGATTCTTGGGATAACAGAAATGCCTGTGCTGAGTAAGAACACAATTGCTTCAGAATATGCAATGCTTTCAACGCTGAATACAGGGTTCCAAATGGAATCAACATCAACTAAGGAATATAGCAAAAAGGGTGCGGCAGAGTGTAAGTTGGAATTAAATGTAGGTCCTTGGTTTGACAGAGAACACCACAAGCAACTTTGTTGTTTATATCTGATTTAGAAGGCAATGAGAAACCATACAAGATATGATACTGCTTTCTTCACATTTTCAAAAATATCTATTTGGATCAAAAGGAGTTAGGAAGAACCCACATGGCGGAGTACAATAGATATAATAACAGGACTATTCGGGCCAAAATTAGTTACCAGCTTCATTTTCCTACCATGTGGAGGGGACAGAGCTGAGAGAAGGGGAAGAGAATAAGGCATTGAGTGGCGTTCCACTACTGGTGTGTGCCAAATATCAGTTTGAGCACAGGGACTCAAGCTGGAAGGAAACAGCTTGAGTCCTTATGCTATTTCCTAGGCCTGAAACGCAATTCGAGTCCAGCTGGTTCGGCCCCATCTGTCAGGTCACAGCTGCAACATTACTTCCTCAGGGAAGCCTTTCCCTTCCTCTCTCCCCACCTCCACTCCTCACCAAAGGGGTCTCCAGCTGTGGGCTCTCAAAGTCGTAATTAAAAAGCGTGTTTTGTAGTTAACTATTCAGTCTGTCTCCACTTCTGGAATCCAACAAACCTCTCATCCTCAACATCTTCAGAAGGTCAGTGACCCTGACAGTTTTTTTTTTTTTTTTGAGACGGAGTTTCGCTCTTGTTACCCAGGCTGGAGTGCAATGGCGCGATCTCGGCTCACCGCAACCTCCGCCTCCTGGGTTCAGGCAATTCTCCTGCCTCAGCCTCCTGAGTAGCTGGGATTACAGGCACGTGCCACCATGCCCAGCTAATTTTTTGTATTTTTAGTAGAGACGGGGTTTCACCATGTTGACCAGGATGGTCTCGATCTCTTGACCTCGTGATCCACCCGCCTCGGCCTCCCAAAGTGCTGGGATTACAGGCGTGAGCCACCGTACCCGGCCGACCCTGACAGTTTTACTGACCAAAGGGTGGGGGCCCCTCCAGCACCTTGCAGTATTGATAGGAAAGTCAGCCAGAAGCGAATGAATGCAGGAACGAGTTCGTGTTAAGCTGTTAATATTGCCAGGCCCACAGAAAGCACTCAGTAAGCAGCAATGATTGGTGTTCGCCTTATCATTTAATTCTTACAAAACCACAGCAAGGATTCAACCCCAAAATTGGGGTCTAGAAAACCGAGGAAAGTGACGCAATCCGCACGAGGTCTGGCGGCCTGGGAGTCACTTCCCCGGCGGGTTCTTCTCGGTTCCCCGCCGGCCGCCCCAGGTGAAGCTCCTTTCTGCGGTGAGAAGGAGACTCCTGGCTGGAAGCAGCGTCGAGGGCGACCCAGGGCCAGTACAGAAAACACCAGGGACCGCACAGAAAACACCAGGGACCGCGTCAGCGCAGCAGGCTGGAACCCCGCTCCTCGCCACAGACGCCGTTCTGCCAGAGGGCCGCACTCAGCGTAGGGAATCAGGTGAGGGCTCCTGGAACGCAGGAGACCGCGCGGGACCGCAAAAGCGGCCTCAGGCACTCGGTGTTCTCCAACCCGGCCCCGCGGCCTGCGGCCGCTCTAGGACACCAAAGGTCCTCTTCTCGGTGGTTGGGACTGGGCCGCCCCCGCGGCGGGAGCAGCCTACCTCTGGGCTGGGCGGGGCCTGGCCGGAGTCCCCGGCGAGGCGCAGGCCTTGCGTCAATCTTCAGTCTGCGAACCCGGCCGGAGCTGGGAGAAGGCGCGAAGGACGGGATGGACATCCTGCCTGCTCCGGGAAAAACTCAGCCAGCAGCTCCATCAGCTTTTGCAAAAAATTCGACCCTCCTTTGCAGAATGGCAAAAGAAAATAAACTACCATTTCTTAGTGTTTTATTTTCAGCTGATTTCTTGTTTCTGTGGTTTTGATTCTAATTCTTGCTATAGACGCCTTCAGATGGTGGAAGCCAAGGAAAGGAACCCTTGACGCAACTTCCTAACCTTTGGACAGAGTGTGGGGTATGGGAACTCCCCGACTTCCTTTTCTTTTTGCCCTCCATACAGACCTAAAAGCCTTCAAAAATGATCTAACACGCCCCACAGCCCCGGAGTCAAAGCCGGTTCCTGGCCCAGTCCCGTCCTGCAGCAGCCTGCCTCCTCTTTCCTTTCAGCATGACAGATGCCGCTGTGTCCTTCGCCAAGGACTTCCTGGCAGGTGGAGTGGCCGCAGCCATCTCCAAGACGGCGGTAGCGCCCATCGAGCGGGTCAAGCTGCTGCTGCAGGTACAGCATGCCAGCAAGCAGATCACTGCAGATAAGCAATACAAGAGCATTATAGACTGCGTGGTCGGTGTTCCCAAGGAGCAGGGAGTCCTGTCCTTCTGGCGCGGTAACCTGGCCAATGTCATCAGATATTTCCCCACCCAGGCCCTTAACTTTGCCTTCAAAGATAAATACAAGCAGATCTTCCTGGGTGGTGAGGACAAGAGGACCCAGTTTTGGCGCTACTTTGCAGGGAATCTGCCATCAGGCGATGCTGCTGGGGCCACATCCTTGTGTTTTGTGTACTCTCTTGATTTTGCCCATACCCCTCTAGCAGCAGATGTGGGTAAAGCTGGAGCTGAAAGGGAATTCCGAGGCTAAGATCTACAAATCTGATGGGATTAAGGGCCTGTACCAAGGCTTTAACGTATCTGTGCAGGGTATTATCATCTACCAAGCTGCCTACTTCGGTATCTATGACACTGCAAAGGGAATGCTTCCAGATCCCAAGAACACTCACATCGTTATCAGCTGGATGATCGCACAGACTGTCACTGCTGTTGCCAGGTTGACTTCCTATCCATTTGACACTGTTCGCTGCCGCATGATGATGCAGTCCGGGCGCAAAGGAACTAACATCATGTACACAGGCACACTTGACTGCTAGTCGAAGATTGTTCGTGATGAAGGAGGCAAAGCTTTCTTCAAGGGTGCATGGTCCAATGTTCTCAGAGGCATGGGTGGTGCTTTTGTACTTGTCTTGTATGATGAAATCAAGACGTACACATAAGTTATTTCCTGGGAATTTTCCCCCTGTGAACAGGCATGTTGTATTATATAACGTATCTTGAGCATTCTCGACAGACTCCTGGCTGTCAATTTATCTGTGGCAACTATTTACTGGTTGAAAATGGGAAGCAATAATATTCATCTGACCAGTTTTCTCTTAAAGCCATTTCCATGATGATGATGATGGGACTCAATTATATTTTTTATTTCAGTCACTCCTGATAAATATCAAATTTGGAGAAATAAAAATATCTAAAATTAAAAAAATTATCTAACACTAGCTCTATTATCTACACTGTAGCCTACTCAGCTAATTAATTCAGAAATTTATAATTTATAATTACACAGCAAAAAAAAAATGAGAAAAAAGAAAAAGTTAAACTATTGAAACTACAAACATTAAAAATGAACAGTTCTTAGGGCCAAAATCTCTGAATGTGAATGTGACAGAGATCCCACTTGAAACCTCTGTACGAGGTAAACGGAAATGGCAAGAGAAAATGAACTGGTATGTATATTTCTAAATATACTACTATCAACTAAAAAATAAACTTTAATGACTAGCTTTATTGAAGAGACATGCAATAATTCTTAAATGTTCTGCAATTGAAAGTTTTATGTCATGAAGACAGTTTAGAAGATTACAGCAAAATGGTGAAGCATGACTTCTTCACATGCTTATTCTTCGTTCAAAAGCCGTTTGCAGATTCCCCAGCGTAAAAAGAAGCCTAATTTCACTTATTTTGAAGAGTACTCTGATAAATATCAATACCGAAATCCAACGTTTCTTTGTGTTTAGACAGTTATAGGTAGACAATTCTTGCATGGGCCAGCAAAGAAGAATGGGTAATTTAAGCAGAAAAAAAAAAATGATGCCCCTGGCTGGTGAAGAACCACAAGGAATTCAGTTTCAGTTGGAAAATTTTAGAGCTATTTCGCAGTACTTATTAACGAGCTTATTGTATTATTCATTTTAGAAATCTGCTTTGGCTATCTTTTATTCTTAGTGGCTCCCTCTAATAACATCCTCATTTTATTGCTATGTGCATAATGACGTTCTTTAGTATATCCAAGAGAGTTTTTGATATTGGAATTTGCAATGACTCAAGTTTCACTCCAGCAGCTTGAAAGAATGATAATGAGGTGCTCTCCTTTTTTTATATTTATACTCCCCTTCCAGGCATATAATTTCATTTAAAAGTTGATATTGTTCTTCTAGATTTTCTATTCAGCAACGAAATGCAAAGCAATGATTGTTCCCCTAAGAACAACTTTAAGTTTTCTAAAAGCTATCATAAGGACTTTGTAGCAAACTCTGAGAGTATCATTTGGGAATTTTAACACAATATGCTTGAAAAACAGATAAAAGAGAAAGTTCTAAATTAAAATGTGTGAATGAAAATCTATAATCTGGCACGAAATCACTACTGATATGGTGGGTGGCAAATAGAATTGCAGGAAGAAAGTGAAGATCTGGTTGCCTGGAGCTTGAATTAGTAAGACTCAACCCTAGTTCAACACAGCTCTGTACTTAAACCACAAAAACAGAAAGAAAAAGGGTGTCTGAAGCTGAGAAGCCCAAGTAGAATAAAATACTGAAAATAATAATAACAGTAAGCAATGTTTATGCAGTGTTTATTAAAAGCCAGCCACCTTGATAAACAGTTTACAGGCACGATGCCATTTAATCCTCACAACCACCCTGTGAAGCTGGTGCTGGCATTGCCCTCATTTTACAAGCTAGATTACTAAGACTTAGCTAAGTAATTTCCTCAAGGTCATATAGCTGGAAAGTTGTGGAGCAAGTTCTCAAATGGGTTTGCCTATCAGCCAAGTTATTTTTTACTTTAAAAGATCTAATCTTCTCTACTGTTTTTGTCATTTTGCATGGATGTTAGTCATCCCTCCTTACTCTCACAATCACTCTTCTCCTTTTTAAGAACTAACTGGCAAGGCAGCATAGATAATGGTTAAGGAATGTGCCTGTTGCATTCGATTACCTGGATTCAAATCACAATACCTACACTAAGAAGTTGTGAGACTGTGAATCATGGATTTGACCTCTATCTGCCTCATTTTTTACATCTGTAAATAGGGATAATACCAGTACCAACCCCACATGGTTTTTTTTAAAGACTTAAATGAGATGGTGTGTGTAAAAGCACTTGGTATATAACTAAGCATAAAATAAGTGCTCAGTACATATTAGTTTTTATTAGGGACCAGTAGTACATATGATAACATTTTCCAACAAAAGCCTGTGAAGAAGCAGAGACCCAGCTGACATTTGTTTAGAAGGAAGTGAAACACTGGCCCATAGACCCCTTTGGGCCTTTTGAGTCGTTCCCCCAGAGTCGAGGAAGAGGAGATGAAGTTAAAGATTATTAGTGACTGAATGCAAGGTCTAAATGCTATCAGGAAAGTAACTTCTGTGTATTTCATACCATTGATGATGGAGTAAATACTAAAGAGGTTATTCTAAATGTGGGCATTGATTATCATTACTAAATAGGTAGCAAAATCTCGGACTCACTCTGCAAGGAAAAGGATTTATAAAGATTGCCTTGGCGTCTTTATAATCAAACCTTGCTTATAAGAGTTTTTGGTAGGTCTTTCTCACACAATCTTCATAGTCATTAATGCTGCATTGTGGTTTGAAGCCTGGTATATGAACATCTGGAGTCAGAAAACAGATACATGTGGATGTGATTAACTAAAGTTTATTTTAAAAAGGATTTACAAAAGGATTTCTTCAAATCTGTTATTTTTAACCTTTTTGGCATTTGGATTCTACTAGGAATCAAAAGAGTGCTGTTGAACTAACAATAGCTAATGTTTACTACTTACCATTCTAAATCTTTTATACATATTAGTGTACTTATTTTCAAGACAAACCTTCTGATTTGTTTGTATTATTATCCTCATTTTACAGATGAGGAAAGCTGAAGCATACAGGTTTATAACCAGAGTAGGATTAACCAGGTAGCAAGTGACTGAGCTATGACTTAAACCAAGCAAGGTTGCTCTAGAGCCAAATGAGTCTTAACCATTTTTCCCGGAAAACTGTGTCTCTTATATGCTCATATAATTGTCCAATTTCCCATACAGTTTTGAGGCAAATGGATTCCATTAAAACCAACTGTAAACTCCATGATAACCTGCTACCAATAGTGAGTACTTCTAGTACATTTAGAATATCTTAATTATGAAAATGTAACTTAGAAATAATCTTTTAGAAAAAGATTTATAATAAAAGGGTGCTAAAGTTTTGAAATACAAAACTCTATTTAGAGGCTGGGTGCAGTGGCTCATGCCTTTAATTCCAGCACTTTGGGAGGCTAAGTTGGTTAGATCACTTGAGGTCAGGAGTTTGAGACCACCCTGGCCAACAGAGTGAAATCTCATCTTTACTAAAAATACAAAAACAAAAAAAAAATTAGCAGGGCTTGGTGGTTCACACCTGTAGTCCCAGCTGCTTTGGTGCCTGAGGCAGGAGAATTGCTTGAACCCAGGAGGCAGAGGTTGCACTGAGCTGCGATTGTGCCACTGCACTCCAGCCTAGGTGACAGAGCAAGACTCCGTGTCAAAAAAGAAAAGAAAACTCTGTATAGAATCTCCATACTACCTATCCTCTGTTAGAAAGCCATAACCATCCTTGAGAAGGGCTTTTATGCCACTTCAACCATGCAGTTCCAGTGGAAACTGCCATGTTTTTGCATAATTCTGCCAATCATTGATACTTGACTGATCTTGATTTGTTTCCTTCTTTCCTTCCTATCTTCCTTTTTTTCATTCCTTCTTCCATTCCTTCTTCCTTTGTTTTCCTTTCCTTTCTTTTCCTTTTTCCTTTCCTTTCTTTTGACAGGTCTTACTCTGTCACCTAGGCTGAAGTGACTCATGATCATAGTTCACTGCAGCTGCAACCTCCCTTGGCCTCAGCCTCCCTAGTAGCTGGTATCATAGGGGTGCCCTACCACACCCTGCTAATTTTTGTATTTTTTAGTAGAGATGGGTTTCACCATGTTGCCCAGGCTGGTCATGAATTTTTGGGCTCTAGTAATCCGCCCACCTCAGCTTCCCAAAGCTCTGGGATTACAGCTATGAGGCATAGCACCGGGCCTGATCTTGATATTTGATAAATGAAAGAGGAGTCAATCGGGGTCCTTCTTGAATTTTTCAAACTAGAATTGCTAAGATATTTTTCCC